>NC_133140.1:71959643-72271643 GCF_048418815.1 Hemitrygon akajei | reverse complement strand
GTCGATGGGAGTAGGCAGTTTAAAAGGTTTGGCAGGGACTAGATGGAGTGAAGGGCCTGATTTTGTGCTGTACTTTTCCATGACTCTATGACTCAATCCTGTTTTCACCCATAGCAACAGTTAGGCAGAAGTCAGTGAACTTATTGAATTTGAATTGGGTGCACTCAAATAATAATGTACAGGAAGGCGTAGAGAGCATAGTAGCATGCCGTCATGACAACGACCTTTCACTTCAGGAAGTGGGGCGGTGCACTTGCTCCAGTTTATATCAATGGTGCTGAGGCCGAGAGGGTTAAGAGCTTCAAGTTCCTAGGAGTGAACATCACTGCCCTGGCCCTCAGCCATGAAAGGTTATCAGCACCTCTAGTTCCTCAGGAAGCTGAAGAAATTTGGCATGACCCCTTTGACCTTCTCTAATTTTTATTGATGCACCATCGAGAGCATCCTATCTGACGTGTCGTTGCTTGGTGTGGCAACTGCTCTACGTGTGATCACAAGAAACTGCCACGCGTTGTGGCACATTATGGAAAGCAGCCTCCCCTCCGTGGATTCCGTCTACACTTCTCAATGCCTCAATGAGGCAGCCTACACAGTCAAAGATTCCACCTGCCCCAGACATTCCTTCTTCCCTCCCCTCTCCCTTCGGGCAGAAGATGCAAAAACCTGAAAGCACATACCACCGTGCTCAGAAACAGCTTCTCCTTCGCTGCTCTAAGTTCAAAGTGCGTTTATCGTCAAAGTATATAAACATTATATAGCCTTGAGATTCGTCTCCTAACAGGCAGCCACGAAATACGGAAACCCAAAAGAACTCGGAAAGAAAAAGGCCATCGAACACCCAATGTGCAGTAAAAAGAAGACAAATCGTGCAATGATAAATGCAAGCAAACTGCGTTCTGAGCGGAAGTCCAAAGAGAGTCTGTCCTCAGACCCTTAGTTCAGCGGAGGGCCAAGTAAATGTCACAGAGCAGCAAGCTGAACCAGCCCGTTTAAGATTATTGAACATTTCCCTAGTATGATAAGATGGACCCTTGACCTCACAATTTACCTGATTGTGACCTTGCACCTTACTGCACTTTCACTGTGTGGTAACACTTAATAGTCTGCACTCTGTTATTTTACCTTGCACTGCCTCAGTGCTCTGTTGTAATGAATTGATCTGGTACGGTACAGCATGCAACGCAGATCTTTCACTGTACTTCGGTACATGTGAAAATAATAAACTAACTTACCACCCTTGAGTTTTTTTTTCTCATTCCTATCCTGTAGTGGAGATCCGTTGCCATGGAGATGAAGAAAGCCCAGCCTGTACACAAATCACAGATTGAGGACACAGCTCGCCCATTCAAAGTCCTAAGCAGGCGAAGAAGATGAGTTCCCTGAAAGAGGATGTATTTTGAGAATGTAGTTTGCTGAAGGCGATGAGGGTTTGTGCCAGGACTGTCAGACAGTCATTGTTTCTCAGAAAGCCCCAGGCAAGAGCCTTTACTTGCTTGTATTGTATTCTCGAAAGCTATTCAGATCTTACTGACCCATGCAATGTTGGATTTGGAATTGGAATTGGTTTATTATTGTCACATGAACCGAGGTGCAGTGAAAAGCTTATATTGCATATTGTTCATACAGATCAATTCATTACATTGTGTTTTGAGGTAATATGAGGTAATAGCACTACACTATAGTGCCGGGGCAACACAGTGGCATAGTAGTTAGTGTTACACTATTACAGGGCTAGTGACCCTGGTTCAATGTCTGTAAGGAGTTTGCACGTTCTCCCTGATACCGTGTGGGTTTCTGGTTTCTACCTACATTTAAAAGATGTACGAGTTATGGAGTTATCTGGTTATATGGGTGTAATGGGGCGGCTTGTTGGGCTGTGAAGGCCTGTTACCCAAATTTTAAAAAACTACAGCAAAATCTAGAATAAAGGTGCAGTGCAGGTAGAGGATAAGGTGCAAGATCATAATCAGGTAGATTGTGAGGTCAAGTGTATTCAAACACATCAATCTTTCCAACGTAGCCAACCATTTCTGCTCTTTTTATCATTACTATCACCCAGTACTCACTGTTTATGAACCTGTGAATTCTTCCGTTTTCTGCCTGTCCTGCGTGTGCTGGGCTGCATTTTTCACTCACTGTTCCTCGCTCTGCTTCTTTTCTCAGTTCAAATGTCTTGCAGATCGGTAGCCGGCTCAGGTTTGTTTTAAAAATACCTTGTCACCACTGTTATGTTTTGTAACCTCAAAACATTAAACTAATACAGAGCCAGGAATGCGAGTCTAACTTTGTGTTTTACTTTAAGCAAGGCGTGCGCATATCATGTGGTAGCATTGTGATGTATGTAGTTCACGTATTTTTACATATAACCATACTGATTTATTCAAATGCTTAATCAAACAATATATTTACAACATTACTCAAATACTGCTGATTTTTAAAAAATACAATACAAAGATTCATCTTGTACTAGGGAACTGCCATGTTGTATGTGCAGGATGTGCTTGTTCACTGGACCACTTTAGCTGGGGTGCTCTGTAAATCTGCTGCTACATGCATTAGAGTGACAGCTTTTAATGCCACTACCTCACAGCTTCAGTGATCCAGGCTCAGTCTTGACCTAGAGTGCATTTTCTCCCTGTGGCCACGTAGGTTTAGTCCAGGTGCTCCATAACACACAAGCAGAATTAGGCCATTCAGCCCATCGAGCCTGCTCCTCCATTCCATCATGGCTGATCCCAGATCCCACTCAACCCCATACACCTGCCTTCTCGCCATATCCTTTGATGCCCTGATCGATCAGGAAACAATCAGCTTCCGCTTTAAATACCCATAGACATGGCCTCCACTGGAGTCTGTGGCAGAGAGTTCCATAGATTCAATACCCTCTGGCTAAAAAAATTCCTGCTTACTTCTGTTCTAAAAGGTTACCCCTTAATTTTGAGGAAGTGCCCTCTAGTTGTGGATACCACCCATCATAGGAAACATCCTCTTCACTTCTACCCGATCTCGTCCTTTCAACATTCGGTAGGTTTTAGTGAGATTCCCCTGCATTCTTCTAAATTCCAGTGAGTACAGGCCCAAAGCTGCTAAATGCTCCTCACATGTTAACCCTTTCATTCCTGGAATTATCCTCGTAAACCTCCTGTGGACTCTCTCCAATATCAACATATCCTTTCTGAGATACGGGGCCCAAAACTGATAACAATACTCTCAAGTGCGGCCTGACTTGTGTCTTATAATGACTCAGCATTATCTACTTGTTTTTATATTCTATTCCTCTTGAAATGAAAGCTAACATTGCATTTTCCTTTTTTTTTACCACAGACTCAACTAAATTAACCTTCTGGGAGTCTTGCACAAGGACTCCCAAGTCCCTCTGCACCTCTGATGTTTGAACCTTCTCCCCACTTCGATAATAGTCTGCACTATTGTTTCTTTCACCAAAATGGATTATCATTCATTTTCTAACACTGTATTCCATCTGCCCCATTTTTGCCCATTCTTCCAATATGTTTAAGTCCTGCTGCAATCGCATTGCTTCCTCAGCACTACCTACCCCTGCACTTATCTTTGTATCGTCCACAAACTTTGCACAAAACCATCAATTCCATTATCCAAATGATTGTCAAGCAATGTGAAAAGCAGCGGTCCCAATACTGACTCTTGAGGAACAAGAATAGTCATTGGCAGCCAACCAGAGAAAGCCCCTTTATTCCCACTCACTGCCTCTTGCCTATCAGCCATTCCTCTGTCCATGCCAGTATCTTTGTTGTATTGCCATAAGATTTTATTTTGTCAAAGCAGCCTCATGTGTGACACCTTATCAAATGCCTTCTCAAAATCCAAGTAAATGACATCCACTGCCTCTCCTTTGTCCAGCCTGCTTGCTACTTCCTCGAAGAACTCTTAACAGATTTGTCAGGCAAGATTTCCAGTTACAGAAACCATGCTGACTTTGACTTATTTTATCATTAGTCTCCAAGTACCCCCAAACCTCATCCTTAATAATTGACTCTAATACTTTCCCACCACTGAGGTTAGGCTAACCGGCCTATAATTTCCTTTCTTTTGCCTTCCTCCCTTATCAAAGAGTGGAGTGACATTTGCAATCTTCCACTCCTCTGGTCCACCCCCCCCCCACCCCCCCCCCCCACATTCCAAGATGTCTGGGCTAGGGTTTGTCAATTGTGGGCATGTTTTACTGGCGCCAGAACACTATGACACTTGCAGGCTGCCCCAGCACATTCTTGGACTGTGTTGGCCTTTGACGCACAATAATACGTTTCTTAGTGTATGCTTCGATGCAGATGCGACAAATAAATCTTTTAATCGTTGAAAGTATAAAGAGGAGTTAATGGGCATGTGTGAGGGGGAGTGAGTCGCAAAGGTATAGGCCAAAGGACTAATTGGATTTCGCCCTTAGGAGCCAGAATTGATCTGATAGGCTGAATGGCCTCCACTGCATTATTATAATAATCAAATAATTCAGGACAAGGGGAAATGTCTTCATATTGTGGGTTGTTACCCTGTGAAGGGTCATTAATCCTAAATGCTGCTTTATTTCTCTCACTGTCATGACGTCTGACCTCTCAGTAATTTTAGAATTTTCTTACTTAGTCCCTGATTTCCGAATCAGCCACATCTTTATTTGTATTATTGTTGGAATGTGTAATGGAGGAAGCTTCAATCATAATATTTAAAAGGGAATTGATTAAACACTGAGTGCTTGCTTAATTTTGAATCAGAGTTACTCAACAGAGGCATGAAGGGCCAAATGGTCTCCCCCCTCCTGTGCTGTGTGATTCTGTGAAAAGAATAACTTGGCTCATTTTTTGTTAAATTCTGGTGCCACCAATTGGTAGCAGCTATAAAAATAATTCTTTTTGAGTTGTTGGAGGATGAAAGATTTGAACTGCCTGGTCCAGTTCCTGCTGGGAGATCCTTGCGTGAAGCAGATAAACATGTGCCAAATGTATCCGAGCACAGAATTCCAGGCTGCTGATTCATTTCCCATTTCCACTCTTTGTTTGGGATTCCTTACTGCACACTTTCACACATTGCCCAACCCAAACAGAGTGAACTTGTGCTGAAGGCTTTGCAACTGGGGGAGGGGGGGTGGTCTCCTTTGGGGTCAGATTTGTGCCTCTCCCCCTCTTTCATCTTCTCCCCTCCCCTCCCCTCCCCGCTCAGGGACATGGACTCCCAGTTTGTGAGGTTATATCCTCGGCTCGCTCCAGGATCTCATCCAAGCTTCCAGTGCTCAGCCAGGGTGTCAGAAATGCTCTACAGCTTGCTCACTGTGCTGTGGCCCTGTCCAAGTATTCACTCACTTCCTGTTGCTCTCACTGGGAGGGGCAAACGTTGTGCATTGACTTGCTTTATTGGAGACTGGAAGAGGCATCTGAAGGAATGAAAATTTGCTGGCTGAGAAGCTGCAGGAGCATCCTTCATGCTATGGGATGAACTCAGTATTGGTGTATTATTGACACGTGTACTGAGATACGGTGAAATGCTTGTCTTGCGTACTGTTCATACAGATCGTATTACATTGTGAGGCCTCCGTCGGTCAGGGTCAACCACGGATGATGTGTCCTGGCTGTCTCGATACGCAAGCCTGGGCAGTACAATATGGGGAAGCAAACTGATGCCCGTGTAGCAGGCTCCCACTCTCCATGCATCTCTTGAGCCCAAAGGAACAGCGGAGATGGAAACAGTTTGGCACCAGCAACTTCGCAGGAGTTGCCCGCCAGTGTTGAACTCAACGTAGTATTGCCTTAGGGGCTTGAGCTCCGGATTTTTCCCTTGGGGTTCACTCCAGAAGCCTTCTCCATGAATGGGTTTAGCCGCAAGGCAGCGGAGGTTTGAGATCAGAGTTTTCCTTCTCCTAAATGAGCTGCCAGCCACAGCTGATGAACCTCATTTACGCAAAGCGACTGGTTTTAAGGTGCCGGTAACCTGTCTTTGCCCCTTCTCCTGTCGGTAAAAATGGTTCATCCAGGCTTAGTAGCGAAGCCACACATGAAGGCCAGCAGCTGGACTTGTTGTCAGAGGCTATTCGAGGTGCACGCCATTTGGAGCATTTAATAGGCAGTGGGAGCTTGTCCCCGTTACCATCCCTGGCCATAATAACCTTAAGGAACCATATCATTACATAGTGCGCTCATAATAATAACAATGTAAAATTTACAGAGAAACCTCCTCACATTTATTTTAGTTACTTATTAGGAGTTCCCTTGTTTGCCTCCCACCGTATGTACCCATCTGCAGGCCAGGCATCAGAACTGCAGCCATCTCATCTTATACGTAGAGCTTGATTTGTATTAGGGCCAACTCGTCGACTGATCAGAGAACAGACAGTCTAGGCTTGAAAGTGTTGTACATATTGGGAAGATACATACCATTTTGGAGGAAGTAAAGTTGTCTGCACTGAGTCTGTGGATAACGCTCGTTTATGAGTCAGGCATTTCAGAGTTCACACTCCAGAGACTTCAGAACCAAAATCTGCACTGTTTGGAGCGCTGCTGTTCAGATGAGATCTTAAACTAAACCCTTGCCAGCTCCCTTAAATGGTTTTCAAAGATTTTTTGGCACTACTTCAATGTGCATGGGGTTTTCCCCTGTGTAATGACAATATTTTCCCCCGCAGTCGATGTCACTTGATAGAAGAAAAGGTTGTCATTATTAGACTTTGCAGAAACTTGCTATATGCTTAATAACGGCTGCATTTCCACATTACAGCAGTGAAAGCCATTTTGAGTCCTAGAGCACAGAAAGGACCCTTCTTCCCCCTCGCCCATGTCCATACTGAACACTGAGTCTCTAATGGTGACAATCCCACTTACCAGCACCTGGTTGGTGGCAATATAAGCCTTGGTGCTTCTTGGATGTCTGAGAGTATATATGTCCTCTACCACCATGGGCAGTGTATTTCAGTCCTTTGGGCCCTCTCCAATGCCAGCACATCCTTCCTTAGATATAGGGCCCAAAACTGCTCACAGTACTCCAAATGTGATCTGACTAGTGCCTTAAAAATCCTCAGCACTACATCCTTGCTTTTATATTCTCGTCCTCTGGAAATGAATGCAAACATTGCATTTGTCTTCCTTACCACTGACTCAATATGCCAGTTAAGTTTTGGGGAATCCTACTCTCGGACTCCCAGGTCCCTTTGCGCCTCTGATTTCTGAATTTGCCCCAATCGAGAAAATAGTTGCCTTTATTGCATGAGAAAGGCCAAGTGGATTTTTGATGTCCTCCAAAGTGGGACTCGAACCTATGACTCCCTGATGGATGGATGCCCTTTGAGTTAATTGTGCTCAAGTACAACGATCACGGACTCCATGCGGGGCATGGGGCCGGAGACTGGAAGCAGACCTCCCACTGTGCTGTCAACGCAGCGAGTTAGCGCAGGAGTGGAGGAGTGAGAAGCATTCCTGATGGGTTAAAGTTCACTGTAATAAAAACTGAAAGGTAAAGACCTAGTTGGTTAGATTTTCCTCTTCACTAAATGTGTCTGGCTTAATATCATTCCCCATCTTTTTGTCATAGGGTGTAAAAATAGACTGGAGCAGCATTAAAACGTGGGCCAGGAGTGGGGGGGGGGGGGGGCGTGGGGAGCTATATATGATTTGCTGAGAAAGGTGTCAGCGATTTGGAGAGAGTTTAATGATTACCAGAGTCCAGACCACTCCCAGGAGGATTGGTTTCCGCTGGATCTCATCTCAACTTGGCTGCAGTCCCCGGCCAGGACTGCAACTGGTTAAAGCTGTTGAAATGATTCATCGGTGGGAGTCACAGGGTCGCAAACAAGCAGCAGATGCATTCGGGTCTGAATTTCCTGGACGTGCGAGGTGGGGGGGGGGGGGGTGGCAGGGTCTGACTCGGTGTGTTCTGGCGAGGTGTGCTCCCCAGCAACAGCTGCTGGCAGTTTGAGGAACACATTGAACTCATTAAGGGAAAGGCCATGACACTGCGACTGGCCCCAAGACACACTGGCGACACCCGGCCTCTCCTTTACTCCTTCCTCCGCAGAGCCGAGCGGGCAGAGTTGGAGAGTGTCTCCCGATCTCTGCCCTACGGTCAGTCCCGTGGGAAACATCAGAGAAATTCCAGCTTTTGGTACTGGGAATCCAGTTTTCTTGCGCAGTGATTTTGAACAGGCCCTCAGCAACGCGACAGTGAAAATCCCCCGGGAGTTTGAAATAACAGTGTACCACTGATAAAGTGCTTCAATTAAGTGTTGTTTCCAAAGGCTAAAGATAAATTTGTGCTGGTATTTGAAGCGTGAGTTTCACATTTGAAGTGTAAAAGATCCTGTAATGAGGGATAGGGAATTCTGATGCCTACTCTGCCTTTGACGTCTCTCCCCGTTAGTCACAGGGAGGCAGCATTGTTCAAAGATATAGAGCACGTGGAGGATAGGATGAGCGAGCTCAGGCTTGTCTCTTTGGAGAGGAGGATGTTAGAGATGTAGAAAATAATGAGTGGCATAGATCGAATGGACAGTCAGAGACTGCTTCCCGGGTTGGAAAGGTCTAATATGAGGGGGCATAACTTTAGGGTGTTTGGAGGAAAGTATAGGGGGGATATCAGAGGATATAGGGGTTTTTTTTACAGAGAATGATAGGTGCATGGAAAACACTGTTGGGTGGTGCACTGACTAGGACATTGTGCAACTCCCATTGCAACAACAGGGACAGATAGAATTCATAGGATGAATTCTAATTCAAATCAACAGTTAATTTTCCAAACTAGTGGAGTTTCCCCTTTGGGTCTACATCCCTTTGGTACTACATACTCGGGTTCCACACACAACCTGATGCAGCCACATGTGGAGGTGATCACCTGGGTGAGGTCGACATTGCGTACATTTTTGTCCCTGTGGTCCAGGGACTTGTGCATCACACCCTCTCTGACTTGCTCCATCTTGGATCCCCAGGTGAACCTGAAGGTTGCTCGGGTGATATCAAAACTGGAGGAGAGAGGGATGGGCCACACCTGTGCGACATTCAGCAGCTCTGAGAACACCTTGCGCCTGATGGACGGTTATTTAGAGGGAGTGTCCTCCCAACGATCCCAGTTTCTGCTTTACCTTTCCAATCCATTTCAGTTTGTATGACCTGGCATATTTGCAGAGTGAAGTTGAGAAGGTGCAGGACAGTTGCGGTGTGGTGTGATTGGGCCAAATTAAGTGGTGGCGGGGGCCTAGGCCTGAGAAGGAGGAATGTCAACGTTTGGCCCATGCTGGAGCGGAGTTTGAGCCGATTTGAACTGGCAGGTCCAAGGTGAGGTGAGCAAAGGTGGCGGGGCCCGGGCCTGAGCCTGAGTGCAAAGAATGAGCTGGTGTTCGATTGATCTAAGTGCTGGGCCAGATTGGAAATTACACATTGAAGTGCCAGGGCCCGGACCTGGGTCTGAGAGCAAGGAACAAGCCAATGTTTGTTTGGCTGATGTAAGCACTGGCCAGATTGGAAAATACACATACGGGCTGAATTGAAGTGGCAGGGCCTGGGCCCAAGAGCATATTGATGTGACAGGGCCCGGGTTTGAGAGCAAGGAACATGCTGACATTTGTTCGACTGATTTAAACACTGGGCCAGATTGAAAAGGTCAGTTCCGGAGGTGAGGGACAGTCCAGTGTTTAGCTCGCTGCTCTGTGAGTTTTACTCATTCCTATGCTGAACTGAGGCCTTTGCCTGCAACTAACAGGCTCCTGGACCGGCTGCAGTGATGACTGGCTTTGTGGCTGTGAACTCACTTGGTGAACCTTAGTTCTGAATGTAATTTGCTTAGTTTTTATTATTTGCACAATTTGTTCTTTTTTTTGTGCTATGGGTCTTTTTTTTTAAGAGGTTTTATTGGGTTTCTTTGTTTTGTGGCTGCCTGCGAGGAAATTAATCTCAAGCTTGTATATAGCATACATACTGTTATCACAAATGTACTTCCAACTTTGAACAGTTCTTGCTGCACACCTCGGCACCTGTCAATCAATTCGCCAGCATCTTCAGCTAAGTAGACCTGATAGTGAAAAGGACACTGGATCAGTTGGGCCTGTTGCTAAAGAGCATGGTCTCACTCTTCGTGTGGTTAAATTTGGCCCTTGAGGCAACTCAGACTGATTGCAGATATTTATCTTGAACCTATTTAGACTCTAGGGGGCAGTGAGGGACCACAGCACAGCTCTCAGTCCCTTCCAATTATCGATGACTTTCTCACTGAAGGAACCGTTCCGATAAATCTTCGTACAAGTACTTCTTCTTCCCTGTGTCATACTCGTAAGTAATGATTAACCTGACAAGTGTGGCCTTGTTTTGAATATGAAATCTGTTTCCTGTGTGAAGTTAATTATTCATTTTTCAGGATCTGGGTATCACTGGCAAGGCTAGTGTTTATTGCCCATCCTGATGCTTTTAATAGCACAGTAAACTTTATTCGTAGTTTTAAAAATTCCAAGAATAAACTGCGGAATATCTTTTCATTTTTGCATTCATAGTCAGTGTGTTAAGTGGAGTTCTATTATATTCTTTAAACCCAACAGGACTCTTGTCACTCATATGGTTCCCTTGGGTAGTAGACTACTATAATAACTGACCAGGGGTTCCCAGTCTGTTATGCCATGGACTAATACCATTAAGGAAGGGGTCTGTGGACCCCAGGTTTGGAACCCCTGATTTGAGGGGCTTCGTCACTAAATCTGGCTGCTCCCTCTCCAGAAGAACGGTATACCGTGCCCTTCTCCACCAGGCTTTGGTGTGCTGCTATACTGATCTTCAGTGTGTCTTTCAAAACATAGTCCTGCGGCCTGGAGTGTACAGCGTTCCTCCACAGAGTTCTCGATGTGCTTCCCCACTTGCCCTTCTGGAAGAGGTGGTGAGCCTTGGACTTGAACAGTGAGCATGGGTGTGGTGGTGGACTGTCTTGGAGTAAGGGTCCCAAAACAGCACAGTGGCTCTTGTTAAATCATCCAAATTCACCAGAAACAGTCCACCGGTTTCCCTGAGTAGTCAAAAGTTTACGAGCCTGTGCTGGGTATCTTGTGGGCGTAGTGTTCTGGAAAATTGCCAATTTACTCAGCAGAAGCACAATTTTTTTAAAACTTGGCTTGCTTTCCTCGCGACTCTTTGATCAACAGCAGCGAGTTAATATTTTCACAGAGGACTAGGTGCATTATGGCACAGCATCCGAAGTCTGTGCTGAGGCAGCTGATAAAGCGTTGCTTTCCTCCAACCTCACGGCATCCCAAAGCCCCAGAGAACAACACCTTTCTGAAGCACGGTCACTGTTGAAATACAGTCCATTCAAGCTGGCAGGATGTGCACAGCAGGATCCCACAAACAGAGGCATAAAAGCGAGCAGCAAATCTACTACCTCTGTAGGGCTGCTGCTGGATATGAGACTGAATTTAACATTAAAGTCCAACTTTATTTGTCACATCAAAATAGTGTCAAAGAGATGCTGGACACAGTACAATGCCAAGATACTAGCTAGTCAATGGAGAGTTAAATCAGAATGCCTTTGATAATTGGATGATTATTATTATAGCTTTTGTTAATGTTAGCAAAGTGCCAGGAGGAATTTGTAGGACAAAGTAGGCAATTGTATTGGCCGCATACACAATGCAGGGGAGTGAAACTCTTAATACTCCGTATGTTGCAGACCGTGCTGCTACTCTCCTGGGCCCAGATGTATTAAAGGTGCTTTAAATGTCCTTGTCCAGCAGAGGTTGGAGACCTGGAAACAGCCTGCCCGAGAGTTAGTCTGAGTGAGTGGATGGGAGGGAGGTAAGCAGAATGTGTGTGGGCACATTTGCGGGCTGTGCCCGGCACATCCTTGGATTGTGCTGGTTGTTAACACAAACAGCACGTTTCACTCTATGTTTCAGTGTAGATGTGATAAATAAATGAGTCTGAATCTGAAATGTTGCCTTACTTCGTATTTACTTACAGCTTAGAAGAGCCTATTTGGTCTATCCAGTCCATACTGATTCTCAGCAGTCCCATCAACTCTGTTCCCCCACATGTAACCTCTTCTCTCTGACCTTTCCAGCAGCTATCTCCTGATTTTTAAAACCTGTATTACTTCTGTTTTTGCACAATTTTTAATCTATTTAATATGTATGTATATATACTGTAATTGATTTACTTCATTTCTATTATATCATGTATTGCATTGAATTGCTGTTGCAAAGTTAACAAATTACATGTCACATGCCAGAGGTAATAAACCTGATTCTTTTACCAACCCCCCCTCGACGGGGTATTTGACAATAAACAAATAACCTACCGTCCAGTATGTCTTACAATATGGAAGAAATTTGGCAGCCAAGGGAATCCCACACAGTCATAAGGAAATTGTTCCATTTGGTCTTTATAAATCAGATCACTGAGTACCGGAGTTGGGATGTTATGTTGAAGTCGTTTAAGACATTGATGTGGCGCCACTTGTAATATTGTGTGCACTTGCAAATTCCTACAGATGTATCGGGGAGAGCATTCTAACTGGCTGCGTCACCGTCTAGTATGTGGTGGGGAGTGGGGCTTTGCACAGGATCAAAATAAGCTGCAGAAAGTTGCAAATTCAGTCAGCTTCATCATGGGCACTAGCCCCTGTAATATCCAGGACATCTTCAAGGAGCGATACCTCAAAAAGGTGGCATCCATCACTGAGGACCCCTATCACCCAGGACATGCCCTCTTTTCATTGTTACCATCAGGAAGGAGGTACAGAAGCCCGAAGGCACACACTCAACGATTCAGGAACAGCTTCTTCCCCTCTGCTATCAGATTTCTGAATGGACATTGAACCCATGAATGCTCCCTCACTTCTTTTTTTCCTCTTTTTTGCACTGTTTATTTAACTTATCAAATATATATTTTTTTACTATAATTCACTGTTTTTATTATTATGTATTGTAATGTACTGCAGCTGTATAACAACAAATGTCACGACATGCGCCAGTGATATTAAACCTAATTCTGGTCACCTTCCTACAGGGAAGATCTCAGTAAGCTTGAAAGAATGCAGAAAAAGAATTACAAGGGTGTTGTTGGTTCTTGAGCACCTGAATTACAGGGAAAAATTGAATAGTTTAGGATTTTATTCCTTGGAGCATAGGAAAATTGTGGGAATCTTATGGAGGTTCTCAAAATTACGAGTGGTTTCCTGTAGATGGGATCCGTAGACCCCAGGTTTGGAACCCCTGCTGTAGATAGACGTGTGGGCTTTTTCAGACAGACGGGCAGACAGACAGACATACTTTATTGATCCTGAGGGAAATTGGGTAAATTGGGTTTTCTCTGAGGTTTGGCGAGACTAGAATGAGAGTTCATAGGTTTAGGGTGAAAGGTAAAATTCTTAAGGGAAACCTGAGAGGGAACTTCTTCACTCAGGGGTCAGTGAGAGTGTGGGGTGAGCTGCCAGCGGAAGCACTGGGTTCATTTGCAGCATGTAAGAGATGTTTCGAAGGGTATGGAGTGCCATGGTCCAGATGCAGGTAGATTGGACTAGGCAGAAAAAGTAAGTTGGCATGGACTAGATGGGTGAAAGGAACTGCTTCTCTGCTGTAGTGCTCTCCAACTCCAAACACAATCTCTATACAGACACCACTTAATATCAGGATTAAACCCAGAAGCCTGGACCAGGATGTGAGGGGAAGTGTCATGGTTAAGTTGCAACACTCACATCTTAAAGTTGGATCGTTGATCTGGAGGCTCCAAGGCAGCCTGAGTTTTCTGGTTCAAGTATTTAAATAAATCTGGACCTTAAAACGTATGAGTGGAGCCCATGTGCATATTCTGTCCATGTGCAGGTTCTGCTGGCTGTGTTTGTTGACAGTCTCCTGTGCACATGAAGAGATCGATTTTTGCCCATCCCTTTGATTGTGAACTGCAAGTACGTACAAGTCATGTGAAATTGGGAGCCCTAGTTAGGTGTGATTATTCCATCTTCACACAGATGCATTGTTGTCTGCCTTAGATGCAACACAGAGACTGCAGATGCTGGAATCTGGAACAAATTTGCTCCAGATGAATGGTCTCAACCTGAAATATTGACTGTCCATTTACCCCTACAGATCAAAACATACAAACAAGCTGGATGAACTTTTTCTTTGCTTTAGACTCAATCATCCGTGGCCTGGTTCACACTCTGGTTTTCATAAGCACACCATGTTGCTTTGGCCTATCATGACCTTCTGACTGTGAGGACAAGAGATTCTGCAGATGCTGGAAATCCAGAGTAAAATGTACAAAATGTTGGAGGAACTCAGCAGGTCTTGCTCAAAACATTTATTTCTCTCCATAGATGCTGCCTGATCTGCTGAGTTCCTCCAGCACTCTTGAGTGTCCTTCAGACTGTGACTTTTTAGAACATTGAAGACGTGTCCAGGCTTAAAGTGACTTTGCATCTGGCCTGATGGTAACGTGGTAATGCACCCTCTTATTCCAGTGGAGCTCTCTTCAAGCACATCATCATAGTTTTCCAGCGTGTGCCAGCTGTGACCTTAGTGTATTATGGATTCATCCAACGTAGCTTGCATTGTCTCATTTACTGCTTCCTCATTAAAGGTTAGTATTGGTGTTGCTCAGGCTCTTGAATCACTGGGGATAACTTCACTCAACTTAATGCACCCAATCGCAGAACTGTTCCCACAATCTATAAACTCACTTTCAAGGATTCTTCAACTCATGTTCTCGCTATTTGTTGCTTATTTATTTATTTATTTTTCTTGTGTACTTGCACATTTTGTTACTTTTTACACACTGGTTATCCAGAGTGAATCTCAGGGTTGTATATGGTGACATAAATGTACTTTAGAAAATGGGAAACCTACAACACAATACAGGCCCTTTGGCCCACAAAGCTGTGCTGAACATGTCCCCACCTTAGAACTACTTAGGCTTTACCCATAGCCCTCTATTTTTCTAAGCTTCGATAATAAATTTACTGTGAAATTTAATTTATTATTGTCACATGTACCAAGAGACAGTGAAAAGCACACTGAGGTGGAACAATCTAAAACAATAACCATGTCCCACATCCCATGACCCCATGTCCGCCACTTATGGTGGCAGCTTGTTCCACAGTCTCCCCATCCTGAGTGAAAAAGTTCTCATCATGTTTCCCTTAGGCATTTCACCTTTCACCCTTGACCCATAACCTCTAGTTGTAGTCTCACCCAAACTCAGTGGGAAAAGACTGCTTGCATTCACCCTATCTATACCTCTCATAATTTTGTATACCTCTATCAAATCTCCCCTCAATCTTCTATGTTCCAAGGAATAAAGTCCTAACCTATCCAATCTTATAACCAAGGTCCTCCAGTCCCGGCAATATCTTGTAAATTTTCTCTGTACTCTTTTGATCTTATTTACATCTTTCTTATAGGTAAGTAACTAGAATTCCACACAATACTCCAAATTAGGCCTCACAAGTGTCTTGTACAACTTCAACATAACATCCCATCTCCTCTAGGGAGGGCCCAAGATGACAACTCTTTATTCCTTTCCATGGATGCTGCCTGACTCGTTCAGTTCCTCTAGCAATTTGTGTCTGTTACTCTGGGTTTCCTATGTTTGCAGAATGTCTTGTGTTTATGACGTGCTTGCTTATGCTAACCTGAGAAGATTGAGGTGAGTGATGGCTATTGCAACAATAGCTGCGTAGACCGATCTCACCTGAAGGCTTCGTAGCTTTAAAATGCACTGCAGCTTTTTTTCTCTGAACTGCACTCTTATCTGGTGGTGAAATTCCCTTGCACTCTTGGATGCCATTTCCATCGATACTGCAAGTTTACTAATGCACAGCCTGAGTTAACAGGTTTTGCCTCTGTTCATCTACCTGTGCACCCACAAGCCATATCGTGAGATTGGCGACCTGAGGAGGCAGCAGATGGCAATACAAGCTTAAATTGAAACAATATACACAGTAATTGATTCTCCCTGCTTTTTGGCTTATTGTCCTGAACTTGGAGCTGTCAGCTATTTCTAGTGTTGCAGGTCTGCACTACATTTTTAAGCAAGTCATCTTTCATCTTGTACGCTGCTAGAAGTTTTGTCAGCTTGCCATAGGCTTCAGAGCCAATATCCATCTGTATTGTTTTGTTAGCGCTCATAGATCATGTTGTTTTGGGTTGTCAGGATTTCACTACCTCTTATAACCCCCAGGAGACTGTTGGCATCAAAGAAAACGTCCGTTCATGTTATATGTGACCTAGTCCAGTCATCATCATAATGGGTTATATGCCTTTCAGAGGAGAACATTTTTGAGGGATATGAACTCTCCAGGGATAATGAAATAAGTTAGAATGGTGGAATTGCAAAGGAGGTCTGTAAAGTGATGGACGGGTCCTGCTCATTCTGGACAGCTGCATTATTGAGAGCTCGCTGCTCCAGGGCTGTGCCTGGAGTCGCATATGGAGATAGGAAGATCATCAGCTTGGTGAAAGATACACTTCAGTCTGCCGGAGACGTGATGCAATGAGCTGACCGCAAGGGAGAACTGGCATAATTAAGGCTGCCGCAGGGCTTGGTGCAGTCAATACAGAGACTTTGCTGGGGAAGGACTTCAGTCTGAGGTCCACTGCAACCAGACATTGAGGAACTAAGCCCTGTTTAAAAGCTTGTCAAACAATTGAGATTGGTATCCTCCAAGGAGGCCACAAGTGGCAATGGTGCTGTATACACAGATTTGTACTAGCACTACCAACGTATGCAACTGCTCACACTATAAATGTACAGACCAAATGACACTAGAGTTGTAAAGAAACTATTCAATGTTTTTGTATATCTTGTGTATATTTTTGTGAATAAATGTATTTTTGAAATAAAAAAAGGAAGTTTCCTACAATACAGAACAGTGACACATCAGGAGGTATGTGCTCATTGGATCGCGTACTGGGAGATTTCAAAGCCGTGATACAGATCATATAAAGCTCTTACAGCATTAATGTTCCTGGGCTCAGGAGACTGGGAGCCACTCACAGGGCATAGTATGAAGATTGAAGATCTGACAACAGCACAAAAAGTTAGGCAATGAAATTATGCACTTTGCACCGTAAAGTTATCCTGACATTTTGCAGATATTGCCAGTGGAATGATTTCAAGAAGATAATCTGAGAAATTGGCTTTGGTTCTAAGAACTCATCGAAACTTTACCAAGCAAAAATCATCCACGTCTTTCAACGATTAAAATAAAACTATCTGAGATCTTACTTTTGTTGCCACTTTGTAATATCTTTACCTCAGGACAGTAACCTGTATATCAGAAGAGGAAGTGGTTTACTTAAGATCAATAAACACATTGATTCCTTGAACTGCAACAGACTAGTGATTCTTTTATATAGTCAAGTGATATAGGCTTCAGAAGCTGAACCAGCATTTAGTTATCCATCATTTGTTGACCTGGAAAGGTAGTCCTTGCAGTTTGAGTAAGATCATAAAACCTAGGAGCAGAATTAGGCCATTTGGCCCTTCAAGTCTGTTCTGCTATTCCACCATGGCTGGTTTATTATCCCTCTCAACCCCATTCTCCTGCATTGATTGCAGGCGTGTCATAATGCACAGGGAGGTAGTTCCAGGACTTTGATTCATAGATAGTGATGGAACTTTGATATACATATTTCTGAGTCAGGATGACGTGAGATGTGAAGGGGCATTTTCCAGCTGGTGATGCTCCTTTGCATTTGCTGCCCTGGTCCTTCCAGCTGATGGAGGTCGTAGGTTTCAAAAGGTGCTGGTTCTAGTTATTGTCACATTATTACAGAGCGTCCGTACCACGTGACTCTCCTGTCCAATAGAATACATTGTGTCCATGCACATAGATATATATAAATCATTAAAAAACACAGGATCTGCCCGTTTATCTAATGGTCTTCTGGAAGACCTTGTTGTGAACAAACAGGCTGTTGCAATGACTGTACATCCCAGCGTCCCCCCACCCTCACCTCACCCCATCCCCCCAGTGATCGCTCGGCAGAAAACAAACTCTTTTGTGCTCAGTTGCAGATCTCGGTGGTGTTGGATGGTTTGAGTTTGGTCTCTTTTATTGCCTGGCTTTATTTTTTCTACCTTATACCTGATATGTGTGCTTTATGCTGTGTGTGTCTGTCGGTACTGTGTTTTTGCACCTTGACTCCAGAGTAACGCTGTCTCGTTTGGCTGTATTCATGTATAGTTGAATGGCAATTAAATTTGAATTGAAATATGAGGCTTAACAGGAGTCAGTGTGTTAGTGTTGACCAACCAAAGCTTTATAGAACTGCAGCATTACTCTGTGGCTCTTCAACTCAATCCTCAGGCTAACATTTCCAAGGGCTCTGCAGCTTATGTTCTTAATATTCTTCATTATTATTATTATTTCTTTTTGAATTTGCACAATTTGTCTTTTGCATGCAGAATTGTTTGTCTGTCGTAGCGTGCAGCTTTCCATTGATTCTATTGTGTTTCTTTGTATTTACTGTGAAGGCCAACAAGGACATGAATCTCAGGGTAGTATATAGTGACAAATATGTACTGCGATAATAAATTTACTTTGAACTTTGAACTTGAACGAGGGCTGGCATGCCATTTGCACCAATGTGGCTGATGTTCAGCTTAAGAAAATCCAGGCAAGCCACTTGTTTCCAGAGCAGTTCAGGTTGGACAACAAGTGCTAGCTGGGCCAGTGAAGCCAACCTCCCTTAAGATCCCCCAGTATTTGTGTGTATGAAGTGCCTCAGCCTGAAAAGTCGACTCTTTATTCATTTCCATAGATGCTGCCTGATCTGCTGAGTTCCTCCAGCATTTTGCGTGTTTTGCCTCCCTTAAGTGATTTGTTTGAAGACGTCCTACCAATAGTTTGGGTTTTCTTTTTGAGGAAACATCAAACTCCTTCCACGTGTGTTCCATTCACTTTGTGTTTATAGGTGAATAACAAAAAAAGGGCAAGTTTCTAAGAATACTTATCAAAGAAATTGATGCTCCACAATTTTGCAGCCTGAATTAGTAGGCTGGGAGGTTCAAAACATTTATTCTGAAGCCAGATGATGGTCACTTTGTAGGAATCCAATTTTACTCTAATCATGCACAATTAATAATAAATTGGAGATTTACAGATATGTTGAAGAGTAAATACATTCAAATGACAGGCACTTGATCTCTTTTCAGCTCAACAGGAGAGTTAGAGTTTTAAATTAATTGTGATCAGTGGGTGTGAAAATTTCTTATGCTCTCAATTCTCTGCTCATTTATTTAGGCCACCCAGGTTGTCATGACATCTGTCTTACTGCTAAGCATTATGGGTATGTTTTGTCATGGTTGGATTTAACTGTTTTTGAACAGTGCAAATAAAGTGTCAAATTTGAATTTTGAGTAGTAGATTATATAAAAGAAGCATATAATTCTCTATTTACAAAAATAAACTATAGGTAGTTTCTCCTTAGTAAGGAAAGGAACGTGGTGTGAAATTAGTCAAGCCACTAAACCAGCTAAAAGTTTTACGACCTTCCCCTCCGCCATCCGATTTCTGAATGGTCCATGAGCCCATGAACAGTACCTCTTTTTTTTTGCATTATTAATTTATATTTTGTTAATTATAGCAATTTTTACTGCATCTGCAAAACAACAAATTTCATGATATATGCCGAGTGATAATAAACCTGCCTTTGATCCTATTTTGGTTGTCCCAGAGACGCAAGTAACAGAGAACATTCTAGTCATCAGTGTTGGGAAAGGACGTTTTCAATCAATAAGACTGAAAGAGAATGGGGAAAATTTATGAGGATGTTGCCAGAACTTGAGGAATGTAGCTATAGAGAAAAGTTGAATAGCTTCGTAGCTTCGGACTTTATTCCCTGAAGCGCAGGAGAATGGGGGGGGGGGGGGGAGATTTGATAGGGGTATACAAAATTTTGAGGGGTATAGATAGGGCAAATATAAGGAGGCAATTCACTGAAGTTGGGTAAGACTAGCACTGGAGGTCATAGTTTTAGGGAGAAAGGTGAAATGTTTAAAGGGACCCTGAAGAGGACTTTCTTCACTCAGAGGATGGTGCAAATGTGGTACGAACTGCCAATGAAAGTAGAGGATGTGGGTTTGATTGCAACATTTAAGATTAGTTTGGATAATAAACATGCCAATCCAGACGGGAAGGCTATGGAGGGTTATTGTTCAGGTGCAAATCAATGGGACAGGGCAGAATACCAGTTCAACATGGGCTAGATGGGCCAAAGGGCCTGCTTCTGTGCTGTAGTACTCTATGATTCCATGAGCTGGGTCATTGCTTCCTCGTGTTGATGGCTCCATGGGGGTCTATCAGAGATCTGCCTCTTGCCACTCACCTCTTCCAAGGTTTACTCACCTCTATACAGTGTAGAAGTTGGAGGCAAGCTGGAGGTCAGTTGCCAGCACACCTACTGAATTCTCCGTTGACTCAGGGAGGAGAGTGATGTGCTGTGTATGGTGGTGCCATATTGCAACTGCTTCTAAATATTACCTCATTCATCTGAAAATCCTGGTGAGTGGTTTACTTATTTCACCTCATGTTTGCCTCATAGTAATTCTTCCTTGTTTATAGTACCTTTTTAATACTCAAAACTTTTCTTTTTAATTAAGTCTATCTGAACAGATTAAATATCTTGGACTATTCAAAAATATTTCCAAGGCTCAAGAACAATAAGCATTGTTAAAAGTCAGGACATTAAAGGGACCATCCACTTGTGGACTCATCTGGCCACCTAGCCTTAGGAAGGATGTCATTTAGCTGGAAAGGGCACAACAGAGGACCTTATTGGGACTGGAGGGCTTAAATTACAAGGATTGGCTGAGACATTTTACCCTGGAGTGTATGAGGCTGAGGAGTGACATTATAGAGGTCCACAAAATAAAGAGAAGCATAGATAAGGTGGATGGTCTCATTCTTTTCCCTAAATCTAAAGGACCCTCTGATCCTAGTCCCACCCACTAGAGGAAACATCTTCTCCATGTCCACTCCATCTAGGCCTTTTAATATTTGATAGGTTTCAATGAGATCTCCCCTCATGCTTCTAAACTCCAGCTAGTGCAGGCCCAGAGCTATCAGACGGTCCTCATACATTAACTCTTTCATTTCCAGAATGACTCGTGAACCACCTCTGGACACTTTCCAACGCCAGCATACCCTTCTTTAGATAGGGGACCCAAAACTGCTCACGATACTCCAAGTGTGGTTTGAGCAATGCCTAATAAAGCCTCAGCATTACATCCTCGCCCTTGTATTTTGGTTCTCTCGAAACAAATGCTAACATTGCATGTGCCTTCCTTACCTCTGACTCAACCTGCAGGTTAACCTTTGGGGAGTCCTGCACAAGAACTCTCAATTCCCTTTGCACCTCTGATTTCTGAATTTTCTCTCAATTTGGAAAATAGTCTATGCCTTTCTTCCTTCTACCAAAGTGCATAACCGTACATTTCCATGTACTATATTCCATCTACCACTTCTTCACTCATTCTCCCAGGCTGTTCAAGTCCTTCTGCAGACTCCCTGCTTCCTCAACACTACCTACCCCTCCAGCTATCTTTGTATTGTTTGCAAATTTGGCTACAAAGCCACCAATTCAGTCATCCAAATCGTTGACGTATAACATGAAAAGAAGGAGTCCCAATTCCGAACCCTGCTGATCACCATTTGTCACTGGCAGCCAACCAGAGCAGGCCCCCTTTATTCCCACTCTTTGCCTCCTGCCAGTCAGTCAATCTTCTATCCATGCTAGTATTTTCCAATCTTTCCAATCCTCTAACTTACCATTATTTGTTTGCTATATTATATGCCCTCTCTTGTTCTTTTACACTGTCTTTAACTTTCCTTGTCTGCCACAGTTGCCTCATCCTCCCTTTAAAATACTTCTTCATCTTTGGGATGTATCTATCCTGTGCATTCTGAATTACCTGCCGGAAACTCCTGCCACTGCTGTTCCGCCACCTGCCCTGCTAATGTTCCCTACTTTGGCCGCCTCCTATCTCATGCTTCTGTAATTCCCTTTACTCCACTTTGTGATGCATCCAACTTTATCTTCTCCATTTCATACTGCAGGATGAATTCTATCACATTATGATGGCTGCCTCTGAGGGCTCCTTTACCTTAAACTCCCTAATCAAATTTGGTTAATTACACAACACCTGATCCAGAATTGCCTTTCCCCGAGTAGGCTCAACCACAAGCTGCTCTAAAAAGCCATCTTGTAGACGTTCTACAAATTCCTCCCGTTGGGATCAGCACCAACCTGGTTTTCCCTATCTACGTGCATATTGAAATCCCCCATGACGGTTGTAACATTACCCTTATTACATGCCTTTTCTATTTCCTATTGAAACTTATATCTCTCATCCTGGCTACTGTTTGGAGGCCTGTATATAACCCCCATCTAGGTATTTTTACTCTTGTGATTTATTAACTGTACCCACAAGGATTCTACATTTTCCAATCCTATGTCACTTTTTAAAAGGATTTCATTTCATCATCTACCGATG
Organism: Hemitrygon akajei; assembly: GCF_048418815.1. Lineage (NCBI taxonomy): Eukaryota > Metazoa > Chordata > Chondrichthyes > Myliobatiformes > Dasyatidae > Hemitrygon > Hemitrygon akajei. The sequence continues at coordinate 72,249,162 of NC_133140.1, read as the reverse complement.
AAGCCGAGCCACCCACTCTGCCTTCCTGCCTGTCCTTTCAGTACAAAGTGAATCCTTGAGCGTTCAGCTCTCAACTGTAGTCCTCTTTCACATCTCATGCTGCCCACAATGTCACCTGCCAATCTCTAACTGCACTCAAGATCATGAACCATATTCTGTATTTGGCGTGCATTCAAATATATCATCTTCAGTCCTGTATTCATCACCCTTTTTGATTTTGCCCCCATATTACACTTCAACTCATCCCAGTGATTACAGTTTGACTTATCATCTGCCTGTCTGTCCTCAGAGTCTCACTGCACACTGCATTGACTTTTATACCAACTGCCCTATCCTCAGCCTTATCACTCTGATTCCCATTGCCCTGCCAACTTAGTTTAAATCCTCCCCAGTGGCTCTAGCAAACCTTTCCATAAATATATTGGCCCCCTTGGGTTCAGATGAAATTTAGAATGATATGGGCCAAAGATAGGCGTATAAGACTATCTCAGTTGGATATCTAGGTTGACATGGGTTGAGTTAGGCCGAAGGTCTCATTTCCTTGCTGTGCTGTATCACCCGAGCCCTGGCTGTGTTTGTGAGCAGTCCACTCCCGGGTACAGAGTGTCAGCTTGGAACAGGTTTGTGTTCCGAAGCACACATTGTTACTGTGCGCTTGAGCAAACTTGGGAGTTGGTCTCAGGGTGTCCAGGTAAGTGCTAGTCCTGTCCTGATTGGTTCTGGCTGATGGCTTTTGGAATAAGGACACTGGGCAGGGATTGGTCGGATGTAGCCCTGGTCCTTGCATTGTCATAAATGTCCAGCCTGATTTTCTTGTCTCATCCCTGGTGAAAGACCAGCAACTAAGATGCTGCTGAGGTGCTGACCCTGACCATCTAGAACAGGGATCCATGGACCCCCTCGATTAATGGTAGGGATCCATGGCATAAAAAAGGTTGGGGACGAGTTCAGGTCACATTATGTCATGCTTAGTAACCGACAGTTCAAACACGATGTGGGGGGGGGGGGGGGTGGGGTGCGGATTACACCAACATAACAGCTAACATTGAGCAATCACCATGTGTACTGAGGAGTTCCATGGGACCTAAAGGGAAATAAATTAAACCCTGCAATTAATTGAAGTGTACGAGGTGATTAATCCTAATTGAGTAATCTATGTTCAATTAGAAAAATTGCAGACTATTAATTAATTATTCTACTGTTTTCATTGATCCTTATAATAAGGAACATTTTTTTTTAAAAACAGGCTGTTAATTGGGTTTTACAGTACATCTGAATCAGCACTACTAGTCATCAACATTAGTTAACATGGTAGCACAAGTACAACAGAGAAATAGAGAACAGTAGAAATGAATAATTTAAAGTTAACTGTGCTAATGTGTTGCCCGGGAACAGCCACAATTCCCTGGTGCACAAAGCTAATACACCCGTTTGATTTGACTTGAGCTCAGTATTTAATCATGACAACAGAGCAGTGTTTAATTAACAACCCAGGTTTACTTAAGACTGAGGTGACAGCACGGTGGACCTATTTAAGTGGCAAAATGAAATCCTGCTGGGTGGAGAAAGGCAGCAATCAAAGGTTTTAATTGGATTTATTGTTTTAAGAGCTTTTTAATATGTGTAAATATCTTTACTATTTTTTTATTCGGAGCTATAATTAGGTCTGTCTGTGGTGATGCCTGTGTATGTATGTGTATGTATATGTGTGTGTGTATGCATATGTGTGTGCACCTGTAATTAAGGTCAATAACCTTCATTAAATGTGAACTAACAATACTGGGAACATGAGGGTTTCTGAGTAGCGGAATGACAAAGATTATTTCTAGGCTGCTCAGATCAGAGGAATCTTTCAAAAGGATATCTCTTAAAGACCCTCTAATTAGCTGCTTAAGCTCATCTTTTGCATTACTAATGTACACGTCAGACAGCAACACAGTGCAGTACAAGGCAGGCTGACTCCCGAAGAAAGGTTGCATTAATTCACTCTGCGGGGAGAAGATGCCTGCCTTTTCTCAATTAACACCAGGCGATCATCTGTGCTGATGTGAGTAATGGAAGTGAACAGCACTGAAAGAGTCCATTTGGCCTTGTGAGTCTGCTGTCCAAGGAGAGATACTTAGCTGGGGACGCACAGAAGCCCAGTGATGGAGGAAGGAGTGCGTGCCCTCGTGGATTACGCACCCTGTCCGGCATCTCTTCCTGATCTGGGACGCAATCGATTCTGCAAAGGTCCAAAACGACACACGTGATGCTGGAGGAACCTTGCGGGTCAGGCAGCATCTGTGGAGGAATAAAGGGTCTGTTCTGATGAAGGGTCTCGGCCCAAACCATTGACGGTTTATTCCTCTGCATAGATGCTGTCTGACCTGCTGGGTTCCTCCAGCGTTTTGCGTGTGTGTTTCTCTTGGCAGCTGAGGATGAGTTTGGGGTTCCCCCTAACAGCCTCATCATTCATCTCAGAACTTACAGAATCAGAGTGGATAGGGTCATGTAGCCCAGAAATGGGAAGTTGTTCGGCCCAGCGCTCCCCCCATGCTGACCAGCAGTTACCCGTCAGCACTAATCCCATTTACCAGCACGTGGTTCATCACCTTCTGTGCCTGGGCAATTGAGTGCTTACCAGGACACACATTAAATATGGTGAAAGTACCTCCTTCCACAGCCAACCTAGTACTGAGTTCCAAAGACGTCCTTCATCGCAGGATTTTGACTGTTCCCACTTCCTGCTCTCCGTCCATCGCTCTGTCGTTTACATTTCAGGTGTTCACCCAGATATTTGTTAAAAGTGGGAGAGTTTCCGATGCCGCCACCCTTTCAGGGACCAGCCACTGTTTGGGTGAAAAATCTTCTTCTTATATTGGAAAATAATGGATCTGAATGTTCCTCTGGGGAGACCAACCAGAGTCAAGTTGACCCACAGTGGGGAGGAGCAGAGGTCTAAGGCAATAGTGCCAGGAGACTCAGTAATGAGAGGAATAGACAGCTGTAGATGTGAGTTCTGATGCTAGGGTCAAAGATGTCACAGAACCATTCCAGGGCAGTCTGAAAGGGGAGTGCAATCGGCCGGAGGTTATGGTTCACATTGCTGATGAGAGAGAGAAGTTCCAGTGATATCTGTTGAAGTGTTTGGGGTGCCATGGTAGTGTAGCAGTTAGCTCACCGCTATTGCGGGTCGGGGCGTTGGAGTCTGGAGTTCAGGCTGGCGCTGAATGTCCTCCCCATGACCACGTGGGTTTCCTCCCACAGCTCAAAAGAGTACTGGTTAGTAGTTTAATTGGTCATTGTAAATTGCCCTGTGATTATTGGGTTAAATATAGGTGGTGTGCTAGGCGAAATGGCTCACTGTGCCAGAAGGGCCCATTCTACACTGTATCTCTAACTAACTAAATAGATAGATAAATAAATAGACAAAAAAATAAATAAGTATATTTTTGAAAAGACCTCATACTTGACTCAAGTGATATACTACCGCATCTGTGTTGCTGCTCGACTTAGGGAACTGGAATGCAGATTGCTGAAGGAATCCCCTAAGGCTGTCATCTCCGGATTACTTCCCTTGTCAAACGGCAGCAAGGAGCAGGATTGGTGGATAGATCAGGTGAATAAAGCTATGATACGTTGTGGAGGGGGTGGTTATACTGCATCACCGACACCTTTCCTGGGGGAAATGTGATTTGTATAAGCTGGATGGCTTGCTCCTGAACTGGAATGGGTCCAACATTTTTGTGAGGAGATTTGCTCGGACTTCTATGGAGGATCTAAACTAAATTGGCAGGGGAATGAGATGCAGAGGGGATGCCCAGTTTGGGATGCCTGGGAGAGAGGGTACAATCAAATATACACTCAGTAGCCATGTTACCTTGAAGTAGTGGTGAATCTGTGGAATTTGTTGCCATGGGCAGCAGTGGTGGCCAAGTCATTGGGTGTATTTAAGGCAGAGATTGATAGGTATCTGAGTAGCCAGAGCATCGAAGGTTATGGTGAGAAGGCGGGGGAGTGGGACTGAATGGGAGAATGGATCAGCTCATGATAAAATGGCAGAGCAGACTCGATGGGCCAAGTGGCCGACTTCTGCTCCTTTGTCTTATGGTCTTATGGTCTTAAGGATGGGTTACAACAGCAGAAGACCTCACCGGGTTCCACTCCTGTACCTAATAAAGTGGCCCCTGAGTGCAGAAGGATCTCTCAGTCCTGTAAGCAGATCGTATATGGGCAAGGTTAAATTGCAACTATTTGAAAGCAAAGAGTCGTAAAATAGATGAACTGAGAGAGATGATAAATGAAGCACAGGGTAATGTTATTGGCACTGTCACATAGACCTGTTTAAAGGCAGGAACTGGCATCTGAACACACCAGAGTACAGAGTCTTCAGGTGTGACAGTGTGATGTAAATGAGGACATGGCATTATAGTCTTGATTACGGAGTCCATTACTGCAGTCATATGGACATCTTTGAAAGCTCTCCAAACAGGTCATAGCCTAGGAACAAGTTACACATCATCTGTATTTGAACATGCTGACAAATCCTGGAATTCCCAGCCACTCATCCCTTTCTCCATTCCTCCCCCTGTCCTGCATCCTCTGAACACTGCACCAAACACAGCAGCAGCCCCTGAAGCAGGGTCCTGCTCCACCTTCACCAAGTTACAAGGTACAGATGGTAAAGAGCACTTGTGCCATCATTGGCCGGAAACTAAAACCTTCAAAAAAATTCCCCAGGCCACAGTAAACCTAAAACTCTGAGAAGATCTTGAAGTCCTGAGGCCAATTAAATAAAAACAATTGAAATTTAAGAGACTACTAGACAGGTAAATGGAGGAATTTAAGGTGGAGGGTTATTTGGGAGGCAGGGTTTAAGGGTTGGCACAACATTGTGGGCCAAAGGACCTGTACTGCGCTGTATTGTTCTATGTTCTACGTTCTGAAACTACAGAACAGACTCCCAACTACTGCTGTGGTGATGTGCACATGTCACCAAGTCTCTGTGAGCATCTGATTTATTTTGCACTTAAATTGATTTCGCAGGGTTGAATTTCATGATGTAATTTACAATTATCAGCATACTAGCGCGCATTACGGTAAATAATTTACCTCTGAACTGACTCCCCATCGTTCAACTATAATTCCCTTGGAGTTCCTCCAACGTTGACTGCTAATTCTAAAAAAAACATTAGTGAATTTCAAGAAAATCTGGTAGAGTTGCTGATTAATTGGAATCACTATTTCCTTAAAACACTTTTTCAATTTTGTTCACCCCTCCTGGGAATTAGAGCTACTGCTGCAAGCCTCAGTAGCGATTGGAATTGATGGTTCCATGCAGGAAGTCTTAGGTTTAGGGTGAGAAGGAGTTTTAAAGGGGAACCAGTGGGAACCCTTGATGCTTTTTTTATGTAGATAGTGGTTGATATCTGATATGTTCTGCCAGAAGTGGCGGTGGGATCAGGTACAATTATATTTAAGTACCATTTAGAAGCGCTTACGTAGGCAAGCCAGACGGTGGTGAAGTGGCATCCGCACCAGACTTTGAGGTGAGTAGTTCTCGGTTCAAAGCCGGCCGATCCCTCACGCATGTCGAGTTAGCAACTCGGCCTCATAAAACAGGCAAAAATGCTGAAGAAATGACAAGGATGCCGCCCGATACGCCACAAAGCGCAGAACGGAGCAGACAGTTATATGCACCTAATGTGGGCAAATGGAATTAGTGTAGATGACAAACTGGTTGATGTGGGCAAGGTGGGCTGAAGGATCAATTTCTGTAACCCCACAGCTCCACTTTTCCCCTGACCTCTTCTAACTTGTTGCCATCCAAAACTCAACTGCCCATGTCTAAAAAGTCTTGTTCACCGACTTCTACTAATGAACATTAGTTTCCTGTTTAGAAGTCATTCTATTTTAAAATTACCATCCAGATCTTAAAATTCCCACATGGTTGTGTGGCTAGGCATAGCTCAAATACCATTTATAAATTTGCTGAAGATATAGCTGTTGGCAGAATTTCTACCTACTGCTCATTACACTGCTGGCATTTAGGGTGGTAATGAAGGTCCTTTATCTCTGGTGGCGCTGTTCATCTCTTCCTTCATAGAACATAGAATAATACAGCACAGTACAGGCCCTTCAGCCCACAATGTTGTGCCAACCCTTAAACCCTGCCTCTCATATAACCCCCCACCTTAAATTCCTCCATATACCTGTCTAGTAGTCTCTTAAACTTCACTAGTGTATCTGCCTCCACCACTGACTCAGGCAGTGCATTCCACGCACCAAACACTCTCTGAGTGAAAAACCCTCCTCTAATATCCCCCTTGAACTTTCCACCCCTTACCTTAAAGCCATGTCCTCTTGTATTGAGCAGTGGTGCCCTGGGGAAGAGGTGCTGGCTGTCCACTCTATCTATTCATCTTAATATCTTGTATACCTCTTATCATGTCTCCTCTCATCCTCCTTCTCTCCAAAGAGTAAAACCCTAGCTCCCTTAACCTCTGACCATATTGCATACTCTCTAAACCAGGCAGCATCGTAGTAAATCTTCTCTGTACCCTTTCCAATGCTTCCACATCCTTCCTATCGTGAGACGATCAGAACTGGACACGGTACTCCAAGTGTGGCCTAACCAGAGTTTTATAGAGCTGCATCATTACCCCGTGACTCTTAAACTCTATCCCTCGACTTAAGAAAGCTAACACCCCATAAACTTTCTTAACTACCCTATCTACCTGTGAGGCAACTTTCAGGGATCTGTGGACATGTACCCCCAGATCCGTCCACTCCTCCACACTTCCAAGTATCCTGCCATTTACTTTGTACTCTGCCATGGAGTTTGTCCTTCCAAAGTGTACCACCTCACACTTCTCCGGGTTCATTGTGTCAGTAGCTTGGTTTTTACTAGAGATATATCAGTTAGTTGAGTGATGTCACAGCAGCAACCTTGCACTCAACATCAGTAAGACTAAAGAACTGATTGTGGACTTTAGAAAGGGTACAATGAGAGAACACACACCAGTCTTCATAGAGGGGTCAGAAGTGGAAAGAGTGAGTAATTTGAAGTTCCTGAGTGTCAGTATCTCTGTGGATCTATCCTGGGTACAACATATCAATGCAGTTATAAAGAAGGTACAACAATGCTTATATTTCATTAGGAGTTTGAGAAGATTTGGTATGTCACCAAACAGACTCACAAATTTCTACAGAAGTACTGTGGAGAGCATTCTTACTGGCTGCATCACCATCTGGTATGGGGGGGGGGTGGGGTGCACAGTGCACGATCAAAATAAGCTGTAGAGACTTGTAAATTTGGTCAGCTCATGGGCACTAGCCATGACATCCAAAAGGTGGTATATATCTTTAAGCCAAGTCAAGTCAACTTTTATTGTCATTTCGACCATAACTGCTGGTACAGTGCATAGTAAAAATGAGACAACGTTTTTCAGGACCATGGTTTACATGACACAGTACAAAAACTAGACTGAACTACGTAATTAAAAAAAAACAGAGAAAGCTATGCTACAGACCTACACTGGACTGCATAAAGTGCACAAAAACAGTGCAGACATTACAATAAATAATAAACAGGACAGTAGGGCAAGGTGTCAGTCCAGGCTTCGGGTATTGAGGAGTCTGATAGCTTGGGGGAAGAAACTGTTATATAGTCTGGTCATAAGAGCCCGAATGCTTCGGAGCCTTTTCCCAGACGGCAGGAGGGAGAAGAGATTGTATGAGGGGTGCATGGGGTCCTTCATAATGCTGTTTGCTTTGCGGATGCAGCGTGTAGTGTAAATGTCTGTAATGACGGGAAGAGAGACCCTGATGATCTTCTCAGCTGACCTCACTATCCACTGCAGGGTCTTGCGATCCAAGATGGTACAATTTCCAAACCAGGCAGTGATGCAGCTGCTCAGGACGCTCTCAATACTACCCCTGTAGAATGTGATGAGGAATGGGGGGGGGGGGGGGGAGATGGACTTTCCTCAGCCTTCACTAAAAGTAGAGACGCTGCTGGGCTTTCTTTGCTATGGAGCTGGTGTTGAGGGACCAGGTGAGATTCTCCATCAGGTGAACACCAAGAAATTTGGTGCTCTTTATGATCTCTACCGAGGAGCCGTCGATGTTCAGCGAGGAGTGGTCACTCTGTGCCCTCCTGAAGTCAACAACCATCTCTTTTGTTTTGTTCACATTAAGAGACAGGTTGTTGGCTCTGCACCAGTCCGTTAGCTGCTGCACCTCCTCTCTGTAAGCTGACTCGTCGTTCTTGCTGATGAGACCCACCATGGTCATGTCATCGGCGAACTTGATGATATGGTTTGAGCTGTGTGTTGCATCACAGTCGTGGGTCAGCAGAGTGAACAGCAGTGGACTGAGCACGCAACCCTGGGGGGGGGGCCCGTGTGCTCACTGTGATGGTGTTGGAGATACTGCTCCTGATCCGGACTGACTGAGGTCTCCCAGTCAGGAAGTCTAGGATCCAGTTGCAGAGGGAGGTGTTCAGGCCCAATAGGCTCAGCTTTCCAATCAGTTTCTGAGGGATGATTGTGTTGAATGCTGAACCCAGGAGCCCATCACCCAGGTCATCCCTTGTTCTCAATGCTACCATAAGGGAGGAGGTGCAGAAGCCTGAAGGCACACACTCAATGATTCAGGAACAGCTCTTCCCCTCTGCCATCTGATTTCTGAATGGACATTGAACCCATGAATATTACCTCACTACTTTATTTCCATTCACTACTTACTTAATGTAGCAATTATATACTGTGATTTGTTTTTTTTTCTGTTGTTATGTATTGCATTGTACTACTGCTGCAAAGTTAACGGATTTCACAACAGATGCCAGCGATATTAAACCTGATTCAGATTCTGACTTCAACCCTTTCCCCATCTCTGATCTGTATCAATATTCCAGCCACCCTGCCAGTCCACCTTCTCCTCACCACATGGTCTACTTTCCCTGACCTGTTCCCCAGCTTGGCGCTCCCCGTCACTGCAGGTTGTTCTGATTTCTCTAGCCCCCACATTGAATGACTTCACCACTGGCAGCCACTGTGGTTCCTGACCTCCAGAAATCTCGTCCCTTTCAACTCTTCTTTCCACAATTAAGTGATACATTGGCTGCCTCACACATAAAATAATAGAGGAACTCAGCAAGTCAGGCAGCATCTGTGGAGGGGAATGTCTGGCTCATTTTTATTGGTAATGGCCCTAGGATATTGTAGAAATGTAGACTGTTTGAGCTTTGCCTGCCATGGCAATTGAATATAATGGACCTCTTGCTAAAGGGAATATTTTACACACATTCAACTTGCTTAGCAGTGTAACTTGCTCAAGCAGATCTGCAACTCAATAATCCATTTGGCAGAAAGGCTGAAGATTAATGGTTAAAACAATGCAGTTCGTTCACTCTCAGACTTTGGGTCATTAAATGTAGTAATGAACAAGCTGGTAATGAAGATTACTTTACGCTGCTCAGTTTTCTGCCATCAATACTGTCTCTTCACCTTATCACAGACCCATCCAGACAGGCACCTTCTGCCCCAACTACACTTCCCACATTTTAGACTCATCAGTCATTTCAGAAACTGCCCAACTGGACTGGAAGCAGGTTGTCCTCAATCCCAAGGGACTGCCTTGGGAAGAAGCTGTTATCTCCCTTACAGATCAGAAGTTTCCTTACTAAAATATCCTAAAGCCACAGTTTCTTAGAGCTATACTGTATTTCCTTTATAGCCAAAACCTACTTCCACTTATATAGAGTGATAGAGAAGTACAACATGGAAATAGGCCCTTTGGCCCATCTAGTTCATGACATCAATGTACCTATCCAAACTTGTCTTAAACGTTGACATCGAGCTCGCATGTACCACTTGTGTTGGCTTGTCGAGTCTGTGGCGCCATTCAATCATGGCTGATCCTTTTTCTCCTCTCCTCAGCCCCACTCCCTGGCCTTCTCCCTGTAACCTTTGATGTCGTGTCCAATCAGGAACCTATCAAGCTCTGCTTTAAGTACAGCCAATGAACTGGCCTTGCCTCTGCAACATCCACTGCATCCCCTTTATCTAACCTACGTGTAATCCCCCCCAAAGAATTCCAACAGATTCGTAGGGCAGGATTTTCCTTTAAGGAAACCATGCTGACTTTGTCCTACCTTGTCCTGTGTCTCCAAGTACTCCATAACCTCATCCTTAACAATTGAATCCAACATCTTCCCAACCACTGAGATCAGGCTAACTGGTCTATAATTTCCTTTCTGATGCCTTCCTCCTTTCTTAAAGAGTGGAGTAACATTTACAATATTCCAGTCCTCTGGCACCATGCCAGAGTCCAATGATTTTTGAAAGATCATTACTAATGCCACCACAATCTCTATGGCTACCTCTTTCAGAACCCTGGGGTGCAATTCATCTGTCTAGGTGACTTAGGTCTTTCAGCTTTTTGAGCACCTTCTCCCTTGTAATAATAACTGCACCACTTCTCTTCCCTCACACCCTTCAACATCTGGCACATTGTTAGTGTCTTCCACAGTAAAAACTGATGCAAAATATTTGTTTAGTTCATCTGCTATTTCCTTGTCCTCCATTATTATTTCTCCAGCCTCATTTCCTAGCAGTCCTATATCCACTCTCACCTCTCTTTTATTTTTACATACTTGAAAAAGCTTTTACTCTCCACTTTGATATTGTTTGCTAGCTTGCTTTCATATTTCATCTTTTCCCTCCGAAAATTCTTTTAGTTGCTCTCTGTTGGGTTTTAAAAGCTTCCCAATCCTCTGTCTTCCCAGTAATTTTTACTTTGTTGCATGGCTTCAATTTTGCTTTTACATTCGGTTTGACTTCCCTATGCTGCCCACTCCCATCGACCTGCACTGGGACCATAGCCCTCCATACCCCTTCTATCCACGCACCTACCAAATTTCTCTTAAACATTGAAGTCGAGCTCACACGTACCACTGGTGCTGGCAGCTCGTATATCACCTCTATTAATGCAGAAGCATCACAAACATTTTGCAAGAGCTTTATCTGAGTTCTATAAGGTATTAAGACAGATGTACAAGTTCAGGGTTAATGTCATAAGCATACATAACGATGGCTTTATTTGTTACGTGTACATTGAAACATAAAGTGAAAGGTGACATTTGTGTCAGTGAACCACAATGTGCTGGGGCAGCCTGCAAGTGTCACCAATGCCTAAAACTTATTAACCCTTATTAATCTGTACATCTTTGGAATGTGGGAGGAAACCGGAAGCCTACAGGGGGGAAAATGTACAGACTCCCTACAGGCAGCGTCAGGAATTGAACTCTAATCGCAGGCACTATAAAATGTATTTATCCACCATGCTTCCTTGCCTCTCTGTGTATGCATACTGGCTATAATAGTATAGGTTTTAAAGAGAATGTTAAGGGAAGAATGAAATGGGGGGGGGGGATTTTTAATTTTTCTATGGAATTCCTCAAAGTTCTACCACTCGCGTGATCACTGCTGTTAGTAGACTTGGTCTTGGGTATCATCTCACCTTCTTGGTCTGTCACTGGAATACTGTATACAGCACTTACAGTTGCCGTTAGTAGATGAGTTGTTGTCATTGGGTCTCGAACAATTTCAGAAAGATTCATCATCATCATCATTATGTGCCGTGTTGTTTGACGTGGCTGATCCATGGTCTATCCATGACCATGATTGTTTTTGGCAAATTTTTCAACAGAAGTGGTTTGCCATTGCTTTCTTCTTTACAAGCTGGGTGCCCCCAGCCATTATCAATACTCTTCAGAGATTGTCTGCCTGGCATCAATGGTCACATAACCAGGACTTGTGATGTGTACCAGCTGCTCATACAACCATCCATCACATACTCCCATGGCTTCATGTGGAGGGCTAGCAGGTGCTACGCTTTGCCCAATGGTGACCTGCGGGCTAGCGGAGGGAAGGAGCACCTTACAACTCCTTTAGTAGAGACATATCTCTTCTCCATCACCCAGGTAGAAAGATTCCAAATTTGAGCTCAAGATGTTCCATAAATTGATTGTTCTCTCACAAGTAAATCTGCAGATGCTGGAAATTCAAGCAACACACACAAAATGCTGGTGGAACACAGCAGGCCAGGCAGCATCTATAGGGAGAAGCACTGTTGACGTTTTGGGCCGAGACCCTTCGTCAGGACTAACTGAAAGGAAAGATAGTAAGAGATTTGAAAGTAGGAGGGGGAGGGGAAAATGCGAAATGATTGGAGAAGACTGGAGGGGGTGGGGTGAAGCTGAGAGCTGGAAAGATGATTGGCAAAAGGGATACAGAGCTGGAGAAGGGAAAGGATCATGGGATGGGAGGCCTCGGGAGAAAGAAAGGGGGAGGGGAGCATCAGAGGGAGATGGAGAACAGGCAGGGTGATGGGCAGGAAGAGAGGAAAAAAAGGAGGAGGGGGAGAAAAACTAAATATATCAGGGATGGGGTAAGAAGGGGAGGAGGGGCATTCATGGAAGTTAGAAAAGTCAATGTTCATGCCATCAGGTTGGAGGCTACCCAGCCGGTATATAAGGTATTGTTCCTCCAACCTGAGTGTGGCTTCATCTTGACAGTAGAGGAGGCCATGGATAGACATATCAGAATGGGAATGGGACGTGGAATTAAAATGTGTGGCCACTAGGAGATCCTGCTTTCTCTACAAAGCGTAGGTGTTCAGCGAAACGGTCTCCCATTCTGCGTTGGGTCTCACCAATATATAAAAGGCCGCACCGGGAGCACCGGACGCAGTACACCACACCAGTCAACTCACAGGTGAAGTGTCGCCTCACCTGGAAGGACTGTCTGGGGCCCTGAATGGTGGTGAGGGAGGAAGTGTAAGGGCAGGTGTAGCACTTGTTCCGCTTACAAGGATAAGTGCCAGGAGGGAGATCGGTGGGAATGGATGGGGGGGATGAATGGACAAGGGAGTCGTGTAGGGAGCGATCCCTGCAGAAAGCAGAAAGGGGGGATGGAAAGATGTGCTTGGTAGTGGGATCCCGTTGGAGGTGGCGGAAGTTACGGAGAATTGTACGTTGGACCTGGAGGCTGGTGGGGTGGTAGGTGAGGACAAGGGGAACCCTATCCCGAGTGGGGTGGTGGGCAGATGGGTTGAAGGCAGATGTGCGGGAAATGGGAGAGATGCATTTGAGAGCAGAGTTGATGGTGGAAGAAGGGAAGCCCCTTTGTTTAAAAAAGGAAGACATCTCCTTCGCCCTGGAATGAAAAGCCTCACCCTGAGAGCAGAAACGGCGGAGATGGAGGAATTGTGAGAAGGGGATAGCATTTTTGCAAGAGACAGGGTGGGAAGAGGAATAGTCCAGGTAGCTGTGAGAGTCTGTAGGCTTATAGTAGATAAGCCGTCTCCAGAGATGGAGACAAAGATCAAGAAAGGGGAGGGAGGTGTCGGAAATGGACCAGGTAAATTTGAGGGCAAGGTGAAAGTCGGAGGCAAAGTTAATGAAGTCAATGAGCTCAGCATGCACGCAGGAGGCAGCACCAATTCAGTCGTCGATCTAGCAAAGGAAAAGAGGGGGACGGATACCCGTATAGGCTTGGAACATGGACTGTTCCACAAAGCCAACAAAAAGGCAGGCATAGCTGGGACCCATGCAGGTGCCCATGGCTACACCTTTGGTTTGGAGGTAGTGGGAGGAGCCAAAAGAGAAATTATTGAGAGTAAGAACTAATTCCGCTAGACGGAGGAGAGTGGTGGTAGAGGGGAATTGGTTAGGTCTGGAATCCAAAAAGAAGTGGGGAGCTTTGAGACCTTCCTGGTGGGGGATGGAGGTATATAGGGACTGGACGTCCATGGTGAAAATAAGACGGAGGGGGCCAGGGAACTTAAAATCATTGAAAAAATTCAAAGCGTGAGAAGTGTCACGAACATAGGTGGGAAGAGATTGAACAAGGGGGGATAAAACAGTGTCGATGTATGCAGAAATGAGTTCAGTGGGGCAGGAGCAAGCTGAGACAATAGTTCTACCTGGACAGGCAGGTTTGTGGATTTTGGGTAGGAGGTAGAAATGGGAAGTCCGGGGTGTGGGAACTATGAGGTTGGTGGCAGTGGACGGGAGATCCCCAGAGCTGATAAAGTTGGTGATGGTATAGGAGACATTGGCCTGGTGCTCCTTAGTGGGGTCATGATCAAGGGGTAAATAAGAGGAGGTATCAGAGAGTTGTTGCTGTGCCTCGGCCAGGTAGAGGTCAGTACGCCAACTTGTTCTCTCGATTTAATTTGTGTTGCTTCCATTTCCATTAGAATCTGTGTAGGATGGCTCTTCAGATGATTGGATTAAGGCCTTCAGTGCTGAAATAGCACAAAGCACACACACCAGTAAGGTACTGAATGGGATGTGAATGAGGTCTTAATAATAATGATGACAGTAATAATGCAGGAACTTTGGTGTTCTGAGATAAATTACTGGAAAATTATTCCAAAGCTCAGTTTTAGCTGTGAAAAGTTAAATTCTGTCTTAAACCTGAAAGCATCTGGTTTAACTGAATGTATTTATATTGCACCTTTCGTCATGTCACAACGTCTTCCGCAGAGATTAAAGTACTTTAGAAGTGTGGAGACTGAGTGGTACAGAGTTGCATCAGGAGATGTTAGGTCAAGGAAGATAAGCTTGGGGTTTAAGAAGGGAACTGGAGAGATTCGGTGAGGCAGTCGCACAACCTTAGCTGAATGCGTGGCCACTACTCATGGAGCAAAGTCAATGCAAGGCGTATCAGAGGCCAGAACTGCAGAGATCGCAAAGACTTGTAGGGATGGAAGGGATTACAGGGGAGCAGCAGTGTGAGACCAGGAAGGGACTGAAAGCAGGGAAGAGAATTTTAAAATCAATTTATCTCCATATTGGTAGCCAGCATAGGCTGCTGAGTTCAGGGCTGATGGGTGAAGGGCCTTGTAACATGTAATCTGGTCAGTATCTCATTATTGAGTGTTAGTGAAAGGTTCTGGGTACCAGTCTTGTTCTGCAAAATACTTCAATAGTTGTTTGAATTTTCCCATTTCCACGTTGGCATAAATAAATAAATAGATAGATAAATACACGAAATGATCAGCGGAGTGAATGATCTGGGTTGTTAAACTATGTTGTTTGTGTTGGTGTTCTCTCGATGTCTGGCCCAAACCATCTCAGCTCTGCATGCACTTGTTCCATTTCACTTCGCTGCAGTTTGGCTGGAGGCAAAAATAATCCTCAGCGATTCAGGCCCGTTCCAGCAAGAATCCCGATTTCCTTTGTCAGCTCCAATACAAAGCTTGGCTTCCAACTTCTTTGTTTTTTATTAGTCTTAAATCTGAGAGCTTTTAGTTTGTAAAAGGAAATTTATTTATTTATGCCCCGTACCTAATAAAGTGGCCACTGAGCGTATGTTCATGGTCTTCTGCTGCTGTAGCCTATCCATTGGCTTCGAAGTTTGACTTGTCGTCCATGCCCTCCTTTTTTGCCATGATGAGGCCACTCTCAGGGTAGAGGAGCAACACCTCATATTCTATCTGGGTAGCCTCCAACTTGTTGGCATGAACATCGATTTCTCCTTCTGGGGAAATTTATTTTCCCCGACACCCTTCCCTCTCCTGCTTCCCACTGTGGCCTCTTACCTCTTTTCCTCACCTGCCTATTCTTCCCCTTGGTGCCCCTCCTTCTTCCCCTTCTCCCATGGTTTATTCTCCTCTCCTCTGATTCCTTCTTCTCCAGCCCTTTTACCTTTCCCACCCACCTATCACATTCTAGCTATTTTCCTTCTTCTCTGCCCACCTTTTTATTCTGGTCTCTTCCCCCTATCTTTCCAGTCCTGAAGAAGGGTCTTGGCCTGAACCATCAACTGCGTACACATCCATATATGTTGCCTGATCTGCTAAATTACTCCAACGTTTTGTGTTTGTATTGCTCAAAGTGTTGTATGTTTGAAGAGAGTCTTCCACACACCTCTGTTGTAACATGTGCTTATGTCACCTTCCTGTCAACTTGAACATGCCTGGCCATTCTCCTCTCACCTCTCTCATTAACAAGGCATTTTTGCTCACTGGATGTTTTTTGTCTCTGTAAATCATAGAGATTATTATGCATGAAAATCCCAGAATATCAGCAGAATCTGAGATACACAAAGCATTCCGTCCAGCACCAACAATCATTCCACAATCAAAGTCACTTAGATCACATTCTTCCCCATTCTGATGTTTGGTCTGAGCAACAACTGAACCTCTTGATCATGCCTGCATGCTTTCATGCATTGAGTTGCCTAATAAGCACCCAAATAATCTGTTTTGGCATCACTGGTTGTGGGATAGATGTTGGACGGGGCATTGAGTGGAACATTCCTAACCTTCGTGAAAACATTGTGAGCAGTTTTGGGCTCCATATCTAAGAAGGACCCCACGCACCCCTCATACAGACTCTTCTCCCTCCTGCCATCTGGCAGAAGGTACCGAAGCATTTGGGCTCTCACGACCAGACTGTGTAACAGTTTCTTCCCCTGAGCCATTAGACTCCTCAGTTCCCAGAGTCTAGTCACACACACACATACACACGCACACACACACACGCACGCACACACACACACGCACACACACGCGCACACACACACACACTCTCTCTCTCTCTCTCTCTCTCTCTCTCTCTCTCTCTCTCTCTCTCTCTCTCTCCACTCCCTTTGCAATTTTTGCTCATTTTTTTTCTCAATTCCTGCTAAAACATTGTTTAAATAGTTTACATTCACATTTACATTTACATCATTTATTATTATATTGTAATTTGCCCTTTACTGTGTCTGTTGTCTTGTTTTTTAACTATTGTACTGTCCTGCACTGTTTTGTGCACTTTATGTAGTCTCGTGTACGTCTGAAGTCAAATGTAGTTTTGGGTTGTTCCATGTGGCATCATGGTCCTGGAGGAACATTGTTTCGTTTTTACTGTGTACTGTACCCGCAGTTATGGTTGCAATGATAATAAAAGCAACTTGACTTGAAAATGTGTGCTGGCATTGGTGGAGGTCCAGAGGAGGTTTATGAGAATAATCCCAGGAATAAAAGGGTTAATGTATGAGGAGCATTTATGGCTCTAGGCCTTTACTCACTGAAGTTTAGAAGAATGAGGGGGGATATCATTGAGACCTATTGAATATTGAAAGGGCTAGATAAAGTGGATGTGGAGAGAATGGTTCCATTAGTGTGAGAGTCTAGGACCAGAGGGCACTGCCTCAAAATAGAAGGATGTACTGTTAGAACGGAGATGAGGAGCAATCTCTTTAGGCAGAGGGTGGTGAATCTGTGGAGGCCAAATTATTGGGTATTTTTAAAGGTTGATAAGTTTTTGATTAAGTAAGGGCATCAAAGGTTACAAGGAGGAGACATTAAAATGGTGGTTGTGTGGAAAAATAATCAGCCATGATCAAATGTGGAGCAGACGTAACGGGTCAGAGAGCTTCAATATGCCCCAAGTTTTATGGTCTTATGGAAACAGTGCTGTCTAATATTGCACTGCAGGAGTGATTTGTGCTTGTTTGTCTCATTTGTGTCGAGATGAAGAAATCCCCTTAAAGCCCATTCCCTACCTCTCAACCTTAAGGCTAGATCAACATTTCTAAAGCAATCTATATCTTTGTGATCACTTGGATGTCATGGTAGAATTCCCCCTTTGGTAACCCAGCACCTGAATCATTATTTACTTTAGGCCTCTGTATTGTTTGGGTGGAAATTCCCCACCTTTTGTAGTGTTTTTTTTGGGAGAAATCTGTCCCAAATCTAATAGTTTGGCTGTAAGCTCTTTTCATGACTAAGTGAAACTGCATTAACACAATTCTGGCTTATTGGACCCAACTGCCCCACCATTTAAAGTCTAACTTAAAAGTCAAATATATTGAGACACATCTGGACCAGTATATTTTGGCCCAATTAAGAGACTGCCCCAATTAGCTAGAGTTCCATGGAAATAGTTAAAAAGGTATAAAAATACAAGCTACCGTTTAACTGAGTAACAAATAATATATTTGAATGAAATACAGAACAAATTAGAACACTACCAATACATTCAGGTGGCAGATATAAAGCCCCTCAGTGGGTTTGTGAAAGTTTGGAACACACTGCCTGATAATGGGGCGGGGGCACATCCAATAATGTCCTACAGAAGAATGTTGGATGGATACTTGATGGGGTAATATAGCCAGGATATGGGGAAAGGTGACTGGATTTCCCCGTGAAAGACAGCATTGGCTTGATGGGCTGAACATCCTCCAGTGGTGTACTTTTCAGTCCATGCACAGACATCTCAATGACTGTCATATACAGCAGGAGAATACTATCACGGTGCTCTCTAGACAGCATGTAGAACAACTGCCGGGAATCCTGAGGCATGGATACTGGGGCCAAGCCGGCAGGAAGAGCAAGCACCTTTGATGTGTTGCCCTGGAATCTTCCCTGTTTACAATCCTCGCTACTCTGATTTCCATTTTAAGTGCTCGTATGTTGGAGTTCCTACAAGGACAGTGCAGGAACTTCTTAGATTCCACACCACCAGGTCCAGGAACAGTTACTACACTAAACCGTCAGTCTCCTGGACCAGTGTGACTTCAGTCTCGTGTTAGTCCGAACTGATTTCCACAACCTATAAACTCCCTTTCAAGGACTCTTTGTAACTCATGTTCTAGGCATTATTTTTTTTTAAATTTTCACAGTTTGTATTCTTTTGCACATTGGTCTTTTGTCAGTCTTTGTCTGTTTATGCTTCTGGCTTCTTTCCCTTTCCGTTCACGTCATGATGAACGGTCTTGACCCGAAACGTCAACTTTATTCACCTCTATAATTACTACCTGACCTGCTGATTTCCTCCAGCATCTTATGTGTGATACTCTGGATTTTCAGCATCTGCAGAATCTCTTGTGTTTGTCTATTTATGCATAGTTTTGTAAATTCTGTTGTATATCTTTTTTCTCTGTAAATGCCTGCAAGAAATTGAATCTCAGTGCAGTATATGGTAACACTTAGGTACTTTGATGATAAATTTAGAACACAGAACGTAGTAATTTACAGCACATTACAGGCCCTTCAGCCCACAATGTTGTGCTGACCCTGTAACCTACTCTAGAGACTGCCTAGGATTTCCCTAGTGCATAGCCCTCTAATTTTCTAAGCATGTACCTGTCTAAGAGGTTCTTAAAAGACCCTATTGTATCCACTTCCCCCCGCCACTGCCGCCAGCAGTGCATTCCACGCACCCACCACTCTCTGTTTGAAGAACTTACCCCTGACATCCCCTTGGTACCTATTTCCAAGCACCTTTAAACTATACCCCTCATGTTAGCCATTTCAGCCCTGGGATAAAGCCACTGGCTATCTACATTTTCAATACCCCTCATCATCTTATACACCTCTATCAGGTGCCCTCTCCTCCTCTGTCGCTCCAAGGAGAAAAGACCAAGTTCACTCAACCTATTCTCACAAGGTACGCCCTCCAATCCAGGCCACATCCTTGTAAATCTCCTCTACATTCTCTCTATAGTATCCACATCCTTCCTGTAGTGAGGTGACCAGAACTGAACACAGTACTACAAGTGGGGTCTGACCAAAGTCTCATATAGCTGTAACATTACCTCACAGCTCTTGAACTCAATCCCATGGTTTATGAATGCCAACACATCATATGCCTTCTTAACAACACTGTCAACCTGCGCAGCAGCTTTGAGTCCTATCGACACAGATCCCAAGGTCTCTCAGATCCTCCACACTGCCAAGAGTCTTACCATTAATATTATATTCTGTCTTCAAATTGGACCTACCAAAATGAACCACTTCACACTTATCTGGGTTGAAGTCCATCTGCCACTTCTCAGCCCAGTTCTGCGTCTATCAATGTTACACTGTAGTCTCTGACAACCTTCCAGACTCTCCACAACACCCCTAACCTTTGTGTCATCAGCGAATTTATGAACCCACCCTTCTACTTCTTCATCTTGGTCATTTATAAAAATCACAAAGAGGAGGGGTCCCAGAACAGATCCCTGCGGAACACTTTGAACTTTCAACTTTGAGCTACTGAGGGACTGGCTGTCAATGCCAGATTGGACAGATTCTGAAAATTAGGAAAAAGTTGCTCCTGAAAACAAAAATATGCAGCAAAAAATTTGAATAGCTTTTTCAGAACACATCCACCGAGGAATCACGTACTGACTGGCCTCGTCCTGTGCAGTTTGACTAGAGGATGAAGACTGGCAGGGTTTCCGGCACAGGGAGGGCCACTCAACCCATTGTGACAGTAGAACAATGAAGGGACTTCACTGCCTTTGGGTCCTGGTATTGGTGGTGAGAACATAGAACATAAAACACTAGAGCACAATAGAGGCTCTTTGGCCCTTGATGTGCCATCTTTTAACGGACTCCAAGATCATTCTAACTCTAGTCTCCCACATAGCCCACCATTTTTCTTTCTTCCATATGCCTATCCAAGATTCTATTAAATATCCCAAAAGTATCTGCTTCTACCACCACCTCTGCCCCCACCCTGGCAGTGTGTTCCATCTACTTAACATTCTTGTTCCAAAAAAAGTTTCTGATATTCCCCCTCTCCTCCAATCACCATAGAAGTATACCTCTCATATTAGCCGTAGCTGCCCTGGGTAAAAGGGACTGGATATCTACTCTGTCTACACCTCTTATCATCTTGTACACCTCTATCAAGTTATCTCTCTTCCTCTTTCACTCCAGAGTGAAAAGTACTAGCTCTTGTCAACCTTAAACACAATAGCTGCTGGAATACCAGAGTAACACACATAAAATGCTTGAGGAACTCTGCAGGTCAAGCAGTATCTGTAGAGAGGAATGAACTGTTTGTTTCGGGCTGAGACCCTTCCTCAGGACTAGAAAGGAAAGGCGTAGAGGCCAGAATATCAAGTTGGGGGGAGGGGAAGGGGTACAAGCTCTCAGGTGATAGGTGAGACCAGGTGAGGGGGGGAAGGTGTGTGGGTGGGAGATGGGGAACAAAGTGTCAAGCTGGGAGGTGATAGGTGGAAAAGGTAAAAGGCTGAAGAAGAAGGAATTTGATAGGAGGGAGAGTGGACCATGGGAGAAAGGGGCACCAGAGGGAGGTGATGGGAAAGTGAGGGAAAGGGTAAAAGGGGAGCCAGAATGGGTAACGAGGAAAGAGAGGAGAGGGAAGTGGGAGAAGTGAGGACAGAAGAGAAGCAACCCTGGACCTGGAGCCCACTCCATTCCCTGCAATAGAATGTTTTAAAAAATGTTCAGAATCATAAAATGTGTTCTTTTGTTCTTGAGTCCATTTACTTGAGAGTCACTTTTTTTTAACAAATATCAGTGCTATACAATATGTACAAAACAGTGACTAACACAATTACTTCACTACAAATAGACAATACACATTAAGCCAAAATGTTCCCATCTCTGTCAATGATGGGATTTACACCAGGGCCAATACTTCCTGTGTCAGTTCTTGATGTACTGGCATGTATTTTCTATTATCCAAGCACATTGTGTCTATGTGAGCTTCACTTTATATGTTTAAAGTTGTGGTGGTTTACGAATCCTTCTGCAGAACAAAGTCGGAGCAATGTTAGCCCGTAACGTAGCTGTGGCTTGTGGTATGAAGGAGGGTGAGAGGAACAGTGGGAACACACCACAGTGGTCACAGATGCCCAGGCCTCCTGTTCCTCAGGGTCACCAAACACCCAGCCAGTCACTCACTAGGCTGAGCAGTATATCCTTAATGAAGATGTCCACTGAAGGAGTGGGGATGGTGGGGATCCTGCTTTGAGAGTTCACCGAAGTAATCCACGTGTGCAACTGTGCATCTGCACTTCACGGTGATGCTGGTCTAAAAGGTTTGTCCCAAAGACTCTGGAGTTGGATTTGAAACGCTGATCTTCTCTCTCCAGGTAATTGAACTGCCCACTGTCGGGCCGGCTAGTGGTTTAGTGGTATCAGCACTGGACTTCGAGGCAGATGGTCCTGAGTTCGAATCCGGCTGGGGCCCAACCTGGGCAGCAGCAGTATCTGTGCAGAAGAAAGGCCTGGCAATCCTCTTCTGTATCTTTGACAACCCTATGGACAGCTACACCACTCATAGGGTCACCTGAGTCGATGGTGGCTCGACGGCACTCAACAACAACCACTGTTGGTACTTTACAATATGTGATCCTAAGGACCCATGTGCAGTCACACATCCTTTATGTCTGAAGCCCAGAGTGTAAGATATTCAGAAAAAAAAATAGCTGGTGTACATGTATCTGTCATTTTGGCTACACTGTTTTCTTTGAGTACTTAGACTGAATCAGCTCGATAAATGCCTCCGAGAGCGTTGGCGACACCAGGGTCCAGCGCTCTATTGTGATATTATGCAGATTGCAAAGCTCTTCTTTCATAGCTGCCATCTGGCATCCCTGCCTCGGAGGCCACAGCACATTTCCCAGTGAATCAGAATGTAGTGACAGGCTAGTGCAGATAACAGCAACAGATCTCTGATGGGAAGGCAATCATGGCTGCACAGGAATCCATCGCTGCTCTTCAAGCATGTCATTAAGAAGGTGTGGGTTGATTCCTGATAGCATTTTTTCATGATTCATTAGCAGAGAGAGTGGGGGTCCTCTTCAAAGGAGGCCGTCAGGAGAATGGTTTGGTTTGCCCTATACGGAGCACTAGCTTAGCCGAAGGGCAAGATCGTGTGCTCAGGCTGTTGGGGGGGAGAATGGAACCAGTTCTTTAGAGAATGAGGCAAATGCCTAGCAAAGGTGGGAGGGTCAAAGTTCCCCAAAGCAATGAGGAGATGTGAGGAAGAAATGGAATGTCGTTGCTTCAGAGGAGGTGTGAGCTTTATAAGGAATAAGGAGTTGGATGCTGTGGTTTCTGCTAGGCCCACCTTTTGGATAATAATAACTTAGTTACAGAGCACTTTTCATTTAAATGATGTAGTTCAAAGTGCTTTACAATGGGATAAAGTGAAAGCATAAAAATTAAAAGACAAAACCATGTTAGTTAAAGGCAAGGTAAATAAATGGGTTTTGAGCGGGTGTTTAGAAGTGTCAACTGAGTCTGCATCCCTTGTAGTTTTAGGTTTTGAGTTCCACAGTTTAGGAGTGTAGTTCAAAAAAGCTGACCTGCCAATCTTTATTTGAGAGAGATTGTTTAAATTTGGGAGACCGGCAGAAGATTTGAGAGCTTGAGCAGAGTTACAAAATGAAAGAGATTCTGTGATGTAGTCTGGTCCCAGACTATTGACAGCATTGAAAGCAAGGAAGAGAACTTTAAAATCAATTCTACAAGATACAGGAAGCCAATGCAGAGTAGTTAGGCTGGGAAGGATATGCTCGTTCATCCTGGTTTTAGTTAACAATCTAGTAGCGGCGTTCTGAACGGATGATGCAAAACGTTGGTTATTCATCTGACTCTTCGATTTGGTTGATTGGGCTGGTGGAGCTGAGCTGATAGCAGGGTGCACACTTTGGAACTGATTTCTTGCACAGAGGGGTGAGGATCATCAGCTTGGTGAGTGATGTACTGCAGGGGATGCATTGGTCTTCTGATTCTGGGAGATGTCTGCAAGCGAATGCTGTCGACTGGTGTATTCCAAGGTGCTGAGGCTCATACGACCACAACAGAGGCTCTGTGGGGAAGGGCCACAGTCTCAGGTTCTGCCACCACTGGCCACCATTGTAGTACAGACACTTTGTGCACAACAAGTTCCTATAACCAGAGCTTCGGCAGTGACAATGGCAAAGACTAGATAAAGGTACAGCACAGCCTCAGAAAACAAGGATGTCCCTTTGGAACAGAGATAAAGAGAATTTGCTTTAGCCCGAGGGTGGTGAATCTGTGGAATTTATTGCCATAGATGGCTGTAGAGGTCAAGTAATTTGGTATCTTCAAAGCGGAGTTTGATTAGTCAGGGTGTCATATGTTATAGGGAGAAGGCAGGAGAATGGGGTTGAGAGGGATAATACTGTATAATAAATCAGCCATGATGGGATGGTGGAGTAGATTCGATGGGCTGAATGGCTTAATTCTGCCCCTTTGTCTTATGGTCTTAAGATGAAGATGAATTTTATTTGTCTCGTGTACATTGAAACGTACAGTGAAATGCATCGTTTGTGTCAATGACCAATACAGTCCGAGGATGTGCCTGGGGCAGGTATCACCATGTTTCCGGTGCCGACATAGCATGCCCACAAGTTAGTAACCCTTACTCTTCTGTACGTCTTTGGATGAAGGAGTAATGGAGGGTTGTGTGAGAGGGAAGGATTAGATTGGAGTAGGTTAAAAGGTCCGGTACAGGCCCTTGTGGTTTGAAGGGCCTGTGCTGTACTATAAACACAAGGGATACTGCAGATGTTGGAAATCCAGAGTAACACACACTAAATTTAGGAACTCAGGAGGTCAGGTAGCATCGATGAAAATGAATAAACAGTCAGTGTTTTGGACTGTGCTGTTGTATGTTCTAAACTCTAGTGAGCACAGGCCAGCGTTGTGCAGTCTCTCCAATCTACCCTGTACTGCTTTCCCTCTGACTCTGAGGAGGGTGTGTTACCCACTGATCCAGAAAGACCCGTCCCATGGATTCTCTCGGAGGCTCTTTACCCCGGGTTAGCAACCTCCTCCTTGCGTGCCCTGCGCCCCACGGCACAAAAGACACTGGAAGCAGCTGCTCTGCCGTGCTCAGCAGTGCGTGTTGGTGGTGATCACCATTAACCTCCTGCCGCTGCCTTACCTTTTCATAGCCGGCCTCATTAACGCAGGGGCCTGTTTCACAGTGTTCCAGTGGACTACCCAAAGAAACCAAGCCATTGTTCAAACAAACAAGGGCTAGTTAATTAACTCAGTTTGAAAAACGAGCAAATCCTTTTGTCTTCCTCCCCACTGAGCTCCTGTGAAGCAATCTCTCTGAGTCTTGTGTGTGATAATTAAGTTTCCTTTTCTTTTTGTGAGCCTGACACTGTTCCTTTCCCTTCTCCCCCTGACAGAGGGTTTCATCTGACCAAAGAACAAAAGTAGGATCCACTATCCTTTTCCAGCTCCCATTGTCCATTCCTTTGTCCTTTTGGCTTTTTGAATGGAAAGAGGGGAGCACGGAGAGAATCAAACCGTGTGCATTTCAACGTGACTTGAGCGCGCCCCTTACAGAGGGAGGACTTTTCCCCTCTGGGGAGACCGGCTTGTCTGATCTCATTAACACCTTCCATGTGGTGATACGGTGTGAGAGGCTGTCAGCTGGAAAGGGCAGGCGTCTCATCCTCTGATCAGCCACTCAGTTGTGAAAGCGTTAGGAAGTTATCTTTCTGTCGTCCTCTGTGGGTGGCTGTGGATTGCGCATCCTGTCTGGGATATTAATGTGGCAAGGGCTTGCAGCGGCTCCCATTCCAGCACTGCCTGGGTGATCGCCTTACACCACAACCCTCCATCTGTCCTCGTCCTTCCCTCGCTCTGTCATCTCCATACACAGTGATCGCTGCATTCCTCTAGAGTTTGGAATCTTGACTCCATCCACACCAACACCCTCCCCCATCCTTTCCTTAAACAGCCAGGCCAAGTCTTAAAGTTCAAACTAAATGTATTATCAAACTACTTAGATGCCACCATATACAAACCTGAGATTCATTTTCTCATGGGCATTCACAGCAAATACAAAGAAACGCAATAGAATCAGTGAAAAATCTACACGCAAGATGGAAAATGACCAATGTGCAAAATAGATAGATAGATAGATAGATAGATACTTTATTCATCCCCAAGGGGAAATTCAATGTTCCTCCAGTATGATATCACATAAACACAAGACAGACCAAGACTAACTGACCAAAAAAAAACACATAATTATAACATACAGTTACAACAGTGCAAAGCAATACCATAATTTGATAAGAGCAGACCATGGGCACGGTAAAAAAAAAGTCTCAAAGTCCCAGATAGCCCATCATCTCACGCAGATGGCAGAAGGAAGAAACCTCCAACGTGGCAAAACTTCCCGATGCAGCCTCTGGAAGCACCCGAGCACAGCCAACTGTGAGTCCGTCCGAAAACTTCCGACAACTTCGTGCCTCCGACCAGCCCTCCAACACCGAGCACCGAGCACCATCTCTGCCGAGTGCTTCAACCCCGGCTCCGGCCACCAAGCAACAGGCAAAGCCGAGGATTCGGGGCCTTCCTCTCTGGAGATCTCTCCGATCGCTCAGTAGCAGCGTCAGCAGCACAGGCATGTCAGAAGTTTCGCCAGATGTTCCTCCGTGCTTCACGCATCCGTCTCAATCAAATCAGGATTGTGCACGGCCCCTACTTACAGATAACGGATATTCCTTACTGGAGTGGCCGCTGCGCCCTGCGTCGTCGCGCCGCCATCTTGATGTTGAATACAACAAATTGTGCAACTACATGAATAAAATAATAATAATAAATAAACAATAAATAGAGAGTAACATGAGATGAAGAGTTTTGACAATGAGTCTTCAGCTTGTAGGAACAGTTGGGGGTGTGTGAAATAGAGTGAAGTTATCCCCCTGGTTCAGTGCTGGGGGGTGTGTGAAATTGAGTGAAGTTATCCCCTCTGGTTCAGTGTTGTGGTGTGTGAAATTGAGTGAAGTTATCCCCTCTGGTTCAGTGTTGGGGGGGGTGTGTGAAACTGAGTGAAGTTATCCCCCTGGTTCAGTGTTGGGGGGTGTGTGAAACTGAGTGAAGTTATCCCCCTGGTTCAGTGTTGGGGGGTGTGTGAAACTGAGTGAAGTTATCCCCCTGGTTCAGTGTTGGGGTGTGTGAAATTGAGTGAAGTTATCCCCTCTGGTTCAAGAGCCTAATGGTTAGGGGACAATAACTGTTCCTGAAGCCTGGTGGTGTGGGTCCTGAGGCTCCTTTACCTTCTTCCTGATGGTAGGAATGAGAAGAGAGCATGGCCTGGATGGTGGGGGGGGGGGGGGGGTCCTTGATAATAGATGCTGCTTTCCTTCGACAGCTCTCCATGATGCTCAGTGGTGGGGAGGTATTTACTTACGATGGACTGGGCTGTATCCACTATCTTTTGTAGGTTTTTCCGTTCAAGGGCATTGGTATTTCTGTACCAGGTCGTGATGCAACCGTTCAATATACCCTACACTGCACATAGACAGAACAGAAGCTTTGGAAACCACCCCACCCCCCACTTCCGTGAACCTCAGCACTCCTCCAGTGTGAAGACTACCCTTGAAAGTAAGTGTGTCTGCCAAGTTTCTGGCAACACCCGAGATTGTGGGTGTTGCAAGCTGAAGCAAAGACATGAGCAACTGGAAGAACTCAGTGGCGTTCATAATGAAGGATCGTCACCAACCAGGACATGCCTCTTCTCATTACTACCGTCGGGGAGGAGGTGCAGGAGTTTGAAGGCGCACACTCACTGATTTAGAAACAGCTTCATCCTCTCTGCCATCAGATTTCTGAATGGGCCATGATCACTACCTCACTATTTTGCTCTCTTTTGACAGAATCACAATCAGGTTTAATATCACAGGCATATGTCATTAAGTTTCTTGTCTCTGTGGCAGCAGTACAATGCAATATATTATTTAGAAAACTGTGAATTACAGTAATTATATATATAATTATTCACAGAGGCCAAGCGATTAAATGCACCCTTCGCCAAAGAACCAGGAAAAATATTCATACAACAACACACACAAAATGCTGGTGGAACACAGCAGGCCAGGCAGCATCTATAGGGAGAAGCATTGTTGACGTTTTGGGCCGAGACCCTTCGTCAGGACTAACCGAAAGGAAAGATAGTAAAAGATTTGAAAGTAGTGGGGGGAGGGGGAAATGCGAAATGATAGGAGAAGACTGGAGGGGGTGGGATGAAGCTAAGAGCTGGAAAGGTGATTGGCGAAAGTGATACAGAGCTGGAGAAGGGAAAGGATCATGGGATGGGAGGCCTCAGGAGAAAGAAAGGGGGAAGGATGGAGAACAGGCAAACAACTAAATATGTCAGGGATGGGGTAAGAAGGGGAGGAGGGGCATTAACAGAAGTTAAAGAAGTCAATGTTCATGCCATCAGGTTGGAGGCTACCCAGCCGGTATATAAGGTGTTGTTCCTCCAACCTGAGTTTGAATTCATTTTGACAATAGAGGAGGCCATGGATAGACATATCAGAATGGGAATGGGACGTGGAATTAAAATGTGTGGCCACTAGGAGATCCTGCTTTCTCTGGCGGACAAAGAGCGTAGGTGTTCAGCGAAACGGTCTCCCAGTCTGCGTTGGGTCTCACCAATATGTAAAAGGCCAAACCGGGAGCACCGGACGCAGTATACCACACCAGCCGACTCACAGGTGAAGTGTCGCCTCACCTGAAAGGACTGTCTGGGGCCCTGAATGGTGGTGAGGGAGGAAGTGTAAGGGCAGGTGTAGCACTTGTTCCATTTACGAGGATAAGTGCTAGGAGGGAGATCGGTGGGAAGGGATGGGGGGGAACGAGTGGACAAGGGAGTCGCGTAGGGAGCAATCCGTGTGAAAAGCGGAAAGGGGGGGGAGGGAAAAATGTGTTTGGTAGTGGGATCCCGTTGGAGGTGGCGGAAGTTACGGAGAATTATACGTTGGACCTGGAGGCTGGTGGGGTGGTAGGTAAGGACAAGGGGAACCCTATCCCGAGTGGGGTGGCGGGTGGATGGGTTGAGGGCAGATGTGCGGGAAATGGGAGAGATGCGTTTGAGAGCAGAGTTGATGGTGGACGAAGGGAAGCCCCTTTGTTTAAAAAAGGAAGACATCTCCTTCGTCCTGGAATGAAAAGCCTCATCGTGAGAGCAGATGCGGTGGAGATGGAGGAGTTGTGAGAAGGGGATAGCCTTTTTACAAGAGACAGGGTGGGAAGAGGAATAGTCCAGGTAGCTGTGAGAGTCTGTAGGCTTATAGTAGATATCAGTAGATAGGCCGTCTTCAGAGATGGAGACAGAATGATCAAGAAAGGGGAGGGAGGTGTCGGAAATGGACCAGGTAAATTTGAGGGCAGGGTGAAAGTTGGAGGCAAAGTTAATGAAGTCGACGAGCTCAGCATGCGTGCAAGAGGCAGCACCAATGCAGTCATAGATGTAATGAAGGAAAAGTGGGGGACGGATACCCGTATAGACTTGGAACATGGACTGCTCCACAAAGCCAACAAAAAGGCAGGCATAACTGGGACCCATACGGGTGCCCATGGCTACACCCTTAGTTTGGAGGAAACCAACAAAAAGGCAGGCATAACAAAATATTCATACAGTTGCTGACTAACAACATGCCAGTACCTGCACCAACCTGAAGTGTACTGAAAGAGTTTATGGGAGAAAGAAGCATTACATAACACCAGTGTCCAATGGCTGAGAGACCTACAAGCAAGCCTCTGCAGTTCCCAGAGGAAGAACCAGTCACCATCACAGCAGTAGAGGTCCAGCAACGGGTTACAAGTATGAAAAACTGGACATCACCAGGGCCTGACATGATCCACGCCTATTGGCTGAAGTAACTAACAGCATTACATACATAGTTGGCAGCTCAAATGAACCATCTACTTGAAGCAGCTTCCCACCCTGACTGGCTAACTCAAGGAAGGACAGTACTCAAAATGAAGGATCCTCACAAGGGAACAACGCCATCAAACTACTGGCCTATAACCTGCTGTCAACAACATGGAAGCTCCTGTCAGGCATCATAGCCACCAAGCTGAAGGAACTTGTGTGTAAGTTCCTGAACCCTGTTCAAGAGGGGATGGTAATGAAACCAGAGGCTCCAAGCACCAACTACTGGTAGACAAAGCATTTGTGCGAGGTTCCAAGACCAGGCAAACCAACCTAAGCATAGCTTGGATCGACTACCTGAAAGCACACAACTCAATGCCCCACACATCCATTCTGGAAGGCCCGTCTCTGTACAAGGTTGACAAAACACAGTGGACCTTCATCAAGAACTCAATGGACCGTTGGAGGACAATGCTAGAAGTTAACTCAAAACCAATAGCTCAAGTGACCATCAAATGTGGACTATACCCAGGTGATGCACTATCCCCACTGCTGTTCTGCGTGGGCTTGAAACCACCACCTCCCAATCAGATCATCTCAGAGAGTGGACATGGGCACAGGTTCAAGACTAGAGAGACCATCAGCCTCCTCCTGCACAGGGATGACATCAAGCTGTATGTCAGAAATGGAAGAGACATTGACTCACTAACCCACCTGACAAGGGGTGTACAGCAGAGACATTGGGATGTCACTTGGACTAGAAAAGTCCAGCCAGATGGTTGTGAAAAGAGGCAAACTCATCAAGACTGAATGAGTCGAGTTACCTGAAGGCCACATACCAGATGTACAGGACAGCTATAAATACCTGGGGATCCTGCAGGCGCATGGAAGCCTCAATGAGGGCACAAGGAAGGCTGCGACATCCAAGTACCTCCAAAGAGTGAGACAGGTCTTAAAAAGCCAGCTGAATGGGAAGAAGAAGATCAGAGCCATCAACACATTCACCCTACCACTCATCAGATACCTGGCTGCAAGAGTGTGCTGGTCAAGGGACAAACTGGAAGCTGTTGACATCAAGACCCAGATACTAACAATACGTGGAGGATTCCATCCAGAGTCCGACGTTGAGCGACCATTTACTGAATAAAGGAGGTCGGAGACTTGGAAGTGTCAAGGCCACGGTCTTAGAAGAAATGTAAAACATCCATGAGTATGTCAGGAAGATGGGCCCTAAGGACGACCTGCTAGGAGAATACCTCAGACAGCAGGCAGGGTCATGGAAATGGAAGAGGGTGAAGCAGAGCCAGAGGACCAGAGGCCATGGCAGGACAAGCCACTGCACGGGATGTACCATTGCCAGATATCAGAGATGGCTGGCATAAGAAAGACCTACCAATGGCTGGAAATGGCAGGGCTGAGGGACAGCACAGAGGTGCTGCTCATGGCTGAAGAAGAACAGGCACTGAGCACAAGAGCAATAGAAGCAGGGGTCTACCACACTGGACAAGACCCAAGAAGCAGATTGTGCAACGAATCCACTGAAACTATCCAGCATATAGTAGCAGCGTGCGAGGTGCGGACAGGGTCAGAATACACTGAACGGCACAACCAAGATTCAGGAATTGTGTACAGGAACATCTGTGCTGAGTATGGATTGGATACTTCCAAGTCCAAATGGGAAACACCCGAGAAGGTTGTGGAGAATGACAGACCTAAGATCCTGTGGGCCTTCCAGATACAGACCAGTAAGTAGGTACTGGCCAACCAACCAGACATAGTAATATTGGACAAGGAACAGAAGAAAGCAATAGTAATAGATGTGGCAATCCCAGATGATAGTAACATCAGGAAGAAATAATATGAGAAGCTGGAGAAATACCAGGGCTTGAAAGAGCAGGTAGAAAGGATGTGGAAAGTTAAAGCCAGAGTAATCCCTGTGGCGGTAAGAGCACTTGGAGCTGTGACACCTGGACTGAAAGAGTGGCTCCAACAAATCCCGGGAACAACATCTGAAATCTTGGTCCAGAAGCGCGCACTACTAGGAACAGCAAGGGTACTGCGCCAAACCCTCAGGCTCCCAGGCCTCTGGTAGAGGACCTGAGACTGATGGAAAAATACACATACACACCACCCATAAGGGTGGGAAATACATATATATCATTCTGCATTTGGAAGTCCCACAGGATTTTAGCTGTCATTCTCCACTACTTTCTTGGGTGTGTATGTGTATATATATATAAAATAGTTAAATTAAATTAGTGCAAAACAGTAGGGAGATAGGTTCAGTACAAAATGAACCAATCCAAGGCTGTATAGTTTAAATAAATTATTGACAAGTGTCTCTAGTCAAGACCAACTTGTTCAGAGGTAAAGCAGGAAAATAGTTTAGTTAGAGAGAGAACATTAGAATGAGACTAGATGTACACAAGAAATATCTGTTCTGCTCACTGCTTCACATAAAGCCCACCTGTCCTGAGTGAATCAGTCAGATTTGTTTTGACCATGAAGTTCGGGCCTCTGTGATTCATGGACTTCTGGGCCCTGGGCATAGGTCTCTCCATCTAATGGATCCACTGGGTCCTGGTCGAGTTGATTCATTAGGCTAAAAGCTCGCTCCTAGTCCGCACTAGACGCAAGAAAGGTTCCCCCAATGTCCATCAACTGCAAGGTCGCAAAACTGCTCATTTTGAAGTACAAATGCCACCATTTGAGCAAAGTTTGAAATCAGTTTGGATTTCATTTTTTCTTGCATGGAAAATTTGAAATCATTAAACTGTCTAACCATTACAGTATTTTCAGCTAGAAAACCATGATATTTTAGACATAAGGCATTAACCTGTTTATCGCCAAATGTGAAGTTTATGATATGAACACTGTCCCCCAAATATGGCTGCCGTATGCAGCTGTACAGACCGGAACAGGAAAGGTGAGGTGACGTAAATTACTGACGTTCATTGTGGTATTTGAAAAACCGACTAACTAGTTAACAGAAACATTTAGCTAAAAGATTATTTTAAATAAGTATAATTGTTAATTACATTATTTGAGGTAACTAACCTTTTGTGCGCACATTAATTTCCTTCGTGCGCTGGTTGAAAAACGTGTGTGCATGCGCACAGTTTAGAGGGAATATAAGTTGTAGTGTTAAGAAAAGTTAACAGAATTACGTTTGCAGAACATTAGGTATCATGTTAATAAAAGTATTTGACTATCTTTCAGATAAATGTACTGACTGGCCTTTGAATCAGAATCAGGTTTAATATCACTGGTATAAGTCATGACAGTTTTTGGCAACAGTTCAATGCAATACATAATAACAGAGAAAAAACTGTGAAATTACAGCAAGTAAATATATATATTAAATAGTTAAATAAGTAGTGCAAAAATAAATGTAAAAATGTAGTGAGATAGTGTCCTTAGGTTCAATATTCATTCAGAAATTGGATGGCAGAGGGGAAGAATCGTTGAGTGTGTACCTTCAGGCTACTATACCTCCTTCCTGATAGTAGCAATGAGAATAGGGCTTGTTCTGGGTGATGGGGTCCTTAATGATGGACGCTGCCTTTCTGAGTCATCACTACTTGAACTCATTGTCGGCAAAAACCATTATCCTTTAGTACTGTGAAACCCTATGGGATGGGAGAGTTCATTTATAGGAACATGTGGAAAGTTGCCTCAGTCTAAAGTTCCGTATCTTTGTCTAAAATTGATTGTCCGTATAATCTGGGTTCTCCTGCTTCAGACTCCATTATGTGTATTTCCTCTCCCTCTCCATCTCAAACACTATCCCCACCTCCACTCAACCTTTTGAGACTTTTGAAGAAACCCCCTTCAAATTTGTAATAATGTGGATTTTTGAAAATATCCAAGATCACACAATGTAAGTGTAAATGGATTAATTAACAAAATCGAGGAGTATTTTTTTTGGGGCATTATTTTCCTGGGGCTTATTCTTTCTCACAGCTCCATCGACCTCCCTCTGGTTCTCCAGCTCCCTCACCTACGCAAGGGGTAAGTTACTGAGGCCAATTAACCTACCACTATGCCTTTCGGATATGGAAGGTAATTGGAGCACCCAGGAAAACGCATGTGGTCACGGGGCTGGAGGGTGAGGTGGTTGCTTACAGACTCCGCACTGACAGCATTGGCGATCAGGATCAAACTGTGGTCACTGGAGATGACAGGCTGCAGTAGTACCATGCAGCCTATTTAATTATGAGTGGGCCAGGTACTTGAAGGTTTGCAGTGATGGTGCCAAAAGGTTTTATATTATTAATAGGAAGATGATTATTCTGAACACCCATCTTTGGTTCTTCCAAAGAGGCAGGTGCCTCTCATAAGGAACAGTCCCCAACTTGTTCAGACCAAGATCAGGAAAATCATTTACATTAGAAAGGAGAGGTCGAAGGGAGATGTGTACAAGAAAATAACGCCTGTTCTACTCAGCTTTTCGTGTAAAGACCCACCTGTCTTTTGTATATAAATTAGGTAAGTTTTAGCTGTCAAGTTCTGGGCTCTAAGATGGTTGCTGGGGACTGGTCTCTCTGTCAGATGGATCTCTGATCTGAAAGATGCATCCCCTACCGTGAATGTGGAGTTCCCCTTCAACACAGCTCTGGGGAACCTGCTTGTATTCATGTGTTTGTCTTTGCAGTGGTGGGATTTGAACCCACTACTCTCTTGACAGAGGGCAGTGTGCTGGAGGAAGCATAGCCAAGTGATATGTTGCTGCCATGGTTCAGCAATGTTAATAAGGCCAGCCATAGTTTGTTGGTCACGGTGTCAGTCCTGACTTGGAATGACTGGAGGATGGGTCCCATCTCAACAGAGCTAAGCAGCTGATTTGGTCTGGCTCTTCATGCAGAGCAGAGGGAGTGCTGTACCATCGGAACTGGTACCTTTCTGACTAGCTGTTAAACCGAGACCCTTGTTGCCCCGTACGAAGGAGTTCCCTCCCTAGCTCTTGTGGATATCTATCAATCAACTCCCTTTAAAAATGAGTCCGTCAGCCCTTTACATTTTCCACCTATCACCTGCTAGGTTTTATTCTGTTGCCTTCCCCCAAACAACTTCTTCTGGTGTCCTTCCCCTTCCTTCCCCAGTCCTGATGAAGGGTCTGGGCCCGAAATGTTGACTGTTCATACTTATCCACAGATGCTGCCTGACCTGCGGATTTTCCTCCAGCATTTTGTGTGTGTGAGTTACGCTGGGTTGTCAGGTCATTCTAACTTAACTGTTTTGGGATCTTGCAGTGCATGTATTGGCTGTCCCTGTTTCTTGTCATAATGTCAGTGACACTTCAAGAGCATTTCATTTGCTGGCAAATGTCTGGAGACCAGCTGGGATGATACAAGGTCCTGACCTATTTGTAATTAAATGTGTGGCAGTGTGGCACACTAGGTAGTGTTGCAACTTCACATCTCTAATAACCACGGTTCGATCCTGGCCTCAGATGCTATCTTTCCTTTTCCCTTTTTCATGCTGAAAAGTGAGGATGTTGTTACTTGATTATCTTGGAGCTGTCTGTGGGAGCTTGCGACACATTGGTTTGCCTCTTGTGCTTCAAAGTGTGTTCATCTTTAAAAGCTCTTCCACAGGCACTAGGCGATCTCTTTTGACCTGACCTTGCAACGCAGATCTGCGTCACTACGTCATAGTGTCTGCAGCCCGCACGGTGGCCAGCTGTACAAGAAATGGGGGCAGAGTGTTTGAGGGAGGATGCCTGGGCAATGGGTAGCTTTGAAACAATGCAGCACACAGAAAATGCCCGAGGAACCCAGCAGGCCAGGCAGCATCTCTGGAAAAGAGTCAACAGTCGACATTTCGGACTTCACGTTGATTGTTGACCCTTTCCTGGCCTGCTGGGACCTTCCGGCATTTTGTGTGTGTTGCTTTGGATTTCCAGCATCTGTAGATTTTCCTGTGTTTGAGTTTTGAAGCATTGCTACCAAGGTATTGAAACGCTGTGAGTGGGGTATCATATTGCCAACCGCCTTTTACCTGTGGGGCAAATGTATATGTTGCCATTAAGTTGGACACATAATGAAAAGTGAATTCCAGATGGAAAATGTGTTGTTGACGTTTCGAGTCGAGACCGTTCACTCTGGACCAGAGGTCTCGATCTGAAATGTCGATCGTCCATCTCCTTTCACAGATGCTGCCTGACCCCCTGTGTTCCACCAGCACCTTGTGCGTTGCTCCGGAGTCCAGTGTCTGCAGTCCCTCGCGTCTCCGGCAAATGGGGCTGAGCCCTAGAAATCTGGGGCCATCGGTCTGGAAGTCCGCTGCGAACCGGGGCTCCCAGTAGCGCTGAGCGCAGACCAGCGTCACGTGGTCCGGGCGCCATGAAGCCAGCGCAAAGTGAAATCAAACGGCGGTGCGTCCAGCAAACGAAATCGCCAACCCCGTCGCGGGAGGGAGTTTCCATCTCGGCTACCCAAGTGGGCGATACGGCCTTACGCTTGGTTTATTCAAGAGAAGCGATATCAGCGTGTCGCTGGCATCTACTACCCTGAAGTAACCATCCTTGATGTGGTGGGCCCTTCACCTACTATAGCCCCGTGGTTGAATCACTCACTTACAAACGGAGCACCATTATCTCTGTTGTGAGAAGCTGAAGACCTGAGTGGGAGGCTGACCTTTGTCTCTCACACCCCCCCCCCCCCCCCACCATCCCCAGGTCCCTGCAAGAACCAGTACAGGGCACATCTTGTTTACTGTGATTACGTTCCTGCCAGCTGCCCCTCGGCACCCGTGGTTGCTGTGGAAACATTCTCTGTCTCCTGCACGCATTGGTTCCGATAGCACCAGGCTGTTTGACTAGCTGCCAGCTCCACCTGAAATGTGGAACAGGCAGCTGCTCAAACAGTCCCCGCTCGGTAAACACAACCTTCCCTGCGACCTAACATGCAGTTTTGACACTCCGAGAATGAAATACATTTGCATGCATTATCCAGGAGCCAGCCTCAATTCTTCTGTGTCACGGCATCTGCGCCCTTGACAGACCCCTGTTGTGGCTGGCCGTACAAGAGATGAGGGTGGAGTGTTTGCTTGGAGTGGGGGCCATCAGTGTCTGGGGCATGGGGTGGTTTAGAAACAAAGGTACTGCAGAACAGGCCCTAATGCCAACACTGGAACTGTCTGCTGTAGCTGGGGGTCAGGGGTCATGGCATAATGAAAATAAAATAATTCCCATTTACAGATAATCCGTGACTAATTGATACTCTTTTTAGTGAATGTCTGAGATGAATTGGCACAAAAGTACTAGTTGCAGGACATAATCTGGCCATTAAGCCCATCACGTCTGTCTTGTTGCTTCCAGTATGTGTGCATCCAATGCCACCCCCCCACCACACACACACACACACACACACACACACACACACACACACTCACACACACACACCCACCACACACACACACACACACACACACACACACACACACACACACACACACACACACACACACACACACTACCCCTACCCCTACCGACTTTCTAGAACCCAAACAGGCAAGCTGTAGCAAAATGCTGTGGTGTTGCACATTACAGAACCAGCGACCCTGGTTCAAATCCCGCCCCTGCCTGTAAGGAGTTTGTACATTCTCCCCGTGACCTCGTGGGTTTCCTCTG
This sequence comes from Hemitrygon akajei, assembly GCF_048418815.1. Lineage (NCBI taxonomy): Eukaryota > Metazoa > Chordata > Chondrichthyes > Myliobatiformes > Dasyatidae > Hemitrygon > Hemitrygon akajei. The sequence goes on along the minus strand of NC_133140.1, from coordinate 72,212,092 downwards.
GGTGCTCCGGTTTCCTCCCACAGTCCAAAGATGTACTGGTTAGTAGGTTAATTGGTCATTGTAAATTGTCCTGTGATTAGTTTATGGTTAAATTGGGGGGCTGCTGGGCAGCACAGCTCGAAGGGCCAGAATGGCCTACTCCACGTTGTATCTCATTAAATAAATGTGTAATTCTCTGCATATTGCACTTGTGTGGCAATGAACCCTAAAGTGAAAACATCAGTTAAAACAATTCCTCCTGGTAGGGATCAATCCTAAACCACCAAGATTTGGAGGTAGAATTTCACTGGATAGTTGCCCGAAAGAAATGTGCGGCTATTGCCCGTTACACCTACACCAGAGAATCATCGAACCCTATCTATGAATAAATGGAGCAGATCTTTGCTCGAATTGTTCACCATCAAAGCAGCAGTTGCATGTGATTTGATAAGTTGGACCAATTGGCCTTTACAATAAAACAGAATATACAGGGATATCAGGACAGGCAGCTTCAATGGAGAAAGGGGCAAAGAAATGTAATGTTTCAAGTTAATGACCTTCCTCAGCACTCTTAAGAATTGGTGAACTGTTTTCACTTGGTTTCACCTGCAGCTTCTGTGCCTTCAGCACTTTCTGGTTTTATTTCAGATTCCCAGCATCTGCCGTTGTTTGCTTTTCATGACCTTTTCAGAAATTATTTTTATTTAAAGACATAGCACGTTAGTAGGCTCTTCCAGCCCAATGGGCTCCGCCGCCCGGTTACACCCACGTGAACGATTAACCAATTATCCGTACGTCTTTGGAATATGGGAGGAAACTGGAACACCCGGGGAAAACCCACACGGTCACAAGGAGAGCATCCAAACTCCGCACAGTCCAAAGATGTACTGGGTAGGTTAATGGTCATTGTAAACTGTCCCATGATTAGGTTAGGATTAATTGGGGTTGTGGTCATGTTGGGGCGGCATGGCTTGAAGGGCCTACTCTGACTGTATCGTTATATAAATAAATAATCAGAATTAGTTTCAATATCACCGGCATATGTCATGGAATTTGTTGTTATGCGGGAGCAGTATAATGCAATACACAATAATAAAAACTGCATTATAGTAAAAAGTCAAATTAAGTAAGTAATGCAGAGAGAGAGAGAGAACAAAGTAGGGAGGTGGTGTTCGTGTGTTCAATGTCCATTCAGGAATCAGATGGTAGAGAGGAAGAAGCTATTACTGAATCGTTGAGTGTGTGCCTTCAGGCTCCTGTACCTCCTCCCTGATGGTAACAGTGAGAAGAGGGCATGTCCCAGGTGCAGGGGTCTTTTGGCAGCACTCCTTGAAGATGTCCTGGATGCTGGAGAGCTGACTGAGTTTACAACTTTCTGCAGCTTATTTTGATCCTGCGTAGAGGCCTCCCCATATCAGATGGTGATGTGATTTATTTTATACAGTACTTGAATGTTTGTTGGAATGTGATTAAATTAAATCCTTCAAAAAGCAATTTGATTAATGCCGGGAAGTTAAACATTGGGACTAGGCAGTTTAAATGGTTCAGTAAGGTCTAGATGGGCCAAAGGGCCTGTCTTTGTTCTGTACTTTTCTATGGCTTTATGACTCTATTTTACAAACCTGTGGAGAAATATTCCTGTCCGAGGCCTTTTAGCCCAGACAGTTCTATTGAGGAGGACAGCTCAGCGATGTTGAGCTGAATGACCTTGCCTATTGTACTCAGAACAGTCATGGCCTTCCATCAATTATCTGGAGCTGCGCTCTGAACTGATTGTCAAAGATTGTGTGGCCAATTCCTGATGAAGTTGTAAACGCCACAAAAGGAAGTAAAACCAAAATCAGAATTAGTCACATGAGTTGGTTCACTTGGTGGTTGTGTTCTGTGATCTATCTGTTGCTTTTGGACAGGCGGGGGGTGGGGTGGGGTGGGGGGGTCACTCAGTAATTGTGCCGTGTTTGCCCTCCTTTGTGTTACGGATCCGGGCAGCTGGGCAGCCCACAGCCGCAGGCCTGCTCTAAGGTCAGTCTTAGAGTTATCCAGCCACTATCCACCCAGGTCAGCCCACAAATACATTGCATTTAAATAGTACCTTCAGTACAGATAAACATCCCAATCACTTCAGACACATCTATCGCCAAAGTTCAGCATTCCCCCTGTGTCTAGCAGGTCAGGCTTTAACTTTCCTGCATGCTGTTAATTGGCTATCTGAGCAGTCGAGCCATGGAAGATGGCAGGTCTGTCCATGGTCTGTGCCGAGTTTAATTAATCACATTGGGATACAGAGGGAGAGCCTCAGATTCCCCTGGGATAGAACAGAACTGGCTGACGGGTCCTTGTCATCTTCCAGTGAGAAAGAGAAAATATATGTGTTCGCATATCACTACACACATCAACTGATGACCAGGGCAGCCATTTTGAAACAGGTTACCTCAGCAATGGAGGGGAAATGGGAGAGACCATCCCTGCAATCTATTTTGTCTTGTGCAGCCCTGCCCTGGATGTTACAGCAATAACCAAACAATGCAATGTAGACACTTTTGTTATTACCTAATCAAGGTGTAGTCCAATGGCAGTGTCAGGGGAGGGTGCAGCGGTGGGATTATTGGTGTCTGAGAGTGAGAAAAGGGGCCTGAGTTCAGTGGTATTTAATATGAGACGCTGCAGACTGATCGGGTCAGGGGTTAAAGATGTTCAAAGCCATTGTTGCGTAAACTGAGGATGGATTGCTTTATTGGAGTCATCTCACGCTAGCTAAAGGCGACTGCACACGCTCTCACGTGCCCAGCAGCTTCAGACTGCTCCGCAGTGTTGGTGTCAAGGCATCTTTCTGCGCGGAACAAGGGCCAGGCCTTTCCCTCTGAGGAGGAGCTGCAGAACGCTCAGCTCCTCCACCTGTTCTCTCACATCTCCCAGCTGCCAGCTTTTTAGAGAGCCATTAATTATTAACGCGCTCTGCAAAATTCTGGTTTCTGTGGCTGTGTTTATGTGTGGTAGATGCTGTGAGTTGTGTGTGTGCATGCATGACATTTATGTGTGTGTATAGAGCATCTATTTAGATATACCTTTGTGTGTGTGTGTAAAACATCTGTTTAGATATACCTTTGTGTGAGTGTGTGTGTAAAACATCTGTTTAGATATACCTTTGTGTGTGTGTGTGTGTAAAACATCTGTTTAGATATACCTTTGTGTGTGTGTGTGTGTGTGTAAAACATCTGTTTAGATATACGTTAAGTTTGCGTATACTGTGTGTATGTCAGAATCAGAATAAGGTTTATTATCACTGACATAAGTTGTGAAATTTGTTGTTTTGCGGCAGCAGTACACAGCCATATCCAAAATTTATGATAAGTTGCAATAAGAATATCTAAAACATAAATAAATTGTGAAAAAAAGAGAGCAGATGAGTGAGGGAGTGTTCATGAACAGTTCAGAAATCTGCTGGTGGAGGGGAAAGAAGCTGTACCTGAGACATTGAGTGTGCATCTTCCAGCTCCTGTATCTCCTCCCTGATGATAGAAATGTGAAGAGGGCATGTCCTGGATGGTGAGGGAACTTCATGGTGGATGCCACTTTTTTGACATGTGCTCTGTACGAGTGTGTGTGTGTGTGTGTGTGTGTGTGTGTGTGTGTGTGTGTGTGTGTGTGTGTGTGTGTGTGTGTGTGTGTTGCATCTGTATGCGTGCAATATCTGTGTTCGTGTCCTCTGTACTTGAGAGTGCACGAGCATGTTCACGATCACTGTATATGTGTTGAATGTGAACATATCACTTGTACCTTTGAATTCTGCAGGTTCATGAGTGTGATTGTAATTTAGAAGAGCAGTCATAATTTTCCCTTCGTAAAAAGAAGTAAACCTAATTAGCTGTGGTTTCTATGTTGGGATAACTGGAGCCTATGTACTTCCAGGATGAAAGATTGAGTTTAGTTAGTCTTTGTGCTCTTGACTATAACGGTAAAACTGCATCAGACACTAGAGAGTCATTCAAGCACACACCTCCAAAAGAAGATCCTTTTGTTTTCCAATCAGCACTATCCTTGCTTCAATTATGTTTTATTAATAATGAAGCTGGAAATCAAATTGTTATGCGGACAAGGTTCACACACAGTTCAATCAATCTGTGGAACTGATTGGTGAATGTGTCACCTTGGGAGTTGTTTCAGCACCATTTGGATTCTGAACTGGCAAGGCTCCAGGATAATTTAATATAAAAGAACTACTTTTTTGATCTTGGAGGTTTTATTTGCTCTTTATTGGCAATGAGTACTTCTGAACTGTGGTAGTTATTGTAATGTAGGAGACACAGCAAGCTCCCCACAGGCATAATGTCCAGATAATCGGTTTTGTTCTGTTGATTAAGGGTTGAACATTGGGTGGAGCACTGGTTAAAGCATTAATGTTTAGCACCTTGAGATCTCAGTTTAAAGCAGGGATTCCCAACCTGGGGTCCATTGACCCCTTGCTTAATGGTATTGGTCCAATGCATAAAAAAAGGTTTGGAACCCCTGGTTTAAAGTTGTATAGGCTTGAAGCCGATCTACTCACTTTCAAGGACTTTAAAACTCATGTTCTCAATTTAATTAATAATAATTATTATTATTATATTCTTATTTTTTTCTCAACTCTAACAGTAATATCTGGAGAATGGGCATAGCTAAGTACACTCATTTCTCAATTGCTAGGAACTTTCATATTATTAGTGTCTAGTATTGTGGTTTTCTGGAGATTTACATGGATATTGCTATGTAGCCTTAATTGTTTAATGCTATTGTGTAGTGCCTTTGTGATGATACCAGTTGAGGGTATTACTATCGGGACAATGCCTACCCTGTTCGTGTTCCATAGTCTTCCAATTTTCTCTTTTTATTCATCATATCTCTGGTGTTTTTCACTTACTGATTTAAATATATGTGTTTGGAATAGCTATATCTATGGACTATTATTATTAAGTTGTTATTGTTTTTGTTTGTATTTGTACAGTTTGTCCTTTGCATATTGGTTGCTTGTCAGTCTTTGTGTGTAGTTTTTCGTTGGTTCTGTTGGTTTTTTGTTGTACTATGACTGCCTACAAAAAAAGAATCTCAAGGTTGTATATGGTGACGTGTACATACTTTGATAATAAATTTACTTTCAACTTATGTCAGAGGAGAGCACTCTAGGACAAGACTTGAACAGGCACATAGTCATGTGCCAGGAACTGCTATGATGGACCGAATGGCCTTCCTCATCTATTGCATCTTGTGACTTGAGCCATACTCTCCTGGATTCTGAGCAGGTCCAGCTGCTTCAGACAGGGCTTTGACGAAAACATAGCAAACAAAGAGATATGAAGATTAAATGCATCGTTTACGTTAGTGACCGATACAGTGTGAAGATGCGCTGAGGGCAGCTGGCAAGAGTGGCCATGCTTTCAGCTTACTAACCGGCACGCCTTTGGAATGTTGGCGGGATCAGAAGTGGAAAGAGTGAACAGTCTCAAGTTCTTGGGTGTCAATATCTTTGAGTGTCTTATCCAGGGCCCAACATATCAATGAAGCTACAGAGAAGGTGTGACAGCAGCTATATTTAATTAGTTTGAGGCGATTTGGTATGTCACCAAGGGCCCTCGCAAATTCCCACAGATGTACCGCGGCGAGCATTGTAACTGGTGGCATCACCGTATGATACTGGGGGGTGGGGTTTTGCTGCTGGGGGTGGCTATAGCACAGGATCAAGATAAGCTGCAGGGACTTGCAAAACTTAGTCAGCTCCATCATGGGCACCAGCCTCCCCAGTATCAGGACATCTGAAGGAGCGATTCCTCAAAAGGGCGGCATCCAACATTAGGGACCCCCATCACCCAGGACATGCCCTGTTCTCATTACTACCATCAGGGAGGAGGTACACACTCAATGATTCAGGAACAGCTTCTTCGCCTCTGCCATCTGATTTCTGAATGGACACTGAACCCATGAACACGAACTGACCACTTTTTTTATTTTTGCACTATTTATTTAATTTAACTATTTAGTATTTATGTACTTAGTGTAATTCACGTTATTTTCTCTCTATTATGATATGGCAGTGAATGGAGCGAGGCTTGGGGGCCCACCAGAGAGTTGGCTGAAGGGGTAGAAAGGGGAAGCTTTTGGTTGTGGCTGAGGAGGAAGGACAGAAATTGGGGGACCGACTAACCCCACTGAAAGCTGAGGGGGTCTCTGCTACTGCTACACCACCAGGAGATAGACCAGGGCTAAGGGAGCAAAACATCAATGAATGGCGGTTCCTGGCTGATGACCCTGCAGATTACGCGAGGGTACTGTAGGCGGTGTGTGGCGCATGGCCAAGTGGTTAAGGAGTTGCACTAGGGATCGTGAGTCGTGAAGGTCGTGAGTTCGAGCCCCAGCCAAGGCAGTGTGTTGTGTCCTTGAGCAAGGCACTTAACCACACACTGCTCCAGTCCATCCAGCTGAAAATGGGTACCGACAAAATGCTGGGGGTTAACCTCATGATAGACCGGCGTCCTATCCGGGGGGGGGGGAGTCTCGTACTCTCAGTCACTTCACACCACAGAAACTGGATAAACACTGGCCTGATGAGCCTATAAGGCTTGGGACAGACTTTAACTTTAACTTTAACTGTAGGAGGTGCAAGCAGGAAACAACATCGTCCTGTAAATCTCATTGTGTTGCATTGTCCTGCTGCTGACAGATGCCACTGATTTTAAACCTGACTCTGATTCTGAACCAGAGCGCCACGTGTTCACAGGGAGAATGTACAAACTCCTTCGAGACAGGGAATTAAACCCTGATCGCTGACGTTGTAAAGTGTTATGCTGTAACCTATGCTGCCCCCACATACGTAGTCAGGAGCTTTAACGACAGGTGTTAATGTTTGTTGTTTTAGCTTTGACTTTTAAGAACAGACCTTAAGTGCATTGTGAGGCTGTTATGCTCTAACTGAGTCGTTACTACATGATTGATGAACGGGTCTGCGGGACAAAGGAGACAAGGTCAGATCAGCAGAGATATACTCTGGAGTGAAGAGGCCACCTGTTCATAAATAGAAGGGCTCCCTTTTACTAGGAGGTCAGAACCTCTGGCCTGTTAGTCTTGGCAACGATGTGCGGAGATTAACATTAAACACAAACTATCCACTGCAGGCATGTTGAATCAACAACCATCAGCGTCACTGTGTAATGGGAAAGATGTAAATGCGTTGTATTCCAATGAGCTGGCATTGGAGTCTGGAGTACTTTAGGTCATGAGTGCGGCTCGATTTGCCTCCAGAATCTGGGGTCAGAGCGCATGTACGTCTCCTGCTCTCTTTAAATTCATCGGATTCACCGGAAAATACTGTACAGCATGTAAAATGAAGTTATGTTTGGAGAGTCAAAGGAGGTACATCTAATGGTCTGAAAAAGCTGCTGGCCATACATCCTGAATGGGCTGGATTATTGGACTTGGACCCATATGCATTGACGTTGGTATGGGTATCACAAGCATTATACGGCTTCAGTTGTTCAGTTTTAACTGAAACTTCAACGGGTCTCTGCTTTCTTGGAATAGAAAAATACAAAGCTTGTCAATATTTCCTGCCTGTTCAAAAACTCCTCTTTTAATGGCTTGGGCTGTGGAGGCCAAGCCTCTGGATATATTTAAAATGGAGTTTGATAGGTTTGTCAGGATATCAAAGGTTACGGAGAGAAGGCAGGAGAAAGATACCATTCATGTCATCAGCGCGATCCCTGCATCCAAATCATTGGTATAGATTCATGGTAACAGGTCCTTCCGAAGGCTTTCGGCTCGAAATGTTGACTGCACTTTTTTCCATAGATGCTACCTGGCCTGCTGAGTTCCTCCAGTGCTTTTGTGTGTGTTGCTTGGTAACCGGTCCTACCAGCTCATTGCACCCACGCCGCTCAATTACATCCATGTGACCAATTAACCTACTAACTTGTACATCTTTGGAACTTGAGGTGTAACCAGAGCACCAGGAGGAAACCCCACATGGTCACGGGGAGAACATACAAACTCCTTACAGGCAGAGGCAGTAAGGACTCTGCGAGGCAGAAATTGAAGCCCGGTCGATAACAGCATTACACTAACTACTATGTTACCGTGCCAACCTGAAAATTGTGTGCAGCTGTGGACAGGCTCAGGCTCCAGCACCCACTGATCATAGTCGCTCAACCTAAAATGATCCAGTTATCGATCGAGAAGAATAAACAGTCAATGTGTTGGAACAAGAGCCTGCATCAGGACCTGGCCTGAAGCACCGACTGTTTATTTCTCTCCATAGATGCTGCCTGACCTGCTGAGTTCCTCCAGCATTTTGTGTGTGAACATAGAACAGCAGAGTACAGGAACAGGCCCTTGAGCCCAAAATGCTATGCTGAACCATTTAAATTGGTAATCAAATAGCCAACAAAACTAATCCCATATTCCTCCATTTCCTTCACATTCTTGTGCCCATCTAAATGTCTCTTAAAAGCCCCTAATGTATCTGCCTTTACCACCAGCACTGGCAGCACACCGCTCTCTCTGTTAAACAAAAACACTTGCCACTCACATCTCCTTTAAACTTACCTCCTCTCACCTGAAACGCACGGCCTCTGTTCTTAGACATTCCAACCCTTGGGAAAAGATACTGTCAGTGCCTCTCATAATCTTTTGAACCTCTGTCAGGTCTCCCCTCATCCTCCGCTGCTCCGGAGTTTGTGAATCTCTTGTTGTAGCGTATGCCCCTTAATGTTTTCCTCTGGTTTCCAGCATCTGTTTATGATCCGTTTAGTCCTATCCTCTGCTTTCTGTTTGTTAACAAATCCTCAACCCATGCTGGTGTATTACCTTGAAACCCATATACTCTAATTTTCTTTAATTATCTTTGTGTGGGATCGTAAAGGTCTTTTGTTATTCTAAATACACCGTATCAGTTGGTTTCCAGTTCTCTTAGATGCTCTGCTAGTTGTAACCTCAAAAATCTCCAACTGGTTTCTCAAACTTGATTTCCCTTTCATAGATGTATGTTGGCTGTGCTTAATCTCAGTATTATTTTCTAAGTGGCCCATTACTGCTTCCTTTACAATAGATTCTAGCATATTCCCTGGTAAACCTCCAGGCTGATTACTTAGTAGTTCTCTCTTTCCTCTCTCCTTTCTTGTGAGCCTTCCTTTCCATCTGTGGGAACTGCTTTGGATTTGAGGGAATGGTGAAAGGTGATATCCAGTACGCCCACTATTACCAAAGGCCTTTCAAAGCACTTGGATGAAGGTTATCAGATACCAGGGATTCATCTCGTTTCATGTCCATTCATTTTTTTCCTAGATTATTTCTTACAAATGCTAACTTCTAAATAGAACATAAGAAATAGGAGCAGGAGTGGGCCAGCTGGCCCATCGAGCCTGCTCCGCCATTCAATAAGATCATGGCTGATCTGGCCATGGACTCATCTCCACTTACCTGCCTTTTCCCCATAACCCTTAACTCCAATAAATAGTGCATGGGCAGGTATGTGGGTGGGTGGGTGGGAGGGAGGGAGGAACAAATGGTGAACATTCTTGGGTGTGCTGATTGTTAACGCAAATAGCACATTTCACTGTATGTTTCAATGCACATGTGATAAATAAATCTAAATCTGAAAAGTGATTTGTAATGAGAAATTGACTAAGTCAGAGAGACCCCAAAATATTATATGGTGGAGAAGGCTTTAGAGGTGGGAACTTCAGTGCAGAGTAATGGCAAGTTCAAAGTAAATTTATTATCAAAGTATGTTTATGTCACCTTTACTATCCTGAGATTCATTTTCTTGTGGGCATTCACAGCAGAATAAAGAAATACAACAGAATCAGTGAATAATTACACACAAAACTGGCTAACAACCAATGAGCAAAAGAAGACAAACTTTGCAAATTAATAATAATAATAATACAAGTCAAGTCAAGTCACTTTTATTGTCATTTCGATCATAACTGCTGGTACAGTAAAAACGAGACGTTTTTCAGGACCATGGTGTTACATGACACAGTACAAAAACTAGACTGAACTACATAAAAAACAACACAGAGAAAAACTACATTAGACTACAGACCTACCCAGGACTGCATAAAGTGCACAAAACAGTGCAAGTAGTACAATAAATAATCAACAGGACAATAGGGCAGTAAGGTGCCTGTCCAGGCTCTGGGTATTGAGGAGTCTGATGGCTTGGGGGAAGAAACTGTTACACAGTCTGGTCATGAGAGCCCGAACGCTTTGGTGCCTTTTCCCAGACGGCAGGAGGGAGAAGAGTTTGTATGAGGGGTGCATGGCGTCCCTCATAATGCTGTTTGCTTTGCGGATGCAGCATGTAGTGTAAATGTCCGTAATGGCGGGAAGAGAGATCCCGATGATCTTCTCAGCTGACCTCACTATCCACTGCAGGGTCTTGCGATCCGAGATGGTGCAATTTCCGAACCAGGCAGAGATGCAGCTGCTCGGGATGCTCTCAATACAACCCCTGTAGAATGTGATGAGGATGGGGGGTGGGAGATGGACTCATAAATAACTAAATAATACTGAGGGCATCTTGCCTAAGAGTGTCACAGGAAAAGCATTGGCCATCTTGCCTATGAGTGTTGTAGGGAACAACGGCAGCAAGCCTTTGGAATCAGAATCACTTCATTGTCATTATGTGAACATATCAGAATTGATTGTGCTTCAGTGCCAAGCATAAAACAGAGGACAATACCATATCAGACAACACAATAGTAACCAACAATTTACAAGACAATAGTGCAAACAGCCATGACCAATCAACAAATAGCAGAACAGTCACATGCGCACAAATGTCAGTAATCAAACTTCAATAAATGTGAACATATGAACAGACTCAATAATTATCATCTGAGTATGAAATTCATGTGGATTATTAACTGCAGTGAGATATTGGCTATACTGTGATGGATTCTCTTGCCATTTTACACTGAGGAGGTGGAACCCGTGAGAAAACACCTGGACACGTGTTCATTGAAAAATGTAGGGGAAATAACTAACTTACAGAAAATGTAGTATTAATCTTCTGGGTGAAATGGGGCAACTTAAGAGTGAGCAGGATCTGCCCTGTATTCGGAAAGGCAACCAATGAACTTTCTCTTTGCAAATTTTATGAAGAAGGTCTATTTTCTGGGGGGAAAAATAATGTGGCAAAATCAAGAAAAAAAGACCATAAAGCCCAGAATTAGGCCATTTGGCCCATCAGGTCTGCTCTGCTTGCAATCGTGGCTGATGTATTTTGGGAGGGGGGTGTTTTTGGGCCTATCAATTATGCATCCTTGGCAAAATTAAGACCATTATATATACAGTTATGAGCAGAATTGGACCATTCGGCTAACAACCAATGTGCAAGAGAAGACAAACTGCAATTAATAATAATACATACATACATACGTAAATAACTAAATAATACTGAGGGCATCTTGCCTAAGAGAGTCGCGGGAAAAGCATTGGCCATCTTGCCTGAGAGTATGCTCCGCCATTTGGTCTTGGCTGATTTATTTGGAGAGAAGACGTGTTATTGGGCCCAGCATGTTTGCTTCCTCAGCAGAGCCACTTCAGTACTGAAGGACTGTGAACTCTTGTCTTTTCCTGGCTCTGGCAGAAAACATCAATTCTGACGAAGTGACTTCAGCTTGCAATGCTAACCCAGTTTCACTGACCATAGACGCTGCCCAGCTGCTGAATGTTCCATATTTAATTGAACGCAGAGATCTTACACAGTGGCTGGAATCTGACCTATAGAAGGGGTGTACCGAGGTTCAAAGTAAATTTATTGCCAAAGTACAATTATGTCACCTTATACAACAATGGGATTCGTTTTCTTGCGGGCATGTCCAGAAAATCAAAGAGCCATAATTGAATCAATGAAAGACTACACCCAACAGGACGGACAAACAACCAGTGTGCAAAAGACAACAAACTATGCAAGTACAAAATAAATAAATAAATAAATAAATAAATAATCTACGATTTCTGAGAGTGTGAGATGAGGAGTCCTGAAATTGAGCCCATAAATTGTGGGATTATTTCGGTGATGGGGCAAGTGAGGTTACATAGAAACATAGAAAACCTACAGCACAATGCAGGCCCTTTGGCCCACAAAGATGTGCCAAACATGTCCCTACCTTAGAAATTACCATGCTTACCTATAGCCCTCTACTTTACTAAGCTTCATGTACCTATCTAAAAGCCTCTTAAAAAACCCTATTGTATCCGCCTCCACCACCGTTGCCAGCAGCCCATTTCACACACTCACCGAGTAAAAAACTTACCCCTGACATCTCCTCTGTACGTATTCCCCAGCACCTTAAACCTGTATCCCCACTGTTTCAAAAGCCTAAAGGTTGAGAGGTAATATCTGTTACTGAACATTTGCCAAGAACAATCATGGTCATGGAACCAAGGTCACTCCCGTCTCATGACCCGGCACATGGTGCTGATGATCATCCTGGTGGTATCAGTCCTGAGGATCCTGTACCTTCTTCCAGATGTCAGCAGTGAGAAGAGAGCGTGACCTGGGCGGCAGGGTCCCGGGTGATGGATGCTGCTTTTCTGGGACAGCGCTCTGTGTAGATATACTCAGTGATGAGGAGGGCTTTGCCCATGATGGACTGGGCTCTATCCGCTGCTTTTTGGAGGATTTTCCGTTCAAGGGCTTTGGTGTTTTCATTCCAGGCTCTGATGCAGCCAGTCAAAGTTTAGATATCCTGCCAAATTTTTCACAATCCAAGCCATGTTATTTGCAGAACTGATGTTACAGTTTCACTTGTGATTCAACCTTGCAGCAGGAATTGCAAATAGCATTTTGGATGCCTTCTACATAAGTGAGGAACTTGCAGCTTTCTATACGCTCTCTGCCTGAAGTTGCTGTTAGATAATATCTTGTAAGATATACATGACAGAGGTACTTAAATCATCCTCTAATCCCTCCCCAATTGCAGCTTCCTCAAATTAGTTAAAAGCTGGTGCATATTGCTGTGGGAGACTAATCCAGCCCTGCAGCACGATGTGAAGTCTTTCATAATTTAATATATCGTGATGTTTCCCTGCTGCTGTGGGTTGTTAGCTGACACCTAAGGCGCACACCAGGTTTCTTCCTCTGGGGAGTAGCAGTGTACTGGGCCTCTGTGTGAACAGGTCCAGGCCCGGATGGGGCAGGTCTGTAGCTCAAGCAAGCTGTTTCCCTGTCATATGGAAGTGCATGTAGCCCATGTGGTGGATTCCTGGTCTCTCTGGATTTCCTGCCCAGGGACCTGCCTACCAAACTAATTGCTGAATCCTTTCAGCCAAGCTCAATTAAGAATTCCCGCTGCCTGCCCCATTTCTCGAATCGGATTTTCAGAAGGACCTGGGCTTGCAGATCGCGTTGTTTATGCTATGCAGTGGAGGCACGGTTCCGGTGAGCACTCTTCTGCAGGCTTTGGGTTCGTGTCTGATTACTTCAGTGTAACACTGAGGGAATAGAGCATGGGCTCGCAGCCTGGGGTTCACGGACCCTGCGGTTAATGGTAGGGGTCCATAGCATAAAATAAGTTGGGAACCTATTGATTAGAGTCATTGAGCAACATCGTACAGATGTCAACCATGGTGCCTACCCAGCTAGTCATAATTACCTGCTTTTGGCCCATATCCCCTTTAAGCCCTGTCACCTTAAGTGCTTCCTAAATGATCTCTGTGGTGGAGCTGTCCTGACCACAAATATCTCTTGTGTTGGAGCTCTCCTGTGTGTGAATGTCTCTCTGGTGGAGCTCTCCTGTGTGTGAATGTCTCTGTGATGGAGCTCTCCTGTGTGCACAAATATCTCTGTGTTAGAGCTCTCCTGTGTGTCAATGTCTCTCTGATAGAGCCCTCCTGTGTGTGAATGTCTCTCTGGTGGAGCTCTCCTGTGTGTGAATGTCTCTGTGATGGAGCTCTCCTGTGTGCACAAATATCTCTGTGTTAGAGCTCTCCTGTGTGTCAATGTCTCTCTGATGGAGCTCTCCTGTGTGGAAGTGTCTGTCTGATAGAGCCCTCCTGTACGTGAATGTCTTTGTGGTGGAGCTGTCCTGTACGTGAGTATCTTTGTGGTGGAGCTGTCCTGTACATGAGTGTCTCCATAGTGGAGCTCTCCTGTACGTGAGTGTCTCCATAGTGGAGCTCTCCTGTCTGAGTATCTTTGTGGTGGAGCTCTCCTGTACGTGAGTATCTTTGTGGTGGAGCTCTCCTGTAGTGGAGCTCTCCTGTACATGAGTGTCTCCATAGTGGAGCTCTCCTGTACGTGAGTGTCTCCGTAGTGGAGCTCTCCTGTCTGAGTATCTTTGTGGTGGAGCTGTCCTGTACGTGAGTGTCTCCATAGTGGAGCTCTCCTGTCTGAGTATCTTTGTGGTGGAGCTCTCCTGTACGTGAGTGGCTCCATAGTGGAGCTCTTCTGTCTGAGTATCTTTGTGGTGGAGCTCTCCTGTATGTGAGTATCTTTGTGGTGGAGCTGTCCTGTACGTGAGTGTCTCCATAGTGGAGCTCTCCTGTACGTGAGTGTCTCCATAGTGGAGCTCTCCTGTCTGAGTATCTTTGTGGTGGAGCTCTCCTGTACGTGAGTATCTTTGTGGTGGAGCTCTCCTGTAGTGGAGCTCTCCTGTACATGAGTGTCTCCATAGTGGAGCTCTCCTGTACGTGAGTGTCTCCGTAGTGGAGCTCTCCTGTCTGAGTATCTTTGTGGTGGAGCTGTCCTGTACGTGAGTGTCTCCATAGTGGAGCTCTCCTGTCTGAGTATCTTTGTGGTGGAGCTCTCCTGTACGTGAGTGTCTCCATAGTGGAGCTCTTCTGTCTGAGTATCTTTGTGGTGGAGCTCTCCTGTATGTGAGTATCTTTGTGGTGGAGCTGTCCTGTACGTGAGTGTCTCCATAGTGGAGCTCTTCTGTACGTGAGTGTCTCCATAGTGGAGCTCTTCTGTCTGAGTATCTTTGTGGTGGAGCTCTCCTGTATGTGAGTATCTTTGTGGTGGAGCTCTCCTGTGTGTGAGTGTCTTTGTGGTGGAACTGTCCTGTACGTGAGTATCTTTGTGGTGGAGCTCTCCTGTACGTGAGTGTCTCCATAGTGGAGCTCTTCTGTACGTGAGTGTCTCCATAGTGGAGCTCTTCTGTCTGAGTATCTTTGTGGTGGAGCTCTCCTGTATGTGAGTATCTTTGTGGTGGAGCTCTCCTGTGTGTGAGTGTCTTTGTGGTGGAACTGTCCTGTACGTGAGTATCTTTGTGGTGGAGCTCTCCTGTACGTGAGTGTCTCCATAGTGGAGCTCTTCTGTACGTGAGTGTCTCCATAGTGGAGCTCTCCTGTCTGAGTATCTTTGTGGTGGAGCTCTCCTGTACGTGAGTGGCTCCATAGTGGAGCTCTTCTGTCTGAGTATCTTTGTGGTGGAGCTCTCCTGTATGTGAGTATCTTTGTGGTGGAGCTGTCCTGTACGTGAGTGTCTCCATAGTGGAGCTCTCCTGTACGTGAGTGTCTCCATAGTGGAGCTCTCCTGTACGTGAGTGTCTCCATAGTGGAGCTCTCCTGTCTGAGTATCTTTGTGGTGGAGCTCTCCTGTACGTGAGTATCTTTGTGGTGGAGCTCTCCTGTAGTGGAGCTCTCCTGTACATGAGTGTCTCCATAGTGGAGCTCTCCTGTACGTGAGTGTCTCCGTAGTGGAGCTCTCCTGTCTGAGTATCTTTGTGGTGGAGCTGTCCTGTACGTGAGTGTCTCCATAGTGGAGCTCTCCTGTCTGAGTATCTTTGTGGTGGAGCTCTCCTGTACGTGAGTGTCTCCATAGTGGAGCTCTTCTGTCTGAGTATCTTTGTGGTGGAGCTCTCCTGTATGTGAGTATCTTTGTGGTGGAGCTGTCCTGTACGTGAGTGTCTCCATAGTGGAGCTCTTCTGTACGTGAGTGTCTCCATAGTGGAGCTCTTCTGTCTGAGTATCTTTGTGGTGGAGCTCTCCTGTATGTGAGTATCTTTGTGGTGGAGCTCTCCTGTGTGTGAGTGTCTTTGTGGTGGAACTGTCCTGTACGTGAGTATCTTTGTGGTGGAGCTCTCCTGTACGTGAGTGTCTCCATAGTGGAGCTCTTCTGTACGTGAGTGTCTCCATAGTGGAGCTCTTCTGTCTGAGTATCTTTGTGGTGGAGCTCTCCTGTACGTGAGTGTCTTTATGGTGGAGCTGTCCTGTATGTGAATGTCTTTGTGGTGGAGCTCTGCTGTACGTGAGTGTCTCCATAGTGGAGCTCTCCTGTACATGAGTGTCTCCATAGTGGAGCTCTTCTGTCTGAGTATCTTTGTGGTGGAGCTCTCCTGTACATGAGTGTCTTTGTGGTGGAGCTCTCCTGTACGTGAGTGTCTTTGTGGTGGAGCTCTCCTGTACATGAGTTTCTCCATTGTGGAGCTCTTCTGTACGTGAGTGTGTCCATAGTGGAGCTCTCCTGTCTGAGTATCTTTGTGGTGGAGCTGTCCTGTATGTGAGTATCTTTGTGGTGGAGCTGTCCTGTATGTGAGTATCTTTGTGGTGGAGCTCTCCTGTACGTGAGTATCTTTGTGGTGGAGCTCTCCTGTACGTGAGTGTCTTTGTGGTGGAGCTGTCCTGTACGTGAGTGTCTCCATAGTGGAGCTCTCCTGTCTGAGTATCTTTGTGGTGGAGCTCTCCTGTACGTGAGTATCTTTGTGGTGGAGCTGTCCTGTACGTGAGTGTCTTTGTGGTGGAGCTCTCCTGTACGTGAGTATCTTTGTGGTGGAGCTCTCCTGTATGTGAGTGTCTTTGTGGTGGAGCTCTCCTGTACGTGAGTGTCTTTGTGGTGGAGCTCTCCTGTACGTGAGTATCTTTGTGGTGGAGCTCTCCTGTATGTGAGTATCTTTGTGGTGGAGCTCTCCTGTACGTGAGTGTCTTTGTGGTGGAGCTCTCCTGTATGTGAGTATCTTTGTGGTGGAGCTCTGCTGTATGTGAGTGTCTTTGTGGTGGAGCTCTCCTGTACGTGAGTGTCTTTGTGGTGGAGCTGTCCTGTATGTGAGTGTCTTTGTGGTGGAGCTCTCCTGTACGTGAGTGTCTCCATAGTGGAGCTCTCCTGTACGTGAGTATCTTTGTGGTGGAGCTCTCCTGTACGTGAGTGTCTTTGTGGTGGAGCTCTCCTGTATGTGAGTGTCTTTGTGGTGGAGCTCTCCTGTATGTGAGTATCTTTGTGGTGGAGCTCTCCTGTACGTGAGTGTCCTTCTGGTGGAGCTCTCCTGTACGTGAGTGTCTTTGTGGTGGAGCTCTCCTGTACGTGAGTGTCTTTGTGGTGGAGCTGTCCTGTGAATATGACTCAGATCTCTGAAATGTTCGAGTTCTAGACGATAAACTGGAATGGCAGCTCTGGCAGAGCAGGGAATGACAGAAGCACAATCCTAACTTTCTGCCATCTGTCCAGGAAGCAGCTGCGGCAGCACCTCCTCCTCCCTTGTTTCAGCTTTCTCCCCTTATCTGCAAGGCAATAAAAATTACAGTTCCATGGAACTGATGTCACATTAACAAACTTACAACACAGATTGCTATAGTTTCTGAACTACAGAAAGTCTGAGAAATTGCTCTGATCCTTGTTAACACATCTCCCCCTCTTCCATTAGGCAGAAGGTACAAAATCCTGAAAGTACATACCACCAAGCTCAAAGACACCTTCCGTCCTGCTGTTATGAAGTTCCATTTTTCAAGCTTAATTATCACTCAACCATACATGATTATCCATGAATACAGCCAAACGAGACAGCGTTACTCCGGGGCCAAGGTGCAAAACACAATACTAACAGTGACACACAGCAGAAGGCACAGAGAGCACATATAATATAGCAAGTAAAATACAGTCACACAAACAGTATTTATTGCTTATTTACAATCTCGCAATGGTATTGACATCGGCTGGGGTCACCCGTCTTGTAAAGACGCTGCCCAGAAGAAGACAATGGCAAAATACCTCCATCTTGTGTGATAAGATGGACCCTTGACCTCATAATCTACCACATTATGATCTTGCATCTTACTTTTCACCTGTACTGCACTTCCTCAGTCGCATCTACACTTTATCCTGCATCATTATTGTTTTTTCTTATATCCACACTTCCCATTCTCCTGACTGTCATCGGGAAGGAGGTACAGTAGCTTTAGGTCTCACTTCACCAGGTTCTGGAACCATCAGACTCTGGAACCAGCATAGATAACTTCACTCACTTCAACTCTGAACTGATTCCACCATCTCCAGACTCACTTTCAATGATTCTGCAGCTCATTTTCTCTGTATAATTATTTTATTTGTACAATTTGTCTTCTTTTGCACACTGGTCACTTGTCAGTCTTTGTGTGTCATTCGTTAATTCGTTGTGTGCTGTGCCATATGACATAGGTGATCGTGGTCTTTCAATGACCATGATAGTTCTTGGCAAATATTTCTACAGAGGTATTTTGCCATTATCTTCTTCTGGGCAGTGTCTTTACAAGACGGGTGACCCCAGCCGATATCAATACCATTGAGAGATTGTAAATAAGCAATAAATATCAAGAACAAGAGGTGAAGATTCCTTGAAAGTGAGTCCGTAGGTTGTGGGAACATTTCAAGGATGGGGCAAGTTTAGTTGAATGAAGTTATCCCCTTTGGTTCAAGAGCCTGATGATTGAGGGTAGTAACTGTTCCTTAAACTGATGGTGTGAGTCTTGAGGCTGCTGTACACCTTCCTGATGGCAGCAGCGCGAAGAGAGCATGACCTGGGTGGTGATGCATGGATGCTGTTTTCCTATGGCAGCGTTCCGGGTAAATGTGCTCAGTGGTTGGAAGGGCTTTGCCACCGATGTACTGGGCCGTATCCTCTACTTTTTGTGGGATTTTCCGTTCAAGGGCATCGGTGTTTCCATACCAGGCTGTGATGCAGCCAGTCAATATACTCTGCACCACACATCTGTAGAAGTTTGTCAAAGTTTCGGATGTCATGCTGAATCTTTGCAAACTCTTAAGGAAGCAGAGATGCTGCAGTGCTTTCTTTGTAATTGGGCTCAGGACACGTCCTCCGAAATAATAACACTGAGGAATTCAAATTTGTAGACCCTCTCCACCTCTGATCCTCCAATGAGGACTGGCTCATGGGCTCTGGTTTCCTTCTCCTGAGAAGTCAGTAATCAGCTCCTTGGTCTTGCTGACAGTGAGTGAGAGATTTTTTTATGGCTGAATGGTCTAAATCCATGAATGCTACTTCATTACTTTGCTTTCACATTGCACTATTTAATTTGTTTTTTTACATGTTCTTATTATTATAATTTGTAGTATTTTTTACGTATTGTACTGTACTGCTGCTGCCAAACAACAAATTTCACAACATACATTAGCGATAATAAACCTGATTCTGATTCTTAGATTGACCTTCCTAAGTGCGTTATCTCAGACGGAAGCTAAAAAGCAGCTTTGTATCTCTATATTATCTTTCACCAACCAAAGTACTTTCCTGTAATTAGCCGCTGTAATAATGTGGAAAAGGTGGAAGAGTATCTAGGCACAGGAACCTCCTAAAACCAGGTAGAAAGTTAGATTATCAACTGGGATACAAGGGACAGCTTCCGTTCAAGTGCATAGGTTGAGAGTACACGTTATTGTGAGTCCAGTGTCTTATCTAACATGCGATGTAACAGCTGTTTCAGATCTGATTTGCAGCTAGCTGAGTGAGACTAGAGCTTTGGGAAGTCAAGAGATTTACAAAGGTCTCATTCTGTGTCAAAGCACCTTAAAAATGACTTGCAAACCTTAAGCACGGAACACTTGTCTATTCTCACCATCACTTTCTCCACCAGCAGACAGACTCTAGTGTAACATAAGAAGTTTATAAGTGGTTTGTACAAAAAGATGCTTCGCTCCTATGCTTTTCACTGTAAGTTACTCTTTTTATGTCTCCCAAAGGCAGTCTCACCTAAAGAAAACCTGCTGCATTACAGATTTTATTTTTCCTTCTTTACAGCTCCAGCCTGCATTTTGTTTAAGCAACACACATTTTGCCATGGTTACCGGCAGAACAAAATCATTTTTCACAATAATGGACAATTACACTTTATTCTGATTTATCACGGAGTTGAGAGATAATAGAAGTTACTTCTTAAATGGATCGATCTCATTCTTTTCCTATTACCTCTCAACTATCATCACAGTCTATGAAAGCTTCAGTTTTATGTAAAGTTGTCAGGCGAAAACTAGTGATTTTTGGAGGTTTAAGAATTGTATGTTTATCATCATGGTTCCCCTCTAATGAAGGATATTGTGCATGTGAAATTTGGAAAAAGAGCAGTAAGGTACAGCAAAATTGAGGAGCAAGAGGGGGTCAGCTACCTTTTGAAATGGATATGTGCAGCGGTGTGGGTGGGGGGAAGGAATGGGGGCTCTTAGTTTTTGGTGAAGGGCAGACATTTTGATTTAACAGCTTTCTCTCCCTTGAGTTCCTTCTGTGTTGGTCTGGGGAGGCAATGTTATAGGTGGCCCGGTAGCATAGTGGTTAGCACAGCGCTTTACAGTACCAGTGACACAGGTTCAATCCTCGCCGCTGTCTGTATGTTTTCCCCATGACCGTGTGGGTTTCCTCTGGGCACTCCCGTCTCCTCTCACAGTCCAAGGACCTACCGGTTGGTAGGTTAATTAGTCACTGTAAATTGTCCCGTGATTAGACTAGTGGTGAATCAGGTGCTCCTGGGAAGAGTGGCTTGAAGGGCCAGGAGGACCTACTGTACATCTCGATCAGTCAATCTATCAATTAATCAATAAATACAAATAAAATGGAGTGGTGGTTAAGAATGGGGGCAAGTTGGGGAAAAGGAATTGTGCATTTTATGGTGGGGAGGTATGGGTTATGTGGGCAGTTGGCTTTTTATACATCCTGTATTGCTGACCCTCCTGGGCTGAATTGGTGAGGTGTTGGGTGAGAAGAGAGATTTAGACACCTCTGCCTCTCTGCTTCAGCAACCTGGGTACAATCCTGAACTGACGTGTCTGTGTGGAGTTTGCACGCTGTCCCCGTGACTGCATAGATTTCCGCTGAGTGCCCCAGTTTTCCTCCCGCGTCTCAATGACTTCTGTGTAGGTAGGTTAATCGGCTGCTGAAATTTCCCCTTGTGGGTGGGCGAAGGGTAGAAATTTGGGGAGGCAGAGGGCATGTGGGGAGAATAAAAGGAAGATCAGTGTAAATCAGGGGTTCCAAACCTTTTTTATGCCATGAGTCCCTACCAGTAACCGAGAGGTCCGTGGGCCTTGGGTTGGGAACCCCTGTAAATGGATCCACTGCATCCACTGTAGATGGAAGCTGGATGGTTGGTATGGAGTTGGTGGGCCGTTCTGTGATGATTGGATGAAGAGAGGATGAAGGAAGTGTAGGAGAGGGGCCAGAGTCAAGGGGTTGGATGCTGTTTAAGCCAGGAAACTGTACTGACCATGTTTCCCTGATCATCCCCTAGATCAACTAAAATTAAAATGGAAAAATGTCAGTCACAGGGAGAGCATGCAAACTCCACACAGACGCACGACCTTTCAGGATTGTACCCAGATTACTGAATCTGTGAGACGGAAGTTCTGTTTACTGCCCACTGTGGTGTCCAAGTCTTACCCAACACTTTAGCAATTCAGTCCAGGGAGATCAGCAATATGGGATGTATAATAAGAAGACTGTGCCCCCCCCCCACCATAAAATACACAATACTTGCCCCCATTCTTAACCCCCACTCTGCTTAACACTGCCTCCCCAGACCAACACGGAAGGGACAATTTGGGCGTGTTAGCCGATATTGTGAGGGAGACTCACTGTATGCAGGTGCAGACAGCTGCATTCAAATCATACTCTATTATTATTCATCTTCCTGTCAATTAACATCAACTCTTCTCAGATCAGGGATGCAGTAGCTTATTGATTATACTGTATAACTGAACTAATTACTAATCAGGATGCGTCATGTGCCTCTACTAATGATTGCGTTCAGATCTCTCCTACAGAGCTGGGAAACTCAGCCTATTAATTTTGTAAACGGTAATGAAGTAAATACCAGATTATTGTAGGAGCCTGCCTGGCTTACATCGCCCTTCAGGGTAGGTAGTTTGCTAACCTTACCTGGTCGTGTCTATGTTTCTTCAGATCCACAACCATGTGATTGGCTCTTGGATGATCAAGGAGTACTCACAGCCAATGTGTATATAAGAAAATGGTTACAATACAGTTATTATTAACAAGTGCCCACTCTGAAACCTCTTCAGTTCAAAATGCTGAAGAGTCAGTGTGAATATCCTCCTTTGTAAAGATTACAGATTGGCTCTATTTGTCACATATACATCAATACCTCCAGTGAAATGCGTCATTTGCGTCAGTGACCAACACAGTCCGAGGGTGTGTTCTGGGCAGCCCACAGGTGTTGCCGCGGTTCCAGCACCAACATTCAATGTCCGCAACTTACTAACCCCTAACCTGTATGCCCTTTGGAATGTGGGAGAAAATCAGAGCCCTCGGAGGTCGTGGGGAGGATGTATAAATTCACGGGGAGTGGTGGGAATCGAACCCTGATCTGTGATCACCGGTGCTGTAAAGCATCACGCTAACCACTATAGCGAAACACAGATTGCTGGAGGAACACAACAGGTCAGGCAGCGTTCTGTGCGTTGCTCTGGAGTTCCAGCCTCTTGCAGAGCCTCTTGTGTTTGCACTACCGTGCCACCCCCCCGTGTGTGTCACGATATAGTGGCCAGATTCTTGGACTCGTATCCAGAAGGCTGGGTCATTGATGTGAGTTTGAAGCACACCATTGCAGCTTGGCGAGATTAAATAAATCTGGAATTTATATTTTTAAAAAACTGGCAAAATTTCTGATCATGAGCAGGCACAGAAAATGTTGATGTGATTTGTTTCTGGGAGTCTGAATAATTGTAGTAATGTTCAGCATGTTACAGGGGTACAGTACATGTAGCAGCGGTGAAAGAATAATCACCTGTGTATAGACTGAACAAGTCAAGTCAGCAAGAACAACTGAGAAGATAACTCCTGGGATGTAGCCCACGTAGATTTCCCGATCGTTATATTTAGGAGCCAACTGGGGAACAAGCTCCTTCGGATCTAATGTGATCTCATGAGAAAAGGTTAATTAATGCTCTTGTTATAAAGTAGCCCCCAGGAAAGAGTGACAGAAACTTGCATCACATCTGAGTGTGATGTTGTTCAACCTGACACCAGGATTTTCAGTCTGAACAGAGTGGTGAGGGGCAGGTTGGTTGGGAAGCTAAGTCAGCCCAGTCCATCACAGGAAAAGCCATTCCCACCATTGAGCACGTCCACAAGTAAGCAGTGTCCAGGCCACGCTCTCTTCTCACTGCTGCCACTGGGAAGGAGGTACAGGAGTCTCAGGTCCCAAACCACCAGTTTTAGGAACAGTTATTACCCTTCAACCATCCGGCTTCTGAACCAATGTGGATAACTCGCCTCAGCACTGAACTGGGCATGGAACACAAACTATGGACTAATTTTTAAGGACTCCACAAATCGTATTCTCAGTATTATTTACTTATTTGTATTTGCAGATTTTTTTCTTTTGCACATCGGTTACTTGTCAGTCTTTGCATGTAGCTTTTCACTGATTCTCTGTTCTGCAGTGAACGTCTGCAACAAAATGAATCTCAGGGTAGTATTTGATGACTTATATGTACTCTGATAATAAATTTACTTGGAACTTGGAACTTACAGGGTATGGCACAGTATAAAACGCACGAGATTCTGCACAGAATCCAGAGCAGCACACACAAAATGCTAGAGGAACTCAGCAGGTCAGGCAGCATCTTCAGGATCTCAGGTGGAAACGTTGACTACATATTCCGCTCCATTGATACTGCTGAGTTCCTCCAGTATATCGTGTAAGTTGCTCTGGCACATCATGTGACTGGCACAGTGATACAGGAGGGAAAGTGTCCAGAGATTACAGGTGATAGTATTAAATTAAAGGAAATGGCTTATAAAGTAGTCAAGTAAACAGTAAACTTAAGGATTGGGGGTGTTTTAATATTCAGAAAGGGATGAGCAAGAAATTGATAAAGAAGAGGAACAGAAAGTATGAGAGAGAGAAAATCAGGAAACATAATTGGCTCTAAATTGTTCTGATTTTCTCAGAGGTTCAGTATTCATCCATTACTTAAGGAAGTTTCTCCTGCAGCCTCTCTTGAGTGATCCTTTGTTAACTTGAGGCTTCCCTTCGCCTGTGTGTTAAATGCTGGGGACATCGTCCCCCACAACTCTCTCTGTAATCAGGTCTGGTGTGGTTAATTAGGGATGTGTAACAACATCTGTAGGAGAGCTCTGAAGTGTCTGCTGTGGTTCAGCTACCCAGTCCCTGCTGGGTTCATTACTATATACAAAATAGTTTCCCTGATGGCATCATCAGCACTTACACTTTAACAAAATCTCTACGGCGAGCTCAACTGGGAAGAGGTGAAGAGATTTTGAAAGATTATCCAATATGCTGTGTGCTCCTACTTGGAGATCTGTGCCTCCAGTCCAATCTTACTTTATTTCCCCTCCTACCAGAACGGTTTTGTTTCCATTGGTTTGCACCTTCCGAAATGGTTTACTTTCCCATCTCTTTCCATGGGGAAATGGGAAATATATTCAGAATATGAGACCGGGAAGTTATTGACTACTCAGTACATATATTTGTGGAATTTTTTTTGGAATTCATTATGAAGGCCAGAGGAAAGGAACACATGAATGTGTGTACAACCCATGGAGGAACTTAGCAGGCCAGGCAGCATCTATGGAAAAGAGTAAATAGTTGACGTTTCAGGCCGAGACCCTTCATTAGGACTGGAAAGAAGATAAGGCCAGACTAAGGAGGTGGAGGATGGGAGGAAGAAGTACGAGGTGGTAGGCATTAGGTGAAACTGGCAGAGGGGGAGGAGTGGAGTAAAGAGCTGGGAAGTTGTTTGGTGAAAGAGATAAAGTACTGGAGAAAGGAGAGGGTAGAAGACCATGGAAGAAAGGGAAGGGGGAGGAGTGCCAGAGGGAGCTGATGAGCAGGCAAGGAGATAATGTGAGAGAGGAGAATGGCGAATGGTGAAGGAGAGACATGCTCTCAGGAGGTGGCTTTTTGTTACAGAATTAATGAGATGTCCTCCTTCAAAGAAAGAGGCTTTCCTTCCTCCACCATCATTGCTGCCCTCACCTGCCCTCTTCCATTTCATGCATTTCTGCTCTCACCCCATCCTCCTGCCAACCCACCGGGGATGGGGTTCCTCTTTCCTCACCTACCAC
This sequence comes from Hemitrygon akajei, assembly GCF_048418815.1. Lineage (NCBI taxonomy): Eukaryota > Metazoa > Chordata > Chondrichthyes > Myliobatiformes > Dasyatidae > Hemitrygon > Hemitrygon akajei. Next base: position 72,186,833 of record NC_133140.1, on the reverse strand, counting down.
CCCACTAGTCCCCGGGTCCAGCACGTAATTCCCTGAAACTTTCACCACTTCCAACAAGATCCCACCACCAAGCACATCTTTCCTTACACCCTTTTCTGCTTTCTGCAGGATCGCTTCCTACACAACTCCCTTGTCCATTCGTACCTCCCCACTGATCCCCCTCCTGGCACTTTCCACAAGGATTGCTCCCTATGTGATTCCCTTGTCCATTTGGCCCTCCCCACTGATCTCTCTCCTGGTACTTAACCCTGCAAGCAGATCAAGTGCCACATCTGCCCCTACACCTCCTCCCTCACTACCACTCAGGGCTCCAGACAGACCTTCCAGGTGAGGCGACACTTCACCTGTGAGTCTGTTGGGGTCGTATACTATGTCCGGTGTGCCTGGTGTGGCCTCCTGTATATGTGAGAGCCGACGTAGATTAGGAGACCGCTTCACCGAGCACCTACGCTCTGTCTGCCAGAAAAAGTGAGATCTCCTGGTGGCCACCCATCTCAATTCTACTTCCCATTCCCATTCGGACATGCCAGTCCATGCCCTCCTCTACTGCCGCAATGGGACCACACTCAGATTGAAGGAGCTACACCTTATGTGTGTGTTCCACAAATTGCCTCCAATTTTGGGTCTGAGTTTTTAGTGAAAATTCTCTCGTGTAATACTTCATCAAAAGTATGTTGGGAATCCAGATGACCAACATCCATAGATTTTCCCCTGTCCAGAATGTTAGTTATCTTGTTGAATGCTTCAGCCGGGATGATGTGCTTGAGGAATCTTTTAGAGCTTTTTGAGGAGATAACCAAGAAGTTGAATGTGGGTAGGGTGGTACATATTGTCTGTCTGAACTTTAACAAGACTTCTGACAAGGTCCTTTTTGGTAGGTTGTTCTAGAAGTTTAGGTCCCATGGAATCCAGGGAGAGCTTGTTAGGTGGATCCAAGATTAGCTCGGAGGTAGGAAGCAGAGAGAGGTGATTGAAGGCTGTTTCTCAGAATGGAGGCCAGTGACTAGTGATGTACCACACAGGTGTTGTTTGTTACTTATATAAATACATGGTGCAAATGCATTAGGCTTCATCAGTAAGTTTGTGGGTGACACAAAACTGGGAAATATTATTGATAGTGAAGGAGTTTATCACAGATTATGGGGGATTGTGGCCAGTTAGGGAAGAGCCCTAAGGAGTGGCAAATGGCAGGTAAGTGTGAGGCCCTGCATTTTGGAAAGTCAAACCTGCTTAAAGACGAACGATGGCTTGTTGGGCACCTGGGAGTGTATTGGAACAGAGGGACCTGGAAGTGGATAATTCACTGACAAGAGCAGCACAGGGTGGTGAAAAGATGTTTAGGATGCTGCCCTTCATCAGTCAGGGCATTGAGTACAGGAATTGAGACATTATGTTGCAGTTGAATAAGTTGTTGGTGAGGATGCACTTGGAGTACTGTGTACAGTTCTGGTCACTCTGTTATAAGAAAGATGTGGTTCAACTTGAAAAGACTTACGAGGATCTTGCCAGGACTAAAGGGCTTAATTTATACCGCAGGGTTGGCCAGGTAGGTCTTTTTCCTTGGAACCTGAGAGAATGAGCAGCAACCATATAGAAATGTTTAAAATTATGAGGGGCATAGATAAAGTGAATGGTAACAGTCTTTTCCCCAGGGAAGGGGAATTAAATAGTAGGGCAGCATAGATTTAGGCTGAGTGGAAAGATTGAAAAGGGGCTTGAGGGGGAGCTTTATCACATAGAGGGTGGTGAGTGTATGAAACAAGCTGCAAAAGGACGTGGTTGAGCAGGTTGAGGTGGTATTATTTAAGAAGTCCTTGGAAGGTACATGCAGGGCTGGGACTTCAAAGGTACATTTAATGTCAGAGAAATGTATACAATATACATCCTGAAATGCTTTTTCTTCACAACCATCCACGAAAACAGAGGAGTGCCCCAAAGAATGACAGTTAAATGTTTGAACCCCAAAGTCCTCTCCAGCTTCCCTCCCTCCTGCTCGTAAGTCGTAGCAAGCAACAATCCCCTCTCCCCCCACCGACAAAAAAAAGCATCGGCACCCACCACCAGGTTCTCAAGCGTGAGCAAAAGCAACAACAAAGACACAGACTTGCGGTTACTCTGAAGTCTACGCGTTCACCCGGTATTCGACATACCACAGGCTCTCTCTCTCCCTAATAAGGGAGAAAGAGATGCCGCTGTTTCACAGCGAGAGGGGAGACATAATAAACAACCCACTGGTTTATGATGTTAAAAATCTGTTGTGTTGCTTTTTCTGAGCTCTGTGCCCAAAGATCTCAGGTCTCTGGGCACACAGCCAAAGACCTTCCAACTCCCACGACACACCGGTCTGTCGGGACACCGACCTTTGATCTGCCATCTCCAGAGCCCTGAGATCCTAGGCCTCCAAAGGCGAGCTGAACTCTTAGGCCATGCTCTTGGCATGTCGGATAACGGCCAGTCGTGAAACCCCCGAGAGTGGGTCCCGTTCCTACAAAGAACTGAAGTCAGCGTTTAACTCCAGGTCAGGGTCTTCAAGGAACCCTGAAAAGGAAAAATAGAGATATTAAAGATGGAAATAGAGCTGTTTCCGAAGATGCAAGCAAAGGAGTTGCTGTTTAGCGCCATCTTGACTAAGCTCCGCCCTCCAGAAGTTGTTAGAGAGTCTTGGAGGGATATGGGCTGAACAGAAGAATTTGGGTTGAGTTTGGTGGCAGTCTGGTGCATGGATTCAATGGGCCAAAGGAGCTGTAGAATTGCTGTATGACTCTATGATCATACATCAAAAATGTTTTGCAATTTTGTGTTGTGTCTCTGTGTCAGTACACACATTCAGATGCTAGAAATCCAAGCGACATGCACAAAATTCTGGGGGAGCCCAACAGGTCCGACAGCATCTATGGACAAGAGTGAACAGTTGACGTTTCGGCCGAGACCCTTCATCAGGACTGGAGAAAAAAAGATGAGAAGTCAGAGTGAGAAGGTGAGGTGTGGAAGGAAGAAGTACAAGGTGGTGGGTGATAGGTGAAACTGAGGGAGGGTGAGGGGTGTAGTCAAGAGCTGGGAAGTCAATTAGTGAAAGAGAATAAGGGCTGGAGAAGGGGGAAATCTGATAGAGGACAGAAGGCCATTGAAGAAAGAGAAGGGGGAGAAATACCCAGAGGGAGATGATGGGTGGGTAAGGAGATAAGATGAGAGAGGGAAATGGGAATGGGCAATGGTGAAGGGGGGGCATTACTGGTAATTTGTGGCATTGGTTGAGAAGTAGAGGCCAGGGTTGGTATTCTTTAGGGATTCCAAGCCATTGACATAGTGATAAATGTATAAAATACAAATTTTCAACAGAACTAACATGGGGATGCACAAATTCTCTTGATGAATGTGAAAAGTTACAAAGATTCATGGAATAGGTAAAACACAAATGTTACAAATTTGAGATTCCAGAACTCCACTGGACATAGAATGGTGTTGAGGGGCTGAATAGCCTGTTCCTTATCCTGAGTTGCTTTTGAAATGTCGGGAAAGTGTGAAATCATCCTCCCTGGATCAGACTTCCTGTCAGGGACGTTTTCGGAACCAATGGATTTTGATATCTCAGTACACAAATGATTAAAAACAGGAGCACAGGTGCCAAAGGTCAACAGAGGCTCTGGGAGTGTTGGCCTTTGCCCCAGGGTGTTCAGTGTGAAGGGGAGGAAACGATCTTTCAGTTCTACAGAGTATAGGCTGAGTCTGCCTGCCGTGATGTGTTGAATTTTAACCTTGTATTCCAACACATCACAAATTCACTTAATTAATACCAGAATGATACCTTGAGTTCCGGACAAAAGGACACACTCAAGATGAGTGGGGCCATTAGAAGCAAAATCAAGAGGCTTTTTTGCAAAATGGATGGTGTGTCTGAGTCATCCCTTGCAGAAGTCTATGGTCGCTGTGTGGGTGTAGGGTGGGATGCATTAGCTGAAAGTTGCAAAGGCAGATGAGATTCTGTAGATCCTGGAAATCTTGAGAAAAGTGCTCAAAATGCTGGAAGAACTTAGCAGATCAGGAAGCATCTTTGGAGAGGAATAAACAAGTCAATGTTTCTGGCTTGATCCTGAGAAAGGGTCTTGGACCAAAACATTAACTGTTTATTCTCTGACATAGATTCTGCCTGGCCTGCTGAGTTCCTCCAGCATTTTGTCACTACCGAAACTTCCAGCTGAATTTTTTGTTAAGTACAGGCATCAACAAACATGCGACAATAGTGGCCAAGTGGAGTTCAAAGTAAATGTTTTATTAAAGTACATATATGTCACCATATATAACCCTGGGATTTATTTTCTTGAGGATGTATTCAATAAATCCATAGAATAATAACCATAACAGAATCAATGAAAGACCACACCAACTTGGGTGTTCAACCAGTGTGCAAAAGGCCACAAACAGTGCAGACACAAAAACAAAAAAAAGCAATAAATATTGAGAACAGGAGATGAAGAGTCCTTGAAAGTGAGTCTATGGGTTGTGGGAACATTTCAATGATGGGGCAAATGAGGTTGAGTGAAGTTATCCCCTTTGGTTCAAGAGCCTGACAGTTGAGGGGTAGTAACCGTTTCTGAACCTGGTGGTGTGAGTCCTAATGCTCCTGTGCCTTCTTCCTGATGGCAGCAGTGAGAGGAGAGCATGTCCTGGGTGGTGTGGACTGATGTTGATTTCCTGCGATAACGTGTAGATGTGCTCAATGGTGGAGTGGGCTTTACCCGTGATGGACTACATTTTGTAGGATTTCCTGTTCAAGGGCATTGGGGTTTTCATACCGGGTTATAACGCAGCCAGTCAATACACTCTCCACTACACATCTATACAGGTTTGTCAAAGTCTGAGATGTCATGCTGAATCTTCAAAAAATCCAAAGGAAGCAGAGACACTGCCGTGCTTTCTCCATAATTGCACTCTCCTGCAGGACCCAGGACAGGTCCTCCGAAATAATAGCAGCAAGGAATTTAAAGTTGCTGACCCTCTCCACCTCTAATCCTCCGATGAGGACTAGATCATGGACTTCTGGTTTCCTCCTACTGAAGTTGAGGTATATATCCAGAATGTATGGCAGGCAGACAAGGGTTGAAGGGCTGCTTCTGTCTCTGTGATTGGATTGTGGGCAAATGTCATCGTTGAACCTAGTCCAGTCCTGAATATCTTGTTTTGGGTGGGGCTTATAGCAGAGGGCTGTGAGGGTGACGCCTCTCCAGGTTGAGTATCTGACAAAGGCTCGCCGTCAAACCTCCTTGGTGAGCCCTTTGATGAAATACTGGAGGACAGCTGGAAGCTCTGGAGTGTGGGGAACAAGGCAAAAATCATAAAAAACCTGAAAAACATTGATCAAAATCAAAATCTTAGCATTAATTGCCGGAGTAAAAAGCAGGCTCTGTCTGGTAATCTTGTTATTTGTGGTCACTGATTGATTTTGAATAAATCATCAGAATTAAATGTTTTTGAAAGGTCTTCACGTCAGCTCTTATTCTTCAGGCTAAATAAAGCATGCTGTTCATTCCAATTTCATTGTTTGATATTTGAGGAAAAAGCCTTCATTTCTATTATAGCGTCTTTAACTATTTCTGTGCATCTCAAAGCACTTGCATCAGAAGTGAGTCTGAAGCAAAGACACTCTTTTAATGGGGGGGAACACTTACAATTTGTACACAGCAAGCTCCCACACACAATGATAGGTTAATGACTGGACGATCCGTTCCAGTGTTGTTGGTCGTGGGTTAAGTACTGACAATAATAGATGTCACCAGCAGTGACCTGAAGCACCCACCTGAACCAATCAAAAACTATAAAAACTCCTTTAGCATAACTTAACACTTGGTGAAGGCTCACGTTGGGCAGAAATGCAAGCCTGCAAACTCCGAGTTTGAACTGAGGTCACACATACATTTATAGAAAAGTGTAGGGTTAGAGTACCAGGGAGGGGAGGGCTGGGGTAGTTGTTGCAGAGTGGGGTTTGTGTAAGTGGGTGCTAATGCAGCGAGCCAAGGGCATGACTCCATTCCGTATGACTCTGGCTGAAATTGCTCAACTCCTGTTTTAGCAGACCTTCACAAAGCTGCTCCAAACATATTTTATAACATAGCTAGCCAATTTCTCAAATTTGTTTGAGGGTCTTGGTTGGATATTAGCACTGTGGGCAGCTTAGTTGTAATTCCACAAAAAGAGTCCCGTTTCTAGCCACTTACTTCTCTGCCTGATTTGACAAGTGGCCCTGATACATAAGCAGGGCAGATCTTGGAAGTTTATTGAAGCAAATGGGCCAGCTTTTCAAGGAACTGTCACAGATTGATGGAAAGCCGATCTCACCAGCGGTGCCGAGGAAGAAAAAAGCGTTCATTGACATGGCCTCGCAGTGTCCTAAAACACTTCACAGCCAGAGATGTAGGTGAGGGTTGGGAAATCGGGAGTCTAATCAGAAAGAGCGAGTGTGGCTCTGTATTGCAAACCACGACAACAACATCTTGCCTTTCTATGACATCTTTAACACACCCTGCATGCATATAATCAGAACTTGAAGCCAGGCCACATTAAGACAAACTGTTTATTGAGGTACAGCATGAAATAGACCCTTCAGCAACCCCTGATTAACCCTCGCTTAATCACAGGACAATTTACAATGACCAATTAATGGCAGAAGCCTGGTCAGCAGATCCTGAGTGGTCCTGACAGGGTGGATACAAGGATATTTTCTCTTGTGGGCAATCTAGAACTAGGGCTTGTTGTTAACAAGTAAGGGTCACCCATTTAAGTCAGAGATGGGGCATTTTAGTGTTGTCAGTCTTTGAACTTATGTTAATTTAAGTTAATGTTAACTTGCGTTTGTCATGTTTGCGATGCACGGTCCTCCTGCTGCAAAGCAGCTAATCTTCATGGCTTTTGTGCCCCGAGTATGTATGCCTGTCACGGTGAACCTGAACTTGACAGAGCAGCAGAAGCAGAGGAATACTGTTAGTGCAAAAGTGGATGAATTCTGGATAAGCAAGGGGTGAAAGGGAGCTGCAGTCAGGTGAGTTGCTATCTCAGAGTGTACTCGAGAGGCCGAGTACTCCATTTCTGCTCTAATTCAAATGTTGATAAGAGGGAAGTTATAATGAGGACAGGGAATATAGAGGGGAGAGGACTGGAGAGAGAATCAAGTTTGTAGTTTGTCCCAGTGGCTTCCTGCGCTTCTATACCTGTGATGTAGAATGTGTATATGTGAAAGAGAGAGAGAGAGAATATGTCTTTGTGTTTATGTTGTAGTTTGTAGTTATGTCTGTGCACGGGAGGATGTGACAAAGAATATATCTTTTTGTTTTATGTCATAGTTTGTGTGTACTCTCTGCATGGGAGCATGTGTTTGTAGGTCTGTATGTTTGAGTGTGTATTTGTATGTGAGTGTTGCGTAAGTGAAAGTATATTCATTCATTGATTGTACAGATGTGTGATTATGTAGGTGTGTTTATGTGTGTTTTAATATCTGTGTATGTTTGTAAGTATGTGGAAGTGTGTGTGCGTGTGTGTGTGTGTGTGTGTGTGTGTGTGTGTGTGTGTGTGTGTGTGTGTGTGTGTGTGTGTGTGTGAGATGTGTGTATGTGTATGTGTGTGTGTGTGTATGTGTGTGTGTGTGTGTGTGAGATGTGTATGTGTGATGTGTGTGTGTGTGAGATGTGTATGTGTGTGTATGCATGTGTGTGTGTATGCATGTGTGTGTGTGTGCATGTGTGTGCTTGTTTGTAGGGGGAAGCCAGGCTACTCAACAAAAGAATCGAAGCTTCCAAGTTTTGTGTCTTGGCAGCTGAAGTTTTGTGTCTTGTGTCTTAGCCTCTGTTTTGTGTGGTGTGATCCTCACCTGCCTCTGCAAGTTGTTACGGGGGTCAGTTTGTCTCGCTGACTAACGTGCTGTCACAATTTCTGGGCCACAATGTCTGATCGAATGGGTGGTTTCATTTCTGCTTCGAAAATAATTAGTGCATTTGTTAAAAGGAGAAACAAAAAAAAAGAGCCGGGGCTGAAGGGAGACAGGATGAATTAGTCAGGACAAGTTATCGATGGGCCTGGGGTACAAGTGGCTTCTCACAAAGCCCAGCAGAAAGTAGAGTTTTATAATCCTATTAGACATCAGGAGTCCAACTCTGCATATGCCCAGCGCAGCTGGCGTGTCTGTGTCGGAGCACCGAATTTCACAGCGCAGGTAGTTTCCCTCCTGACTGCAAACCCTCACGTCGGTGTTAGCCGTCAGACAAAAACCGGCGAACCTTTCTGCCGCGGTCAGGAGCTGCGAGTACCCGAAGGGCAGGGTTTGGGTTGCAGGAGGCGCGGCCTTTGTGCCGCGAATCCCTGCCGCCTGAGCCAATGGTCTTCCCCCCACTGGGATGGTAGCTTCCACCTCAGGCAGATCTCTGCATGTGAATACACATTCATTATCTAATCTCCTCTTTATGTTTAATTTACAAGCTTTTGCTACTGGAGCCATATGTTTCTTTTGTTTTCACTAGTTCTTTGTTGTGTCAGCTCGGCCTCGCTGTCCCCGTGAGGAAGTCCAGTGTGTAACCAGCAAAAAACCCTGAGGTCGGTCCCTGCGCTCTGCTTTTAAGCAAATAAGAGTATTTTTTGTTACCTATATATGTATACGTACATTACATATCGATAACGAGTGTGTGTGTGAGAGAGAAGGGGTGAGATTTACTGCCCGGCTGGATGCAGCTGCCTGAGGGAGTTTGATTCCAGGTGAGACAAAGCTCGCTGCTTCTGGTGTTCAAAGTTATCCACTTTGCCTTTGGTCGCTCACTTCCTTTGTCGAAGGTTAAAGATGGGGATTTTTCGGCGCTGTGGGAAAGTTTTACTCGGCTACCTGTTGAAGTGGCTTCTGTCCTCAGGCTGGTTAAAACATGAAGCAACTGGAAGCGAGCGCACGCTGCTGATAGAGCAGAGTGGGCAGCCTGGTTGTGTTTTAACCCTTGTAGCTTATCCCTGAGGAGCCACGGTGTTTAAACAACCCTGCCCGTGTTTCTTTGCTGCCTCGGTGTGTCTAGTACAATTTACTTTATCAGTGACAGATACTTAAAGGGCAACTCTGCGCTCTGACGAGTCTAACGTTTGCCCGTTCGGAAGGGTGTTTCGTGGAAACTCTTGTTAGCAAACTGTGTTTTTACGGAGTGCGTGAGTAGTAGGTACTCTGGTGACAGTCTTCGCCACGAAGTACGAAGCGGGGATTTCTGCGGAGTTAGTTACAGGTTGCGGAGATTAAGGAGATGCCTGCCGATTTTGAAATCAGCGTTTTGTGTGAACTGTCTGGGCTTGACGGCCCGAAGTTGCAGCCTGCGGAGGAGGAGCCTGCTCGCCGGGAGAGGCTCTATTGGAACCCCTGTTTCCTATCCCCCGTTCCTGTGCTCTGAGCTGATCACTGTTTGGCACGAATAGTTTAGTTGCAAGGCGCGTGTTTGAACCTCGATCTTATTTTCTCAACCTGTTTTGTTCTTTCCTACATTCCTATTGTTCTGAAAACCTGACAGACAACGGAGTACTTTTTTTTAAAATGTGGTCTACTTTTGTAAAGACTGAGATGTTTTGGTTCGAGGCCCTGAGTTACAGGGTGAGTTGGACAGGCAAGGACTTTATTTGTTGGAGGGTAGGAGAATGTAGGGTGGCCTTATAGAGGTGTTTAAAATCACGAGGGACATGGACTGGGTGAACAACTCACTATCCTTTTCACGGGGAAGTTGAATCAAAAACTAGAGGAGATACAGGAACAGGAGACTGCAGGTGCTGTTGCTGGAATCTCAAGTTCAAATTTATTCACACACACACACACACACACACACACACACACACACACACACACACACACACACACACACACACACACACACACACACATTTGTACATTCTCCCTGTGACCGCATGGGTTTCCTCCGGGTGCTCCAGTTTCCTCCCACAGTCCAAAGACGTACCCGGTTGGTAGGTTAATTGGTCATTGTAAATTGTCCCGTGATTAGGGTTAAATCAGGGGATTGCTGGGTGGCATGGCTCGAAGGGCCAGAAGAACCTATTCCACACTGTATCTCAATAAATAAATAAATAAAATTACACACAGCACATAAACAATAAAATATAGTTCAAAATGCACGTAGTGAAGTGTAGTAAACAGCTCGCTGTCCTGGTGGCAAGACCTTGGTGGTGCTCATTAGTCTCACAGCCTGAGGGGAAAGGCTGTTATTCAGACTTCTTCTGAACTACCTTCTTGACGGTAGTGGGTCAAAGAGGTTATGGGATGGATGGAAGCGGTCCTGTGAGTGCAAAACTCTGGAGTAATGAGTGATCTGCTGGAAGAGCTGTGCCTGCTGAGTTATTTCAGCATTTGTTTGTTGCTCCAGATAGCAATAGGTGAGAGGGGAGGGTTAGAAGGGACCTCGGGGGCAGCCTCTTCATTCAGAGGGTGGTATGTGTATGGAACAATCTGGCAGAGGAAGTGGTTGAGGTAGGTACAATAACATCATTTAAAAGAGACTTGGACAGGTACATTGACGGGAAATATTTAGAGTTAAACGGTCAAGTGCATGCAAATGGGACTTGCATGGACCTCATGGGCAGCATTGTGAAGATGGGCTGAAAGGCCTTTCTGTGCCTTTGACTCTATGGCAACACCTCTGAGCACTCTAGGTGTCAGGAAACATAGTTGAGATAGCTACGAGATCTGATTTTAGTGAAATAACAAGAAAGAGAAAATTTTCAACTGGTCAGACAGTGTAAATAGAGAGAGAAAGTTAACCTTTCATCAGAATAGAGTTAATAATCAAACTCGTAGAACGGAAGGTGGATGATGGTGTTGGACAGTACAAATGGAGTGGAGTGGTGATCGAAAGTAACTGATTAACACATAGAATGGTGATGCTGGTGGTTGAGGGAGGGTGTTGAACAGTAGTTAATCACAGCTGATCTGTTTGGGGAGATGCAAATAGCAGGAGTTGAATAGAATTGGAATTGGCTTACTATTGTCACAAACCAAGATACAATTAAAATCTTTTCTTGCATGATGTTCATTTTAATCAAATCATTCCCCAGTGCATTGAGATAGAACAAGGTAAAACAATCACAATGCAGAATAAAGTGCATTGTAGTAAGGTGCAAGATTATAACAAGGTAGATTGTGATGTTGAGAGTCCAATTTATCATTCTGGGAAACCATTGTAACAGTAGGGTAGAAGCTGTTCTTGAGCCTGCTGGTATGTCTCCTAGACCATAGAGGGGACGCTGGTTTCTGTGATCAGTTGTGTACAACTTTCTGTTTATCCTGTCTGTTACCCATAATTTTATAAAATCCTATCAAGTCCCCAGCGCTCCAGAGAAAATAACCCCAGTTTGTCCAATCTCACCTTTACTGCTCAGAATTTGCCACATGTGCATTGAAACATACAGTGAAATAAATGCATCATTTGTGCCAATGACCAACACAGTCCGAGGATGTGCTGGGGCAGCTCGCAAGTGTCACCAGCGCCAACATAGCATGACCACAGTTTACTAACCTTAACCCCTATGTCTTTGGAATGTGGGAGGAAACTGGAGCACCTGGAGGAAATGCGTGCAGTCATGGCAAGAACATACAAACTCCTTACAGACAGCGGCAGGAATGGAACCCCGATATCTGATCATTTCTAACACAGACAGCATCTTGGCAAACCTCTCCTGCACCCTTTCTGAATCTTCCACATCATTGCGATAATGCGGTGATATGAAACGATGTAGTAATTCACGAGGGCATAAAGTTTTACTCAGCTGTAACATGACTCTTAGACTTGCGTCATGACCAACTCTAATTGGTGGAGATTGTTATGAATGTACCACAGCTCTGAGGGGCCGAAGGGTGCGGGGGTAGCCCCCTCCTTTGTGAGAATCGCAAGATCACCATTGAGTCGATTCAGGAGACCCAGGAAATGAGAGAAAGACATGCAGAATCCACAAAGCGGTAGAATGTGTCCTGGCCTCCGAAAGGCGGACCCATTGATACTGGCTATTGTATCTTGGAGACGGACTTGTGTATTGCATCCTGGACGATGCAATCAAAGCCCCAGGCAATGAACCAAGGAGGAGGTTGGTAGAGGGATTGCATCATCCCCAACCTGATTGACACCTGAGACCCTGTGAGTCAGGATAAAAAGAGGGTCTGTGGGAACAGCCCCTCAGACGCACCAGAAGAAACGCTAGCGATCCCGTAATAGCGAAAGCCGGTGGAAGGCCACGTGCGTCCGCTTCCATTTGCCCGGAATCGGTGACCTTTGCCACGGAAAAACGGTTTTTAGCTAACAACGGGGAACTCAACTCTCAACGACTCTCGAAGGATTGACATCATAAACAGAATGGGCAAGTTTTAACCCGTCTCTCTCTCTCTCTCCAACAATTGCCACACAGGGTCCCCAACGGCTGCAGCCTGTATGAACTGAATGAACTATATATTTCCATTGGACAATTCATTATCCCCTAGACAATGATACAGCTTATTTCTTATTGATTATTGTTATACCCGCGCTTTTAGATTTAGTATTGACGACGTATATTATCTGTGTGTTTGCATTGATATTATTTTTGTGTATTTCTATCAATAAATACTGTTAAAAATAGTACCATCAGACTTCAACGGACCTCTCTATCTTTGCTGGTAAGTGACCCAGTTACGGGGTACGTAACAAGATGTTGAGGCTACTCCGTGTAAGATCTCTTGAAGTTGCCGTGTGAACCTAGGGGCTGAGGATTGGCAGCGACGGGCAGTTCATCCAGTTCTCATCTCATATTTGTACCCTTGTGACAATGCATTATTCTCAGCAACAGGAGGTTTGATTATTTTTTGTTGTGCCTTTAACGGGATACTGAGTTTAGTTGTCATAACCTACTGAGTTGGTCCCTAATTGTCTGTGTAACTCAGTCATGGAGACGGAGGTAACTGCTGATCATTTTGCCAGGGGAGAGAGTGAGATCAGTGGTGTAACCCATAGAGTGGCATGGATGGGTTCAATCCTGACCTTTGGAGTTCACCGTTAGTAGTTTGCACGTTCTCCTTGTGAGTACTTGGTTTTTCCTCATACAGCTCAAACATAGGCAGATTGCTGGCTCCTAATGTGGTGGAACCTGGGAGTGTTGATGGATATACCTGGAGAAAGGGTCGGGGAAGGATTGGTGGGGAAATAAGATTGCTCGGTGAGCCAGCATAGATTTAAATGGCGAAACAGTCTTCTGTTTTGTGTGGATCTTGCTTATTAAAATTCTTTTCTCCGAACATCAGATATTTTCCCAATTTATTCTACAAATGCAATGATTTATGCATTGTCATCTTCATGATGTGCTGTGTCTTATGACGTGGGTGACTATAGTCTCCATGACCTTGGCAAAGTTTTCTACAGAGGTGGTTTGCCATTGCCTTCTTGTGGGCAGTGTCTTTACAAGATGGGCGATCCCAGCCATTATTAGAGATTGTCTGCCTGATGTCAGTGGTCGCATAACCAGGACTTGTGACATGCACCAGTTGCTCATATGACTCATGTAACCCTGATCAGAGGGTAAAGCAGGTGCTCCACCTTGCCCGAGGGTGACCTACAGGCTAGCTTAGGGAAGAAATGCCTTACACCCCCTTTGGTAAAGACATGTCTCCTCCCTGTCACCCTAATCATCTATGTGCATATGGTTATTTCATGAGGGCAGGTTAATCCTCACCCTGTTTGTAAACTCCTTCATTGTCCTGTCCCTTCGATCTTGGTAGTCTCCGCTGACCGTGAAGGTATCTGCATTCTTCCAGCTCTAGCCTCCTGGTCATCCATGTATGAAATCGATCCATCATTTGCAGCTTCCAAGGGCCTACCTTCTGAAGTGCTTTAACAACCATGTTTGTTCCACTCTTTACATGGGTTTTAAAACTAGACCTTTGGCCACTTGATAGTTTACCTGTCTGGGTGTCAGATTTTGTTTTACAATCAGTCCTGTGAACCATTTTGGGATGTGTTAGTGTTGGTGGTGATGGGACTGAAGAGAAAACTGTGAACCTATGCATTGTTGGGATGGGGTGGGGGGTGCTGGTGTGGCATACAATGGTGCTAGTAAGTTTGTGAACCCTGTGGAATTTTCTCCATTTCTGCTTAAATATAACCTAAAATGTAATCAGATCTTCATGTGAGTTCTAAAGCTAGATAAAGATGGCCCAATTAAATAAATAACACAAAAAACATTATACTTGTTCATTTATTTATTGAGGACAAATGATTCAATATTACATGTATTTGCTGGAAAAGTCTGTGAACCTCTGGGTAATGCCTTCTACAAAAGCTGTTTGGAGTTAGGTGTCCCAATCAATGAGATGAGATTGGAGGTGTGTGTTGTAGAGGCGCCCTGCCCTATGAAAAATGCACAAAGTCAGGTTACTGACAGAGACTGCTCTTCTCAAGAAAGATCTGTTTATGTGCACCATGCCTCGATCAAAACAACTTTCAGGGGACCTTAGAAGAAGAACTATAGAGATGCATGAAGCTGGAAAAGGCTACAAAAGCATTTCTAAAGACCTGAGTGTTCATCAGTCCATAGTAAGAGAAATTGTCTACAAATGGAGGAAATTCAGTACTGTTGCTACTCTCCCTAGGAGTGGGCATCCTGCAAGGATCACATCAAGAGCACAATGTGCAATGCTGAAGGGGGTGAAAAAGAACCCAAGGGTAACAGCAAAAGACCTGCAGAAATCTTTAGAACTTGCTAAAGTGTCTGTTCAAGTGTCCACTAAAAGAAAAACACTGAACAAGACTGGTGTTCATGGAAGGTCACCATGGAGGAGACCACTGCTCTAAAAAAAATTGATGCACATCTCAAGTTTGCAAAAGGCCATCTGAATGTTCTACAATACTTCTGGGACAATGTTCTGTGGACAGATGAGACAAAAGTTGAACTTTTTGGCAGAAACGCACAATGCTATGTTTGGAGGAAAAAGGGCACTGCACACCAAAACCTCATTCCAATTGTGAAGCATGGTGGAAAGAGTATCATGGTTTGGGGCTACTTTGCTGCTTCAGGGCTTGGACAGCATGCAATTTTTGAGAGAAGAATGAATTCAAAATTGTATCAAGACAACTTACAGGAGGATGTCAGGGTAGCAGTCCATCACCTAAAGCTTAATAGAAATTGACAATACAGTAAGTCAATGATTTGAAAGACAAGAGTAAATCAACAACAGAATGGTTCAAAAAGAAGAAAATTTGTGCTTTGGAATGACTGAGTCAGTCCTGACCTTAATCCTATAGAAATGTTGTGGAAGGACCTCAAGCAAGCAGTTCAAGCTTGGGAGCCCACCAACGTCCTAGAGTTGAAGCAGTTTTGGAAAGAGGAATGGCCTAAAATTCTTCCAAGCCGATGTGCAGGACTGATCAACAGTTACTGGAAACGTTTTGTTGAAGTTAGTGCTATGCAAAGGAGTCACACCAGTTACTGAAAGCAAAGGTTCACATACTTTTTCTAACAAATGCATGTAATATTGGCAAACACGAGGAAATCTGCAGATGCTGGAAATTCAAGCAACACACACAAAATGCTGGTGGAATGCAATAGGCCAGGCAGCATCTATAGAAAGAAGCACTGTCGACGTTTTGGGCCGAGACCCTTCCCGAAACGTCGACAGTGCTTCTTCCTATAGATGCTACCTGGCCTGCTGCATTCCACCAGCATTTTGTGCATGTTACTTGTAATATTGGATCATTTTTTTCAGTAATTAAACAAATATAATGTTCTTATTGTGTTATTTATTTAATTGGGTTTTCTATCGAGTTTTAGGACTTGTGTGAAGATCTGATTACATTTTAGGTCATATTTATACAGAAATAGAGAAAATTCTCCAGGATTCACAGATTTTTTTTAGCATCATTGTAGCCTTGAGTGAACTTGATTCCTTCCTTGAGGAATCTTTGCGAAAAGGTCAGGACAAGAGTGATTTCTGCAACGAAGGAGTTGCACTGCAACAAAAGGTTGATCAAGTTGGACCTTTGCATGTTGGCGGGTTTAGAAGAATGAAAGGTAACTTTATTAAAACATATACGTAAGATTCAAAAGGCACTTGATAAATTCCATGCTGTAAGGTTTGAAGTCTGCCTTTGTAGATGAACGTAGAAACAGGGTATGTCTGTACTTCTCACTGCCTTGGTAAAGCAGCTAGCATGATAGTAAAAAAAACACACCCACCTGGACATTTTCTCCCCCTACCCCAACTGGGAAAAAGTTAAGAAAGCCTGAAAGCGCGTATCATCATGATCAAGGACAGCTTCTTTAGAGATGCTATAAGACTATTGATTGGTCCCCTTGTATAGTAAAATGGACTCATAAGCTCACAGCCTACCTTGTGATGGCTTTATTTGATTGTCTGCCTACACTTGCTCTTTCTCTGTGACCGTGACACTTTATTCTTCATTCTGTTATTGCTTCTCCATTGTAACACCTCAATGCACTGATGTAATAAAATTATCTATGTGGGTAGATGGCCTGCAAAACAAAGTTTTTCACTCTATCTCAGTATATCTGATAATAAGAAACTAATTTATTAATGAGTTCAGAATTGGGGTCATTCATTTAGGACGGAGAGCAACTTCTTTTCTCAGAGGGTCGTTAGTTTCTGGAATTCTCATGTAAGAATCATGGATTATCTTTAAAGCTATGAGAGGTAGAGCTTTGGACATTAGGGGAGTCAAGTGTTATGGAGAGCAGGCAGGAAAGAAGAACTGAGTCAGATTAGCCATGATTTTACTGGATGCCAGAACTGGCTCAAGGTTGACTTAAAGATAAGATACAGATTAGCTTTATTTGTCTCATATGCGTCAAAATATCCAGTGAAATGTATCATTTACATCAATGACCAACAGAGTGTGAGGATTGCCTGCAAGTGTCACCAAGCTTCCGCCTCCAACACAACGTGCTTACAAGGTACTAAATTTTACTAACCTTTTGGAATGTGGGAGGAAACCGGAGCACCTGGAGGAAACTCGAGTGGTCACAGGGAGAACATACAAACTCCTTGCAGAGTGCAGCGGGAACTGAACCCCAGTCACTGGTGCTGTAAAGCATTGTGCTAACTGTTACACAATTGGAATTATAAACTACCCCTGCTCTTATTATTTATGTCTTTCTGACTTGGTGTCTATGTGATGTGATAATGGATTACAAAATACTAAGGCACGCAATTTTAAATTAAAATAAGACTTATATTGGCAAACCATTTCACCAAGACAAAACCTAGTAATTTCGCTTCCAGTTTTGATGGTTTCTAATAACGTGTGCTGGCATGATTTTCCATTATGACTTGGTTATACACATTGAGTGCATTAACGCAGTGGCTAAGTAGCAGGGGTGGTGTTGAGCAATCTGGACTGTTGACTTGGAGACAAGTGTTCCATTCCACCATAGCAGTTTTGGAATTTTAATTCAAGGATTTGGGTAGACATGGTTTTAATCCGAGTGTGATGTAACTACTGGATTGATATAAAAATCCATCTGTTATTTTTACATCTTTCTTGGAATTAAACCTGAATTATGATTTCACAATCAGTTGTGAAAATATCTTCTGAAGCTAATTATGGGTAGTCAATAATATTTGGCCTTTCCACCACCTTCCACTTACCATAAACAGATACGTGCATGCAGTTAGTATTAAAGTTGCCTTTGAGCATTGCAAACAATTAGGTCCAGTGTAGCTTGATAGCTTGGAAGTCAGCAATGGCTTAGGAAATTGTGAAGTATACAGATGTCCAGTTTATCAAAGATGAAATCTCTCTGTATGTTGAAGTGAATGTCAGAATATTCAACGACATGCATGCAGCCAAGAAAAGTTCCAAAACATAAAAGATTCAAATATCCAGAAGAGGTGTACAAAATTCTGAGGTGTGTAGGTGCACTGAATGCATGCAGGCTCTTTCTACTCGGGTTGACTAGAATAGAACTAAAGGTCATAGGTTAAGAGTGAAAGGTGAAATATTTGAGGAAAAACTACTTCCTTCAGAGGGTGTTGTGAGTGTGAAATGAGCTGCCAGCAGAAGTGGTGGATATGTGGTAGTAGTAAAATTGGTCCTCTGGAAGATCCAAGTGATAATTAATGTGAGGAGCCAAAAGAGATGAGGAAGATCTTAAGGTGATTTTTTTTTTGCATCTGTATTTACTTGGGAGATGGATGCAGAGTCTATAGAAGTGGTGAAAACCAGCAGCAAGGTCATGGGTCTTGTACAGATTACGGAGGAGGAGATGTGTGCTGTCTTGAGGCAAATTAGGGTGAATAAATCTCCAGAACCTGACAGGGTGTTCCTTTGGACCCTGTGGGAGCTAAGTACAGAAATTACATGTGCCCTAGCAGAGATATTTAAAACATCCTTAGCCACAGGTGAGGTATCAGAGGATTGGAAGACAGGAGGATCGCTAATGTTGTTCCCTCTTTAAGAAATACTCTAAGCACAGGTCAGAAAACTATAGGCATGTCTGTAGTGTGAAAGTAATTGAAAGCAATTCCAAGGGATTGCATATGAAAGTATTTGGATAGAGAGGGACTGGTTAGGGATAGTCAACATGTCTTCATGCATGCTAAGTCATGTCTAACCAATCTTACAGTGGTTTTTGAGGAAGCTACCAGGAAAATTGCTGAAGGCAAGGCAGAGGATGTTGTTTACATGGACTTCAGCAAGGCGTTTGACAAGTACCCACATGGGAGGTTGGATAAGAAGTTTCTGTCACTTGGCATTCAAGATGGGGTAGTAAATTGGATTATACATTGGCTTCACGGGAGAAGCCAGAGAGTGGTAGTTGATGATTGACTTGCTGACTGGAGGCCTGTGACTAGTGGTGTGTGGCAGGGATCACGTGGTGTGTGATAGGACACTGAGGAGTGTGGTAGAACAGGGGGATCTGGGAACAGAGATCCAAAATTCCTTTCCTACCTATAGGAAAGATGTAAATAGGGTTGAAAGGGCACAGAAAATTTACAAGGATGTTGCTGGGACTGGAGGACCTGAGTTATAAGGGAAGATTGAATAGGTTAGGATTTTATTCTCTGGAATGTAGAAGATTGAGGGGGAATTTGATAGAGGTATGGAAAATTATGAGGGGTGTAGATAGGATAAATGCAAGCAAGTTTTTTCCATTGAGGTTAGGTGAGACTACAACCAGAGGTCATAGGTTAAGGGTGAAAGGTGAACTGTTTAAGGGGAACACGAGGGAGAACTTCTTCACTCAGAGGGCAGTGAGAGTGTGGAATGAGCTGCCAGCACAAGTGGTGGATGTGGGTTTGATTTCAACATTTAGGAGAAATTTGGATTGTTAGTAGGATGAGAGGGGTGTGGAGGTCTATGGTCAGAGTGAAGGTTCAAAGTTTAAAGTAAGTTCAAAGAGAAAAATTATTATCAGAGCACCCTCATGTCACCAGATACAAGCCTGAGATTCTTTTTCAGCAGGCGTACTTAGCAAATCTGTAGGACAGTAACCATAAACAGGATCTGTAAACTATAAATGTTTGGAATTGTAAACTGTGAAAATGCAGGTAATAAATAAATAGCAGTAAATTGATGGAACTAGGCAGGTTAATGGTTTGGCATGGACGAGGTAGGCAAAAGGTCCTGTTTCTGTGCTGGAGTGTTCTACGTTTCTATGTGGATTCAATCGTCACATTTAAGAGAAGTTTGGATAGGTACATGACTAGATGGCCAACTGGCCTGTTTCTTTGCTGAGGTCCTATGTGACTCTAACTATGGTTTGCTTTCATTCATATCTCTTGTTGGGAATCTCTGGAATTATCTACCCTGGAAGGTTAAGGAGGATAGATCTTTGGAGGCATTTAAAGAGGAGCATTTTAAAGGTTGGGAAAGTGAAGTCTATGGGCTGCTGGCATAGAAGAGTATATGGGCCTGGGGCAGAGCAGCCATGTCTATATTTGAATGTCATTGATGCTTAACGGTCTGAATGGCAAATTTCTGCTCCTATTTCTTGTTTTGTTGCAGATTAACAATGTATATTGTCAAGGCTATAAACATCCTCTATATTCTTCGTGTAAAATGACACATTATTAACTCAAGTCTGTAGCTGGAAAATAGAACAAGTGTTACCCGCTTGCTCTCGTGCATGTGTCCCCTTCCCATCCGTCAAAGGCCCTGGTTGGAGAGCCGCCCCATGTTTAGATAGTGACCCTCACACCATGAAACTGCCCTAGTGAGTCTAGGAAACAGATATAGCTGGGGTGCCCGCACCCCCTGGGGGTGTGAGATGGAATTTCAGGGGGTGCGACAAAGAGTGGCTTGAGTGACGAGTCACGAGTCATCACTCAGCCAGTTGCCAATGTGCCTTGAGAAGTGGTAGTAACGTTTGTCCTAAGCACACTACACTCCCGCTGCCCGAGTCAAGAGAGACATAAACTCAGTCCAGTCTCCCGCTGCTCGAGTCAGCGTTGAGGATTCTCATCAGTGTTACCTGGGAGTTACACCTCAGAGTTGAGGAGTCTCATCAATTTAATGTTTACAAATTTTTTCTGAATAAATTAGAATCTAATTGCTCAATTTATATTTGCATTTTATGCACTGAGTTAAAAGCTTATTTTTTTAAGTTCAATTTGTTCACCCGCTGTATTGTATGTGGTTCAATTTGTGGTTCAAAATTAGAAATTAGACTTCTTCATCTTCAAATGTGATATTACTTTTGTAGGGGGTGCGAACATTAATCAAACATTTCCTAGGGGTGTGGGGCATAGAAAAGGTTGGGAACCACTGAGATATAGCAAGCTGTGAAGGAGACACCTGTGGACAGTGTCCAGGAGATCACTTGGCTAGGCAGCTATTAAGGAAATTTGCAAGAAAGGGAAGGAGGGAGTGTATTTCCCTGGAGATTAACTGGGTATGTATTGAGCAGAACAAGAAGTTGCCTTTCATGACTCTTCCTGAAGCTGGTGATGACCTGGTTCATTTATCACAGCCATTTCTCAGGTGGAATCACCTTAGTCCTCTGCCTGTCTACTGTACTACTGTAGTCTGATGCAAAATGGCTCGGATCTGGATTCCATGACCACAGTCTCCAGAGAGCCGGTGATTTTGAAAAGATGCAATAAATGCCCTTCATTCAGTTGGGTAGAGAGAGGAGATCCTGCTTTGCCTTCAGCCACATTGTCAACACTCAACCAACGTAGCATTGGCCATGATCATCATTGGAAGCTTTGTTTTGAACTTTGATGGTTTATAGTGTTCTTAAACTCAGTCGCCATTTCTGCAGAGTATCCTTAGTTAAAAGATTAAAGATTACCTTTATTTGTCAAATGTACATCAAAGCATTCAGTGAAGTGTGCCAATGGCCAACACCCAAGGACGTGCTGGGGCAGCCCACAAGCTTCCATGACAAGTAACTTAGTAACTTTAGCTCGTTTATCTTTGGAATGTGAGAGGAAACCGGAGCACCCGGATGAAATTCACATGGTCATGGGGAGAATGTACAAACTCCTCACCGATAGCAGAAAGAAATGAACTCTGATCGCTGGCCCTATAAAGCTTTCTGCTAGCCACTACACTGCCTTGACTGATGGTTTTGGCTCTCTTATCCTGCTGTATGCCAGTGGTCATATGGAATGAGCCAATCTAACCAAGGCAATACTCAGTGATAAACAGACTTGCAAAGATCCCCTGGTAGGCTCAACTTCTGTGAATTCTGCCCTGAAGAGATTAATCCCTCTGTATCCCCTCTTTCTGGCAATTTTGAGCTGTATTTTGAACTCTGTAATCCCGTAATAAAGTCCCTATTAAATCTCGCCCCTCTTATCCTAAAGAAAACCTTCTTCCTGTTCTTGCTTCCCCAATCCTGGTCCAAAAATCCCGACTACTAAGAAGTTCTAACCCTAACTTTGATGTTCTTTTGGTAGATTCCATGTGGGCTGCAGCTGTTAGTCATATTTAGAGTGTATTGGCCAGCTGCTTCACAGCCTGGTATGGGAACACCAATGACATTGAACAGAAAATCCTACAAAAGGTAGTGGATTTGGTCCAGTTCCTCATGGCTAAAGCCCCCCCCCCCCCCCCCAACCATTGAGCACATCTATGTGAAACGCTGTCATAGGAAAGCAGCATCTATCGTTAGAGATCCTCACCTCCCAGGCCATGCTTTTTTTTTGCTGCTGCCATAAGAAAGAAGGTACAAAGGTCTCAGGACTTTCACCACCAGGTTCAAAAATAGCTACTACCCCTCAACATCAGGCTCTTGAACAAAAGAGGGTAACTACACCCTATCTATACCCCTCATAATCTTGTATACTTGTTGTTTGTCACTGTTACAGTACAGCTTCAGGCGCATGTGTGTTGACCAGCCACTGTCTGATAGGCTTTGGTACAACCTCATCTGGGGCTTTCTCCACTTTTCCACACACAGCAAGCATCTGCCTCACTCCTGGCTCATCTTCAAAGAGCCACGGGTTTTCCGAGGAAGGTTTATACACACTGGGCCTTCCGCACTCAGATGCCGCGAACCATGCTGCTTGCGGCGCAGGCTCCTGGCCAAGAGCCGCGGCAGATCTGAAAGATGCTGCTCGGAGGACCGTAGCTGTCTGTGCGCACGATGAATTGCATCAGCGGGAGAGGGGATGTGGGGATGGGCAGTCTGAGTGGAGTGCAGGTGCTTTCCCACTGAGAGGGAGGGGACAAGGAGAGGTAGGCTCATTGTGATCGATTCAGACCCAGTGAGACTTTGCAGCTGCAGTATAAATAGTCAGTACTTAATGTCCCCATCCCAGCGAGGGAGGCTGATTGTGTCTTATCTTAGGCGTCTGACTAACTGCTGATTGTTTTGTTAAGTAAAGCTCTTTGGCTGACACAAGGCTGGAGGCAGCAGCTTTAAGCACAGTGTGTGGCTGCCATTAACTGAATGCTCTTGTGATAACTTATTCAGGGCAAGGCCACAGAAAAAGTGGGAGGTGTTTAACTTTGACAAACATGTGGCAAGACTGTTGTGTGCCATTAGGGAGAGGCGAGTGCTGTGGGTTGTGGGCGCCGTGTGGAGTTCATAACAATACCGTCAGGCTCCTGAACCGCAGTGGTTATCACGACGCTATTACAGCTTGGAGTTCCAAGTTCGATTCCGGCGCCGTCTGTGAGGAGTTTGTCCGTCCTCCCAGTGGAATGCATGCAGTTTTCCCCGAGTGCTCTTGGTTTCCTTCCCCAGTCCAAAGACATATCGGGTAGGTTAATCAGTCATTGTAAAACTATCCCCTGATTAGGTTTGTCGGGGGCTGCTCGAGGGACCAGAAGAGCCAGCTCCACGGTGTATCGGTAAATAAAGTAACATAAATAAAAAATTAAACAACTTCACTCAGCGCAACGCTGAACTGACCCCACAGTCTCTCCCATTTCACGCACATCTGCCCTCACCCCATCCTCCTGCCACCCCACTCGGGATAGGGTTCCCCTCGTGCTCACCTACCACTCCACCAGCCTCCGGGTCCAACATATAATTTTCCGTAACTTCAGCCACCTCCAACGGGATCCCGCCATCAAGCACATCTTTCCCTCCCTCCCCTTTCTGCTTTCTGTAGGGATCGCTCCCCACGCGACTCCCTTGTCCATTCATCCCCCCCCCATCACCTCCCACTGATCTCCCTCCGGGCACTTATCCTTGTAAGCGGAACAAGTGCTACACCTGCCCTTACACTTCCTCCCTCACCACCATTCAGGGCCCCAGACAGTCCTTCCAGGTGAGGTGACACTTCACCCGTGAGTCGGCTGGTGTGGTATACTGCGTCCGGTGCTCCCGGTGTGGCCTTTTATATATTGCTGATACCCGACGCAGACTGGGAGACAGTTTCGCTGAACACCTACCAGAGAAAGCAGGATCTCGCAGTGGCCATTCATTTTAATTCCATGTCCCATTCCCATTTTGATATATCTATCCATGGCCTCCTCTTATCATCAAGATGAAGCCAGACTCGGGTTGGAGAAACAACACCTTATATTCCGTCTGGGTAGCCTCCAACCTGATGGCATGAACATTGATTTCTCTAACTTCCATTAATGCCCCTCCTCCCCTTCCTACCCCATCCCTTATTTATTTATTATTTATTCCCCTTTTTTTCTTTTCTCTCTTTTTTCTCTCTCTGTCCCTCTCACAATCACTCCTTGCCTGTTCTCCATCTCCCTCTGGTGCTCCCCTCCCCCTTTCTTTCTCCCTAGGCCTCCCGCCCCATGATCCTTTCCCTTCTCCAGCCGTGTATCCCTTTTGCCAATCAACTTTCCAGTTCTTAGCTTCATCCCTCCCCCTCCTGTCTTCTCCCATCATTTTGGATCTCCCCCTCCCACTCCCACTTTCAAATCTGTTACTATCTCTTCTTTCAGTTAGTCCTGACGAAGGGTCTCGGCCCGAAATGTAGACTGTACTTCTTCCTATCGATGCTGCCTGGCCTGCTGCATTCCACCTGCATTTTGTGTGTGTTGCCACAACCTTTTTCAAGGATTCTACAACTTATGTTCTCAGTATTATTTGTTTACTTTTTTTCTTTGTTATTTGCACGATTTGTCCTTTTGTGCACATTGGATGTTTGTCTGTCTGACATGTATAGAGCTTTTGAAAATCTAATGTATTTCTTTATTTCCCTGTAAGTTCCTGCAAGAAAATGATTTGTCAAGGTAGTATATGGTGACATACACTCATTGGTCACTATTTTAGTTACCTCCTGTACCCCATAAAGTGGCCACTAAGTGTACATTTGTGATTTACTGCTGCTATAGCCCCCAAATCAAGGTTCGGTATGATACAGTCTCTTCACCCCATCCAGGACGCTTCTGGTCGTCAACATCTAAATTCCCTTCGCCATCGAACAAGGTATCCTAGACGTCCCCCATTTGGTTCCCAAATGCTCTCTTGCACACCGCTATTGTAACGCATGGTTATTTGAGTTGCTGTTGCCTTCCTGTCAACTTGTACCAGGCTGGCCCTCTTCTTCTGATCTCTCTCATTAACAAGGCGTTTCAGTCGGCAGAACTGTATGTTTTTTGGGGGGTTTTTGCTCCATTCCCTATAAACTCTAGAGACTGTTGTGTGTGAAAATCCCAGGAGATCAGCAGTTTTGGAAATACTCAAACCACCCCATCTGGCACCAACCATCATTCCACAGTCAAAGTCACTTAGATCACATTTCTTCTTCATTCTGATATTTGATCTGAACAAAAACTGAACCTCTTGACCATGGATTTTTATGGATGAGTTGCTGCTATGTGATTG
Source organism: Hemitrygon akajei (assembly GCF_048418815.1). Taxonomy (NCBI): domain Eukaryota; kingdom Metazoa; phylum Chordata; class Chondrichthyes; order Myliobatiformes; family Dasyatidae; genus Hemitrygon; species Hemitrygon akajei. The sequence continues at coordinate 72,161,594 of NC_133140.1, read as the reverse complement.
AATGGATAGCTGCATTAATGAGCAGGTGTGCTTAATAAAGTGGCCACTGAGTGTAAATTTGCTCTGAACTCGTATTTGTATCACCCCGAGAAATTATCTGGAGGCAGTTGCCAGGAGGGTTATCAAAATTTGGAACCGAGCAATATTACGGCGGTAGGCAGATGACCAAAGGTTAGAGCAGAGAAACTGGTTTTAAGAGGCTTCTTAAATAGGGAGAGTTTGAGAGCCAGAGAGGTTTTGTGTGAAGAAATTCCTGCTTAGGGGTTTAACAGTTGCTGTATAGCAATAAAATTGAGGATGTTTGAGAAGCCAGAATTTAAAGGAGAAAAGGCATCGCAGAAGATCATAGGCGGAAATTATATTAACCGGGAAGGGTGAGACAGTTTTGCGATCTCCTGCAGCTTCCAGATTACCTTAGTGAGCTTTATTCCAGAAGCCATCATCCTCTGTGAACAGCGACAAAGGTTGGGGAACAGTTGTAGGGAAGTTACTGGAAGGAATTCTGAAGGGCAAAGTCTACTATCACTGGAATAATGAAGGCCTGATCAGGAACGGTCAGCATGGTTTTGTGCATGGGAATCATGTTTGAGGAATCTTTGGGAATTTTTCAAAGAGGTAACTAAGGGGATTGATGAAGGATTGGATTAGATTGGAGGGTTATGGGCAAAACATGGTTAACTATGATTAGCAGGAAGGGTGCTGTGGTTGGTATGGATCAGTTGGGCCAAAGGACCTGTTTGCTTGTTGTAAACTCAGTGATTCTGTACTTTGGGCCTACATTATAACTTGATTGTTATTTGTATTTGAGATGTACATCAGCAGCGGCCTTAGAGGGCCAACTCTGAAGTTAGTGTGAAAATTGTATAACGTTGAAATTGGACTGTCTAGTTGAAACAAAATTGAATAAACGTTCCAGAGGTTAGACCTTTTGGAGTAAGTTTTCATAAGCACCACAATCAACAAGGATGCTTTTCCTGATGAATGGCAATGGCCCGAAAGGTAGACTCTTTATTCCTCTTCATAGATGCTTCCTGACCCGCTGAGCTCCTCCAGCATTTTGTGTTATGTGTTGTTCTGGATTCACAGCATCTGCAGAATCTCTTGTGTTCAGGATGTTACCAGGTTATCCTGAATTAGATCACTTCACAAGCTCAGGAGGATAAAGGTCAGGTGTATGAAGCCCAGCCTTATACTTTAACTCTGCTATGATTCTGTGTTGTCCCCTCAAGAAGTTCTGGTACCTTAAACAGAAGGCAGTACTCTAGATGGGAATGTCTGGTGCTCCACACTGCTGAAATATCATTTGTACATTTGTGTATCCTTTCCCCCTTGTGCTAAAGCCAACTTTTCAGGGATGTTCTTGATCACTTTGTGTCCCTGTGCCCAGTGTTTTGGTTCTTTGACCTCCATAGCTTTGAGTCTCACCACAGGTTCTGCAATATTTCTCTTCTCCTTCGGCAAAGAAAAGAGCAAAACTCTAGTGCACCGTATGTTCCTCACTGCTGGCACGGTCTCAGCAACCAAAGATCCATTATTCTGCCCATCTCAGGTTCACCTCTCCCTGTGTTCTCATTTATGACCTACACTCTTCCAATCCGGCAATGGGAATAATTTCAAAATCTCTATTAGCTTGATAGCATTCTCCTTACAAGGACCCACTTCCACCATATGTTCCCTCTGCAATTTACTTCAGAGCAATAATCCTCAAAGAACTCCGTGTGCTTCTAGTTCAGACCTCCTATGCATCTCTTTTACTTGATCGTTGGTAGTTCTACCATCAGGCTGGACTTTAGGCTCTGCAAAACCCTCCTTCCTCCACCGCATAAACCTCCCCCCTCCCCTTTTTGACCAAGCTTCTTGTCTCTTGTTCCTTTGTCAATTTTTGTCTAACTGTGCTTCTGCAAAGAACCTTGGAACAGTTTAAAGATTGAAGTTGTTGTTGATTTGGACCTCCTTGTTATCTTTAAAATTATAGATATCTAAGCATTATCAGCTTGATTGTAAAATAGTTTCCTATTGTTGAAAGAGGTGATGTTCTCAAGCACCATTCATAAATAAAACATCTGAGTCTTTCTCAGACCAGCTTGTAGTGTAGATACCTGCTTAGTGTGTCAAGGGCTTTTGACAGATCTCATACATTGTTAAATCAACTGAAAGGCCGGAATGAAGTGATGTCATTATGTAAGTGCACTGTCTTTTCTAAGGCTGTCCTGAGAACATGATAGGGAGAGAGAGTGCAGGAAGCAGATATAATTCTGATACGCATGGGTGACGCTTGATGTCAGGTTAGCTTGTCACGCTGGTACACATTTGATCTTTCACCGTTGAAAGTTTTTGGCGTGATAGGTTGACTTAAACTGGTGTCAGGGCTTAAGCAGTAGTAGTGTTTAAACAGATTATCCGAGCGCCGTAGCACAGCACTGGCAAGTAACTGGCCTGAACGGAACCTTTGCTTTGTTAGGTAAGGCTATGCAAGGCATGTCGGCTGTGGCTCAGTGGATAGCACTTGGGCCATTAGAGTATCTCTGTTACACATTCTGTTAAGTACTTTTGAGCTATAGTCGTTGTTTCAATGGACTGAAAACCACAACCAACACACCGAGGGACAGCACAGGAATGGTAATGACAAGATGTTCTTTATATTGGGCAGCTCACCAGTGGCAACTTTCCTTTGAAATAGTATCATAGGACTTCTTAACTTCAAAGTTCAAAGTAAGTTTATTGTCAAAGTGCAGATATGTTAACTACCTTGAGGTTCATTTTTTTGCAATTACAGGAAAACAAAGAAATACAATAGAATTTATGAAAACTGTGCATAATTGTGTAGGATCCTTGAAAGTGAGTCTGTAGGTTGTGGAAACATTTCAGGGTTGAGGTGAGTGAAGTTATCCATGCTGGTTCAGGATCCTGATGGTTGTAGGATAATAACCGTCTTTGAACCTGGTAGTGTGGGACCTAAGGCTTCCATACCTCCTGCCTGATGGTAGCAGAGCGAAGAGAGCATGGCCTGGATGGGGGTCTTGCTAAGAGCAGAGTGTTATCGGGAAAAGTGGCCACCAGAGCAGAACTGGCTTCTTGTATGAGCCTCCAGAGTGGGTATTGAACCTGTAATTTTCTGAAATAGTAACAAGTATGCTACCAACTGGGCTACAACCAGCTAAATGCCAAATTCAGCCTTCTGTTCATTGTGAATCTGAACTGGTCCCGTCTGTGCTGTTATGAGACATTTCATTGCTCTTACAGTCAGTAATAAACTCATGAACACACGATGACTAGCTGTGTTAGTTTGCAAAGTGCAGCTTGGCAGTGCCCGATTTCATGTTAAGCACGATGTTAATCGTGGCTCCGTGCTGCTTTTCCATAACCAGAAACCATTCAGTTATTCTTATTAACGCTGAAGCTGTTTGGACTAGTTTCTATTAAAAACCTGGCAGTACTGCCAGTTTCCACACATGAAATACTAGGATCTTCAAACTAGCTGAAGGTAGGAATTACAAACCTCCACAAGGATCAAAGATCAATGTTATTCACCATATACATCTCCATTGTTGATTCTGTCTGTGCCTTCTGGCACATTGGGTGGCAACCATGTTGTTTCTTTTGCATTTTTGTCTGTTTTTTTTTACAAGGCTGAGTTACTAGCTTGATGCCCAACCCAGCATGGACGGAAAGTGTGCAGCGAGCCGGCCGGGTTCGAATCTGGGACCATTGATGCCGGCCGCCAGCTTGTACATTGACATGCGTTCGGAATGTGCTGTGGTGTGTTGGTCAGGGTGCGACATGCAACGAAAAACCACAACATTCAACAGAATTATATAAAAATAATGTTAGAGGTTAAAGTACAGATCTGGGATAAATGTGCATAAACACATAAATACCAGCACAGAAGTGGGGGGTAACATTAAAAACAAATATATTTCTGTCTCTTTGGAGCAATTTAATCAGCTGTATGGGCCCGAAGCTTTGGCATTAATGTCATCCTCTCCACTCTTTCCTCATGCTTAAGAAGCTCCTTCCAATGTACCTCTTTGACAAGCGTTCTGTCACCTCTTCCAGTGTCTCCTTTGTGATGCCCCTATTAAGCACTGTGGGACGTTTTGCTGTATAAATTGTTGAAATGGTTGATAAAGAATTGATGTAGTGTAAAGTAATCTTTCAATTGCAAAGGTGATTTAACTAAAACTATTTTCTTCTTGTGAAATTGGATTGTTTAGAACCGAGCTTCCCAATCTTTAAGCAAGGGGTCCGTGGACCCCAGGTTGGGAACCCTGGTCCAGAGAGTCCAGCATGTAGTGACAGATGATTTTCCCCCGAAATTGCTTTGTTCCTCCAATTATGATCGTCAGCCTCTCAATAGTTCCAAGTTCGATGGAAGTCCGAAACTCCAGCTTATTTCCTCACCCTCCTATCTTGAAACAGCTTCTCAAATCGAGTCTGTTTAAACATGGTTTCCAGTTTCCCTATGCAAATGCGTGCCAGCTTTCTCTCACGTGAAAGTTTCATGGATGTATGCATATTCTCCTTGGGTTTGTAGGTGGGAGGCGTAAAAGATGAGTTATTGCCAGTGAATGGGCCACACGTTCAAGTGTAAACTGAAGAATGCGTTTATCACCTTTAGAGCTTTATAACACAATAACAGGCAATTCTGGCTGGCCAAAGACTCCCATGTGACCAATTAACCTTCTAACCCATACATCGCTGGAATGTGTGGGGAATCTGCAGCCCACGTGGTCACAGGGAGCACTTACAGTCGCGGGGATCGAACCCAGGTCGCTTGTGCTGTGCTGGCATTATGCTAACCGTACGCTCTCATGTCCCCCTCAAAATCTCTGCCCACGGTGTCGTGCAGCTGGAAGCTGGCAGAGTTGGGCAAGCTTGGTAGACAGAATGTGGGCAATAGATGAGAGTGCAGAGTGTCGTTGAATAAATAGCAAGAGTAATTTCCGGGATTATACTGCAATCTACTTTTGACACGTATAAGTGCAGTAATGGCTAATCTATTCCAAGTGAACGGTAGCAGCCTTTAATGATAAGTGGGCATGTTGCAGATGCAGTGACATACTTTGTATGGAGAAGCCTTCAGATGGAAGAGGCTGGGTTTCAATCAGGAGGGAGACCTGCTCACTACTGCCATGAGGTTGTGGCTTGAAGCAACACCAGCCCATTACGACACATGGCATTATAATTTCGCAGCATATTAATTTTGCAAATAAAAGTGGCTGGGGATCCTTATTATCCTGCTGTAAAGTGTAACAGGAAATGCAACGTGCAATTTAATTATGCTTAACCATGTTTCAAGGGGCTGGTTTGTTAACTCTGTTCACAATTAACCCATTTAGCTGCCCTGACTGGTGCTCCCATTACAGAGGCTTCTTTGTGATGTTATGTCATGCAAATGACATTCAAATCTAGATATTGGATCATACTATATCCTGACTGTGTTCTGTTCAAACCTGCTTTTGTACATTTGTGTTTCGTTGGGAATTTATGCTCTTTGTACGTCACAAAAGTAGGTAAATAATGTGTTTCACATTTAATTTGGATCAGCTTTGAAAGAGAATGGTATATCACACTGGGCACTATAGTTACTTTAGGATTGGTAATTTGTTCTGTGGGTTCTGAGGGCAGTGTGGGAACTACATAAGACATAGGAGCAAAATGGCCCACCAAGTCTGCTCTGCCATTCAATCTTGGCCGATTTATTTTCCCTCTCAACCCCGATGTCCTGCCTTCTCCCTGTAACCATAAGACCATAAGGTACAGGAACATGGAATCTACTCGAGTGTGATCCATTTTCCCTCTCAGCCCCAATCATCCCTCTCCTTGCCTTCTTCCCGTACCTCTTCGTGCCCTGACTAATGAAGAATCTATCAATCTCTGCCTTAAATACATCCGATGACTAGACACCTGTGGCAATGAATTCCACAGATTCACCACTCCCTGGCTAAAGAAATTCCTCTTTATCTCCGTTCTAAAAGGATGTCCCTCTCTCGAGGTGGGATCCTCTGGTCTTAGACTCTCCCACCATAGGAGGCATCCACTCTATCAAGGCTTTTCACCATTCGAAATGTTTCAGTGAGGTCACCCCTCATTCTTCTGAATTCCAGTGAGTAGAGGCACAGAGCCATCAGACACTCCTACATGACACCCTCAGTAATCAAGAGCCTATCACCCTCTGTTTTAAATATACCAGTGACTTGGCATCAGCTGTCTGTGGCAAAGACTTTCACAGATTCACCACCCTCTAGCTAAAGCAACTGCTCCTCATCTCTGTTAATTCTGAGGCTGTGCCCACTGGTCCTGCACTCCTCAGCTATTGGAAACGTCCTCTCCACGTCAACTCTATAGGCCTTTCAATATTCAGTAGGTTTCAATGAGATCCTTGTGGATTTCAGTTTTCACACTGCCAAAGCTAGGGATGGAGATGCCTGACAGGTTGAGCAGGTGGTATCTTGTGAGGTAATGTGCTCCAATCATCTTGTGGTTTCCGAATGCTTATTATAAATTTGTAATCATACAGAAAGAGACCATTGAATCCTTTGGATGCATGCTGGCTCCCGGGGAAGAAATCCAATTATCCCATTGTTACTCTCCTGATTTTCCTTATAACTTTATTCCATCTCACATTTGCCTATTAACTTACATTTATCTCTTACCTTCAGCAAGGAGTATTTACCATCACTAGTTAATCTAGGGCGGCATGGTAGTGAAGCGGTTAGCGCAACACTTTACAGTGGCAATTATAAGATCGGGGTTCAATGCCTGCCGCTCTCTGTAAGGAGTTAGTACGTTCTCTCCGTGACTGCGTGGGTTTCCGCGGGATGTTCCAGTTCCCTCCCACATTCCATGCGGCTTAGGGTTGGTGAGTTGTGGGCACGCGATGTTGGTGCCAGAGTGTGGCTCCGTATCTATGGTCTCGCAACATTTACTCGGCCTTGCGACGAACTGAGGCTGTGGCCTGCTTCAGCTGCGGTAATGCCTGGCTTCGTATCGCTTGTAAAACTATAGTTCTGAAGCTATTTGCACACTTCTGTGTTTTGCACGATTTGTTGTTTTCTGTATGTGTATCGGGTATTTGACAGTCTTTTTTTAATGGGTTCTTTTGAGGTCTCTTTGTTTAGTGGCTGCCTGTTAGGAGATGAATCTCAAGGTTGTATAATGTACGCATAGTTTGATAATAAATGTATTTTGAACTGTGAAACACTCGTGGGCTGCCCCCAGCACAACGCAGAGCATGTTGGTCATTGATGCAAACGATGCATGTGACAAATAAAGCTGACCCTTCTAATCTTCCTGCTGGCACATGATCAGGTTGTGGGAGGAAACCTTGTAGTCACGGGGAGAGCGTGCAAACTCCACAGAGGCAGTGCCGAAGATCAGTTTTGAACCCGGATGTCTGGATCTGTGAGGCGACAGTACCAGTTACTGCTGCAATGCCACCCAGTAAGCTCCTCCTTTTGAGGGGGAGGGTGCTGCATTCCCTCTGCCCATCCAATAACCCACTACTGCAATAAAACTCGCAGTAGAGTGTCATTGTTGGGAATCTCGTATCGGGCCCACCTTTTGAACCCAGCTAAATACACTGAGGTAGAGGATTTGAAGTGTTTTGCCGAGGCAACATTGGCGGTGTCTCTTCAGTACTTTGAGTTACCTGCTATAGGTATTTCTGCTTCCAAGTGGACTTTGTATTGGGTTGAGGTCTTGATCTTCAAGCATTCTTGTCCACAAAGGCCTTGCAGGTGCACGGAGAGTTAAATTTCACCATTCATCTCTGTCCTCCATAGGATATAGAGTCTTAGATCAGCAGAGCACAGAATCAGGCCCTGAAATATGGAAAATGGTCAGAGTTTTCCGGGGTCTCTTGATGGACATTTTACCTTTGGGATGTGTTTTAGCCAGTGGGCCTTGATTTTGTGGATGTTACACTTCTGGACCATTCTCTCCTTCTTGTCAGTGAATTGGACGTCAATTGTACTTAAGATTCAGAGTTACTTATCACATGTACATCAAAACACACAGTGAATGTGTCAACTGTGCTTAACAATTTAAGCAGGGAATTTATATTTGCCTATGATAAAGAGGAGGACAAGAAGCCATTGCAATCTTTACACCTGTATTTATAACAAAGAATAATGACTCAATTAGGAGTCCTCGTGCAAGTCTCCCAGAGGTTAATTTACAGGTTGAGTCTGTGGTGATGAAGGCAAATACAATGTTGGCATTTATTTCAAGGGGAATAGAATATAAAAGCAAGAGGATAATGCTGAGCCTTTATAAGGTCCTAGTCAGTCCGCACTTGGAGTATTGTCAACAGTTTTGGGCCCCATATCTCAGAAAGGATGTGTTGTTATTGGACAGAATTCAGAGGAGATTCATGAGGATGATTTTGGGGATGAAGGGGTTAACATATGAGGAGTGTTTGGCAGCTTTGGGCTTGTACTCACTGGTATTTAGAAGAATTGGGGGGAGGGGTGGGCAGGGAATCTCATTAAAACCTACCAAATGTTGAAAGGGCAAACATGAGGAAACCTGCAGATGCTGGAAATTCAAACAACACACACAGAATGCTGGTGGAACACAGCAGGCCAGGCAGCATCTATAAGGAGAAGCACTGTCGACGTTTCGGGCCGAGACCCTTCGTCAGGACTAACCGAAAGGAAAGGTAGTAAGAGATTTGAAAGTAGTGGGGGGGAGGGGAAAATGCGAAATGATAGGAGAAGACCGGGCTAAGAGCTGGAAAGGTGATTGGCGAAAGTGATACAGAGCTGGAGAAGGGAAAGGATCATGGGACGGGAGGCCTCGGGAGAAAGAAAGGGGAGGGGAGCACCAGAGGGAGATGGAGAACAGGCAGGGTGATGGACAGAGAGCGAGAAAAAAACAAACAACTAAATATGTGAGGGATGTGGTAAGAAGGGGAGGAGGGGCATTAACGGAAGTTAGAGAAGTCAATGTTCATGCCATCAGGTTGGAGGCTACCCAGCCGGTATATAAGGTGTTGTTCCTCCAACCTGAGTGTGGATTCATCTTGACAGTAGAGGAGGCCATGGATAAACATATCAGAATGGGAATGGGACATGGAATTAAAATGTGTGGCCACTAGGAGATCCTGCTTTTTCTGACGGACCGAGCGTAGGTGTTTAGTGAAACGGTCTCCCAGTCTGCGTCGGGTCTCACCAATATATAAAATGCCACACCAGGAGCACTGGATGCAGTACACCACACCAGCCGACTCACAGGTGAAGTGTCGCCTCACCTGGAAGGACTGTCTGGGGCCCTGAATGGTGGTGAGGGAGGAAGTGTAAGGGCAGGTGTAGCACTTGTTCCGCTTACAAGGATAAGTGCTGGGAGGGAAATCGGTGGGAAGGGATGGGGGGGGGGCGAGTGGACAAGGGAGTCGTGTAGGGAGCAATCCCTGCAGAAAGCAGAAAGGGGGAGAGGGAAAGATGTGCTTGGTAGTGGGATCCCGTTGGAGGTGGCGGAAGTTACGGAGAATTATACGTTGGACCTGGAGGCTGGTGGGGTGGTAGGTGAGGACAAGGGGAACCCTGTCCTGAGTGGGGTGGCGGGCGGATGGGGTGAGGGCAGATGTGTGGGAAATGGGAGAGATGCGTTTGAGAGCAGAGTTGATGGTGGAAGAAGGGAATGCCCTTTGTTTAAAAAAGGAAGACATCTCCCTCGTCCTGGAATGAAAAGCCTCATCCTGAGAGCAGATGCGGCGGAGACGGAGGAATTGTGAGAAGGGGATAGCACTTTTGCAAGAGACAGCGTGGGAAGAGGAATAGTCCACGTAGCTGTGAGAGTCTGTAGGCTTATAGTAGATATCAGTAGACAAGCCGTCTCCAGAGATGGAGACAGAAAGATCAAGAAAGGGGAGGGAGGTGTCGGAAATGGACCAGGTAAACTTCAGGGCAGGGTGAAAGTTGCAGGCAAAGTTAATGAAGTCAACGTGCTCAGCATGCATGCAAGAGGCAGCGCCAATGCAGTCGTCAATGTAGCAAAGGAAAAGAGGGGGACGGATACCCGTATAGACTTGGAACATGGACTGTTCCACAAAGCCAACAAAAAGGCAGGCATAACTGGGACTAGATAGGGTGGATGTGAAGAGGATGTTTCCACAGTGGGGGTATTCAGCACTAGAGGGCGCAGCCTCAAAATTGAGGGATGACTTTTTAGAACAGAGTTAAAGTCTGTCCCGAGCCTTATAGGCTCATCGGGCCGGTGCTTATGCCGGTGTCCGTGGCGTGAAGTGACTGAGAGTACGAGACTCCCCCCCCCCCCCCCCGGATAGGACGCTAGTCTATCGCGAGGTTAACCCCCAGCATTTTGCTGGTACCCCTTTTCAGTTGGGTGGACTGGAGCAATGTGTGGTTAAGTGCCTTGCTCAGGGTCACAACACACTGCCTCGATGGGGCTCGAACTCACGACCTTCAGGTTGCTAGTCCAACACCTTAACCACCTGGCCACGCACCACACTTTTAGAACAGAGGTAAGGAGGAATTTTTTTTGTGTGAGAGAATAGTGAATCTGTGAAATGTTCTGCCACAGATGGCAGTGAAGGCCAAGTCCGTGGGTATATTTGAGGCAGAAGTTGATTGCATCAAAGGATATGGCAAAAAGGTAGGTGTATGGGGTTGAGTGGGATCCAGGATCAGCCATGATGGAATGATGGAGCAGACTCGATGGGCTGAATGGCCTAATTCTGCTCCTATGTCTTATGGTCTTATTTGACCTGGAGAATAGATGGAATCCTTCTGATCCCCTGCTCTCTTTTAAGATGTTTTCAATAACCATAGCAAAGCACTTGCAATCAACGAAAAATCCTATTGACCTCTAGAAATATATGCCAATTGGAGAAATTAGAATAATCTATGTCTTTATTAGTGAAAATAACGTAATGGAGCATATTGCTTCTCAGACACAGTGATAGGAAAAGCACTGAGTCTCAATGTCCCAGGCTGAATGATGACTTGTGCTCAAGGTGCTTTGTATTGTTTGTGTTGTCACATAGGGTGTAGTGGTGGGTGTGTGAAGATTTGGAAGTTTCATTCTGCTACAACTGGGGAAACACCCAGCAGTAAAACTAAATTATAGGTTTCGCCCTCGCAGGTGGTTTAAAGATTAGCTTTATTTGTCACATGTATGTCGAAACATTTGAAGCAGGCAGTGCAATGCACCATTTTGTGTCAGTGAATAGCGGAGTCCGCGAATATGCTGGGGTAGCGCACAAGTGTCGTCGTGCTCTCAGTGTCAGTGTAACATGCCCACAACTTCATAACTCTAGTCCTAGCTGTATGGTTTTGGAATGTGGGAGGAAACCGGAGCAACTGGAGGAAACCCACACCATCACAGGGAGAATGTACAAGCTTCTTACAGACGGTGGTGGGAAATGTTACTTGTGCTGCGATGGCGTCACAGTAACCACTACGCTACCACATGTAGCAGTTATTGCAGTGCTAGTATTCTCCCCACAGTCCCATCAACTCCTACCAGACTTAACCGTGCACCTTCACTTGCAGCAGTCTCAGTCAGCAATTGAGTTACTAACCCTCACATCCTTGGAATATACGAGGAATCTGGAAGAAAGGGAGAACTCTACATGGGCAGCCCCTGAGGTCAGATCACTGGAGCGTTGAGGCAGTACAACAGAGTAGCAGTGAGAGCATCCTGACTGGTTGCTTCATTTGCTGGTGTGTTTGTCCAGCACACAGGGTACAGGAGGCTGCAGAGGGTGATGGCCGTGCCCGGCTCCATCACGGGCATAACTCTTACACTACACCCAGCGGCGGGAATTGAACACCGACTGGTGATTGCCGGCGTTGTAAAGCGGTGTGCTGACCACTATGCGGCCGTGTTTTGTGTCTGGTGTGCAACTTTATGTTGAGGCAGCATTGATGGAGGTATCATCCAGCGTCAACCAAGGTGGTAAACCAGAGTCGCTTGAGAATGGCAGTAGAACAGTCCGTGTGTTTCAATGTGGAATCAGGTTTATATTGCCCACTTTCCACGGTGCCTAGAATTATGTCTCTGAAGGGGAATTGAGGGTTGGAGTTAGTAGAGGAGATGGGACTGAGGTAAAAGATGGGGGTAGCCTTGGTAGCATAGTGGTTACTGCAATCCGATTGCAGTTCAGGGGGGGGTTCTGAGTACAGAGTTCGTTTTCGGCAGTGGCAGTGAGGAGTTTTTATGTTCTTCCCGTGCCTGTCTGTGTTTCCCCTGGGTGCTCCAGTTCCCTCCCACAGTCCAAGGTTGTACAGGTTAGTAGGTCAGTCAGTCATTGTAAACTGCCCTGTGATTAGGTTGGGGTGAGATAGGTGGGCTGCTGGGCGGTGAGGTTTAATGGGCCGGAAGGGCCTGTTCCATGCCTGGCCTCTAAATAAATAAATGCAGGATGAGCCATTATCTGCTTGAATGGTGGAGAAGGCAGGAGGGACCAAACAGAACAAGGGAGAGGACTCACCGTATGAATGATGGCCCATTAACGGAAGTCTTCCCGAGTCTGAACTATAACAGCATTACAGCATGCTCTAAATAAAGCTGTATTGACAGATGTGTTCCAATCCTTACTGGCTAGGAGCATCATATTTCCTCGCCAGCAGGGTATTTTGGAGCGTTTATAATTAGACAGTGATAAAGGAGGTATCTGTGCGTTGGTGGTTTTCCTGTACGGGCACCGACATGCGCCAGAGTCATATCGCTATCATCAACCAGTGCTGTAAGGAGGGAGTTGTCTCGGTGGGCTACGGTCTTGAATCTTTGAGAGCTGTGGGATTCAAGTGTCTCTCGAGAGACTCTGGAGTGACGCACCAGTGCCTCACTCTGGGGTTTGCTTCAGTGTCAGAGGTGCTCTTTGTGCACAAATTTGGTTTACTCACTATTTCTGAAGTGTGGAAAATGTGGCAGCATCACAAACAGCAATCTGCTAATGGCCAGACTTAAAAGTGACATCGAATGAGGGGTAAAAGTCGACGAACAAGAGCCGTTTTCCCTGAAATGATGGGAAGGGGTCTTTTACGTTCAGTTGAGTGCACTGCCTGGGGCCTCCATTAATGTTCCAGTTTGTGTCTCAGCACTGTACCAAACTCTCAGCCTAGGTTTTGTGGTCAAGTCTGTAAGGGGAACTTGAACCCACAACTTCCGAGCACAAAGGCAGGAGCTGTGTCACTGAGGCTATCATACATGGTTCACACTTTCTTTGTTACAGCTAATCTCCTTCAGCAGCTTTCCCTTCACATTTGTAAGCCTCTCCCTCCTGAGCAGACCATTCTTCTTCCAGCACTCAGATACAGAGAAGCAGTGTTCATCAGAGCTGAGGCCAGTGAGTGTTGTTCTGTTCAAAGCCTCCTCTTCACAAGATGTAGCAGAAATGAAAACTTGAAGAGCTTGTTCCATCTGATTTACCTACTCGGCTGTTCCAAGCTGTATTTTTTTTCTGACTTGCTTAGCTGAGTAGGTCACGACTTCATGAAGGCAACATCTACCCCCACCATCTGGGCTACGTGATCTTCTTTCACCTACAATTGGGAAAAAGGTACGGAAGCCTGAAGTTCCACATCACCGGGCTCAAGAACACCTCCTTCACTTCATTTGGTTGTTGAACCTACCTGCACAACCCTAATCAGGATCTCTGTATAGCAACACTTGAGCACTTTACAGTCCAGTGGGCTTTCCTTTTGGTTCTAATTGTGTGCTTTCTTGTAAAGTATTGTAAAATTTATGTTATAATTCAGGGGTTCCCAACCTGGGGTCATGGACCCCTTGGTTAATGGTTGGGGTACCTGGCATAAAAAAGTTTAGGAACATCTGTTCTAGTAGTTTCTCTTGTGAGTGTTGTATATCTAATGCTATGTACAAGCAAGATTACCATAGCATCTGTGCATACAACAATAAATTCAACCTTGACTTTGACTAGGACAGGCATTGGGGAAGTAACTCTGCACAAATACGTCCCCATTTAGAGCTATAGGGTCATACAACACAGAAACGGGCTCTTCTGTCCACAAAATCTTGTTGACCATTGACTATCCATCTACACCAATTCCATTTCCGATGTAGATCTCGTTTGGTCTAGAGCATTCATTGCATTGGCAGTTGAAGTGCTAATTTAGATACTTCTTGAACGTTGCCACCTGCCTTCACCACCTCTTTAGACAGTGCCACCCAGATACCAGCCACCCACTGAGCGAAAGACTTCTTTCTTAGGTGCCCTCAGAATCCATTATCCTAAATCTATGCCCCCTAGTTTTAAAGCTGTCTACTGTGGGAAAGAGAGTAGCAGGGTGGAGATGTGTCTCTACCAAGGCAGATGTAAGACGTCCCCTCTCTCCGCTAGCCTGCAGTTCACCCTTGGGCAAGGTGTAGCACCTGCTTAGCCCCCCTCCACCCCTGATCCGGGTCACATGAACCCATAGGCTTTGGTGGTGGATGGTCGTATGAGTAGCCGGTGCACATCACAAGTCCTGGTAATGCGACCACTGACGCCAGGCTGACAATCTCTGAAGAGATTGATTAATAGCTGGGGTTACCTGTCTTGTATGGACACTGCCCAGAAGAAGGCAGTGACAAACTACTTCTGTAGAAAAATTTGCCAAGAACATTCGTGGTCATGGAAAAAACATGGTTGCTTTTGTCATTCGACATGATGCATACGCGGTGCGGAGAAGCAGTGTTTAGTCAGAGCCTCTTCCCCACCCACTGCCAGTCTCTGCCTTGGAGGCTGGCAAGAGCTCGTCCCATTCATCTTACCTGCTCTGCTGTTCCAGCTGTGTTTAATGCCATCTGTCTGGCCTGGTTCATCTTCCTTCTTCACATCCTATGCCATCCTTAACTTCTCATATCACAAGGAGCTGGAAAGGGTACAGAAAAGGTTCATGTGGATGTTATGGGGACTTGAGGGCCTCCATTGCAAGGAGAGACTAGGAGGTTGAGGAGTGACTTCAAAGAGGTTTATAAAATCACAAGGGGCATATATAGGGTGAATGATCACAGTTTTTAAACCCAGGATAGGGGAGTTTAAAATTATAGGGCATTGGTCACAGTCAGAGAATTAGAGAGTTAGACAGCATGGAATCAAGCTCTTTGGTCCAATGTCTCCATGCCAACCAAGATGCCTTCCCAAGCTAGCTTCATGAGGGGAAAGCTTTAAAAGGGAACTGAGGGGCAGCTTTTCACAGGGAGAGTTTTGGGTATATGGAACTGCCAGAGGAAGCTGTAGAGGTGGATACAGTTACAACATTTAGAAGACATTTGGACAGTTTATGAATGGAAAGGTTTGAAGGGATAGGGGGCAAACAGAGGGGAATGGGACTAGCATGGACAAGTTGGTCAGAAGGGCCTCTTTCCTTCCTCTGTGATTCTAAAAGCTGTCTAGGACTGGGTCACCTCCTCTCTTCTTCAGATGTCCCAGTGGGATTACAGGTTGAATAGGTTTAAATCTGCACCTGTTTGATTTGAGGGATTGATAGAGCCTTTGTCACATGGTGTCACCTGTGTCTGAGTGGGCAGTGCACTCACTGAATCAGAACCCATGGCAATACCAAGGTTATGCTGCCCTATTGGCAGAGCTGAATTTTGAATGCGAGGCTAAACGAAGGCTCTGCCAGATCTCCCAAAGTGTGAGTGTATGTTATTTTAAATGAGCAGGGAGGTTTTCCCTGGTGTCTTGGCCAGTAATTATCATCATTGCAACACAAAAAGAAACGGATTATCTCTTACTCCTGATAGTACACTTCAGATGCTGCTTTGGGACACCTTGAGGGTCTTATGATTGTATTATATGAACATTAGGCTTTCTTTTGCTGCTATCGTATAAATGAGGCAGTGGTAGGTCTGTGAACCATGTTTCATGAGAAGGTGCTTTCCACAGTACAAGGGGCACAACAGCTGCAGTTGCCACTGTGAAACTAACCGGCTGGCACGTATTCACCTCTCCACATAGAAGCGTAGATTCAGATTCATAATTATTGATCAAGGGTACATCAAAACATAAGGGAGCGCTGGGGGCAGTCCATAAATGTCACCTCACTTTCTAGAACCAAGAGCATGCCCACAATATTCAGCAGAAAAGCACAAACACTAACAGCAGCAAAACAAGCCCCTTTCCTCCCCACCAGCCACCCAACCACTCACACAAACCAGACAGTCCTCCCGCCCCAAGACACATGTCCCTGGGTGTCCCCCCCAGACACACACAGACTCAGACTTCCGGCCATTGAACCTTGACCTCTGGATTCGCCAAGTTTGGTATTCAACTTTTGAGCTTCGATCCTTATTATCGATCCCAGGACTCACCGATGACAGGATCTATATAACTCAAGGCCTTGAACACTGGATTTGCAAATCTAGAGTGGTCACTGGCCCTAGTGCCTCCAGCTTGCTCAGGCCTCTGATCCCAGGACTCACTGACCTGGGGAGGACAAGGAGAGGTGGTCATCAGCCCTCGTCCTCACTGGTCTTTCCCTACTGTGCTTGTCAACCTGACATCCGTCCACGAGGTCGCTGGCCCTTGACCACAGAGCCTGATCTCTAACTTCCCAACATTCCTGACCCTAAACCCTAGCATGACCCTGAACTCTCCTCTCTGTCCCCAAAGCCAGCCCATCAAACCTAAAAAGAAATAGAGAAATGCAGCCTGCAAATAGGCCCTTCAGCCCACCTAGGCCTCACCCACTATCAGTCACCTCTTTACACTCACCACATTTTATCCATCCATATTGTCATAGAAACAGTACAGCACAATGCAGTCCTTTTGGCCCACGATCTTGTGCTGACCTTTTAATCTCCTCCAAGATCAATCAGATCATTACTTGGACCATTCATGATGGCGGAGGGGAAGAGGCTGTTCCTAAAATGTTGAGTGTGCTCAGGCTTCTGTATCTCCTCCCTGATGGTAGTAATGAGAAGAGGTTATGTCCCAGATGGTGAAGGTCTTTAATGATGGATGCCGCCTTGCCTTTTGAAGATGCCCGTGATGGTGGGGAGGCAAGTGCTCATAATGGAGCAGGCTGAGTTTACAACTCTCTGCAGTTTCTTTTGATCCTGTGCTTTGAAGCCTCTAGACCAGACGGTGATGCAGCCAGTTAGAATGCTCTCCGTGGTACATCTGTAGAAATTTGCTCGGGCCTTTGGTGACATAACATCCAGGTGAAAGGTTTCGACCCGAATCGTCGACTGACCATTTCTCTCCATAGATGCTACCTGACTTGCTGAGCACCCCAGTGTAAGATGCCAGCGAGTGTGGTGCTCATCCAGCTATTCCTTTAAATGTTGGTAATATTTTCTGCATGCACCACCCTTTCAAGCAGTGAGTTCAGAACCCCCACCACGCAATCCCCCACAAACGTTCTGGTTATTAAAAAATTCCTCAACTCTCCTCTAATCTTCCTGTCTATTTACAGAAGTCCGTGTCCTCTAGTTACTGAGCCCTCTGCCAAGAAAAATGGGGCCATCTCTTTGGCAGTCCAGATGAATGGTCTCAACCTAAATATCCAGCGTCTAGCTCCCTTGGTAGATGCTGCCTGACCAGCTGAGTTCCTCCAACATTTTGTGCATTGCCCCAGCTTCCAGAAACTGAAGTCTGTTGTGTCCCCTTGAAGTTTTTCCTGTCCAGTTATATCCCTCATGCAAATGTCACCGAGCTCTCCTTTGTTCCAAAGTCAACAACCCAAGTACCCTCATAACTGTGCAACTGTCCAACTCTGGCAACACTCTTGTAAACCTGTTAAAACCGCACCACTTCCAAAAGTATTTAGCAGGTACTGATCTTGTTTAAAACTGTAGTCACTTGTGCAATAGTAAACCCAAGTAAGAACCCTGCGTGCATCAGCCAGCTCTCTTGGTTTTGGCACACCAGACTGATGAAGGGGAAAGTTAATACAGATCCTTCTCCTTCACTCTGGAGGCCATTCTATTGAAACAGAGAGCAGCAAAAACAACAACAAGGTTAGAGAATACAGGAACTTCACCGGGGTCAATCCAGAACCAAGTGTGAAAGGGGATGATAACGTTTTGCATCAAATGTTCTGCCAAAAATTTTTATTCTGATAGGCCAACATGAAAAACAAAAGATTATTTGAAGATTAGGACTTCAAATCTGCTCCAAAAAACAAGTCCGTAAGCATTTCTATATCATTCTGAGACACAGGCCTTCTTTAGGACACTGGAGAAAATGTCTCCACAAAGTCCTTCAGATTCATGAGAAGGGTAAGCAAATGTACAGCAGTGTCCTCTCACAGGCTGCCAACCCCCAGTGCTGAGGTCCTGATTACACTTACTGGTTTGTGTTGGGCGGGTTATATCATTTTCATGTCATGCAGCTGACTTCCAAAGTACTTTATTCCAGGAGCAAAAAATTTGAATGGTGCTGAGACCCTAAAGTCCACAACTGAGGATAAAACGTAATGGAAATTATGGAAGGTGCATACTACTTTCCGATTTAACTCTATACTTGCCCCATGATACGTAGGGCCTGTCCCCGTCATGGCAAAATCTTCAAGTCATATGTTGTCATCATTGTCACCAGAGTTGGGGTGGAAGCAAGTCATCCTTTGATCCAAGTAATCATCTGTGGGTGGAAACAAAGTGGCTGATCAGTCTCAAGATAATCACCACATCATCTTTTGAGCGTGGGAGTTGTAACGTGAACATAATCACCAGAGAGACACCAGTGGAATCAGAAGTGTTTTTATTCACCAAAAGTAAGTGGCAGACATCATATTGAGACACCCTTGGAGGAAGAGGCCTCATGACCCAATATTAGATGACATTTTTATATGCTGAAGTTTAAAGGTAACAGCAGGACAATTCTATAGTTACAATATATCTACAATGCTTCCTTTGAATTACATATAGTTTTCACACATCTCCTTCTCTGTACCTACCCTCCAGACACCCAGAATGAATGTTAATCAGCATTGTCTGGTTTGCAATCTACTCCAGTCAGCAGCTCCAGGAAAACTATTGTCAGGGCTGCATTTTCAATTCAATCTACAATCCATGTTCACTTCTGAAGATTGGTTACTGCTGAAATTAATATTTGCTAGTTACCCTAACTCCAGAATACGCCCTAATATTGGGCAGGGAAGTTTAAACGACTCCTCTGAAAGACAATGCCTATAAAAATGCAGTGCTCCTTCAGGGCTATGTTGGCGTGACAGACCAGATTATTGTTTTATCGTCTGGACTGAGACCTGAGCCCGTGACCTTCTGGTTCGGAAATAAGAGTGTCACCAGATGAATCATAGTAGACACAGCACTTGGTTTTGTGGTTGTTGGAGGAGTGAGTAAGGCCTGATGACTTCCTGTGTAAAGGGTTGCCAATTTCAGTACTGCTAAGATCCAAAAACTCATCACAATAGCAATCCAGCGCAAACAATTAGGAAGGCTCACAATATCGTTGCCTTTTATTGTGAGAGGTCATAAGGATCATGGTAAAGACAATTTACTGCATAGGCCATGGTGAGACCACACTTAGAATGGGCTGGGTCTAGTATCCCCTTCTACAATAGGGGAGTGCAAAATGATTGACCCAATTGATTCCTGGAAAGAGGGAATTATCCTTTGAAAAGAGATTAAATTTGCTTTATTTGTCACATGTACATCAAAACATCAAAGTTCAAAGTATGTTTATTATCAAAGTATGTATACTTTATACAATCTTGAGGTTCGTCTCCTTACAGACAACCACAAAACAATGAAAAAAGAAAATCGGAATGCATCGTTCGCATCAAATTGGCGAGGATTGTGCTGGATAGCCTGTACGTGTCACTACGCTTCCAGCACCTACATAGCTTGCCCACAATGAACTAACCCTGACCTTGCTTCTTTGGAATGTATTAGAAAACTGGAGCACCCAAAGAAAACGCACAACGTCTTGGGGAGAACGTACAAACTACTTGCAGGCAGTGGTGAGAATTGAACCCTGATTGCTGGCTGACGCTGCAAAGCGATGGGCTAACCGCCCTACTACCATGACACCGCATCCTCTAAAATTTAGAAGGAGAGGAGACCTCATTGATCTGTGCATCCCTTTATAGAGGTATACAATATCAGGAGGGGCAGAAGTAATGTGGAAAGTCCAAATTGCTTAATTCTCCTTCTATATCTTGTGACCTTATACAGTACATGTAATTGTGGATTTGACTATAAATTCAACATTGACTTTGAAAAATAGAGTACTGCTGCTTCTATTTCTGATGTTTTTTAAATTCTTATGATTGCGACATGAGGTAACACAATTAATTTTTAAAATTTTCTTTGTGTGCTTTCAAATTGGAAATGTGGAAGGGGAAATTAAATGGCCAAGTGACTGAAGTTATGCTTCATTGGGTCAGGTCATGAGGAGTGTCTTCGTCCCTTAAGGAGGCATGTAGTCCATTTGGGTAACTAAGAAAAGGAGGAGATTGTTTTCTCAAGAGTGGCAGAGGCTGAGGGGAGATCTGATAGAGGTTTATAAGATTATGAGAGGCGCAGAGAGAGTAGATGGATTATATCTTTTTCCCAGGTTTGAAACATCTAATACCAGAAGACGAGCATTTAAGGTGAGAGGGGGTAATTTCGAAGGAGCTGTGAGGAGCAAGTTTTTTTTACAGTGAGAGTTGTGGGTGCCTGGAATGAACTGCACTGGGTGGTGGTAGAGTCAGATACAGTAGGGGCTTTAAAGAGGGGTTTGGATAAGCAGATAATTATGAGGGGGATAGGTAAGAGTTGATGTGAATAGGCTTTTTCCATTGAGAGTAGGGGAGATTCAAACAAGAGGACATGAGTTGAGAGTTAGGGGGCAAACGTTAAGGAGTAACACGAGGGGGAACTTCTTTACTCAGAGAGTGGTAGCTGTGTGGAATGAGCTTCCAGTGGAAGTGGTAGAGGCAGGTTCGATATTGTCATTTAAAGTAAAATTGGATAGGTATATGGACAGGAAAGGAATGGAGGGTTATAGGCTGAGTGCAGGTCGGTGGGACTAGGTGAGAGTAAGTGTTCGGCACGGACTAGAAGGGCCGAGATGGCCTGTATCCATGCTGTAATTGTTACATGGTTATATAAAAGTAAGGAGAATGGAAGCATATGTGCATTATGTAGGCAGAAGAGATTTGTTCAGTTGGCCATTTGAATACTAATTTAATTGGTTCAGTGCAACATTGTGGCTGGAAGGTCCTTTTCCTGTGCTGTAGCATTCTGTGTTCTATCCTGTGCCGAAATATCAGAATCAGGTTTATTATCACCGGCATGTGACGTGAAATTTGTTAACTTAGCAACAGCAGTTCAATGCCATACATAATCTAGCAGAGAGAGAAAAAAATAAATTTAGGAATTGGATGGCAGAGTTGTTCCTGAATCGCTGAGTGTGGGACTTCAGGTTTCTGTACCTCCTACCTGATGGTAACAATGAGAAAAGGGCATGTCCTGGGTGCTGGAGGTCCTTAGTAATGGACACTGCCTTTCTGAGACACCGCTCCCTGAAGATGTCCTGGGTACTTTGTAGGCTAGTACCCAAGTTGGAGCTGACTAGATTTACAACCTTCTGCAGCTTCTTGCGGTCCTGTGCAGTAGCCCCTCCATACCACACAGTGATGCAGCCTGTCAGAATGCTCTCCACGGTACATATATAGAAGTTTTTGAGTGTATTTGTTGACATGCCAAATCTTTTCAAACTCCTAATGAAGTATAGCCACTGTCTTGCCTTCTTTACAACTGCATTGATATGTTGGAACCAGGTTAGATCCTCAGAGATCTTGACACCCAGGAACTTGAAACTGCTCACTCTCTCCACTTCTGATCCCTCTATGTGGATTGGTATGTGTTCCTTCGTCTTACCCTTCCTGAAGACCACAACCAGCTCTTTCGTCTTATTGATGTTGAGTGCAAGGTTGTTGCTGCAGTACCACTCCACTAGTTGGCATATTTCACTCCTGTACGCCCTTTCGTCACCACCTGAGATTCTACCAACAATGGTTGTATCGTCAGCAAATTTATAGATGGTATTTAAGCTATGCCTAGCCACACAGTCATGTGAATATAGAGAGTAGAGCAGTGGGCTAAGCACACACCCCTGAGGTGCGCCTGTGCTGATCATCAGCGAGGAGGATGTGTTATCACCAATCTGCACAGATTGTGGTCTTCTGGTTAGGAAGTCGAGGATCCAATTGCAGAGGGAGGTACAGAGGCCCAGGTTCTGCAACTTCTCAATCAGCATTGTGGGAATGATGGTATTAAATGCTGAGCTACAGTTGATGAACAGCATCCTGACGTAGGTGTTTGTGTTGTCTTGGTGGTCTAAAGCCATGTGGAGAGCTACGGAGATTGCATCTGCCGTTGACCTATTGTGGCGATAGGCAAATTGCAATGGGTCCAGGTCCTTGCTGAGGCAGGAGTTCAGTCTAGTCATGACCAACCTCTCAAAGCATTTCATCACTGTTGATGTGAGTGTGGCGATAAGACAGACCACATTATTTTGGCATAATTGTTGCTTTTTTGAAGCAAATGGGAACTTCCACCCACAGCAGTGAGAGGTTGAAAATGCCCTTGAATACTTCTGCCAGTTGATTGGCATAGGTTTTCAGAGCCTTACCAGGTACTCCATCAGGACCTTCCGCCTTGCGAGGGTTCACTCTCTTTAAAGACAGCCTAACATCCCCTCTGAGACAGAGATCACAGGATCATCAGGTGCAGCAGGATCTTCACAGCTGTAATTGTGTTCTCCCTTTCAAAGCGTGCATATAAGGCATTGAGTTCAATGGGTAGAAAAGCATCACTGCCATTCATGCTACTGGGTTTCACTTTGTAGGAAGTAATGTCTTGCAGACCCTGCCAGAGTTATCGTGCATCCAATGTCGCCTCCAACCTCTTTGAAATTGTCTCTTTGCCCTTGAAATAGCCCTCTGTAAATCATACCTGGTTTTCTGGTACAGGCCTGGGTCGCCAGACTTGAGTGCCACAGATCTAGCCTTCAGCAGATGACGTACCTCCTGGTTCATCCACGGCTTTTGCTTTGGGAACGTACAGTAATCTGGCCCTCTCGATCTGGTACCACAGGCAGCTGAAAGTGAACACAGCGATAATGAAACCTTTTATTTGAGGGGTCAGGCAAGGAGGGGGATAGAATTAATATCCCTTACCCCTCCCTCCCTGTCCTTCACTGCCTGGCTGTCCTCTCTCTCCTGTGACCTGCCTCTTGTCACATGGTTAAAGGATATGGCTGAAGGCTCTCATTACGGAAAGCGTCTACCACACATCTGGATACGTGTGATGTATGCCCAATAATGTAATAATTAATGAGCTCCTGTGCCTCAGGTAGGAGGCTGTTTAACGTGCTTACTGAACAGCTGGTGCCAGTGAGTGATTCGCATAATCAGCTACTCGTGTAGAAACTGCCTCGCCTGTAATGAGTTCTAATATTTTATTGCATCTACATCTCGGGCGAACTGCAGCACCTTCAAGCAAGTGATGTTGATAGGAGAGAAATGCACTGACTTTGCTTGTTCCTCTTCAGTTTGCGGAATGGCAAGTTCCCCTCACAATGGGGGGGGGAGGGGGTTTGTGCCATGGGAGCAAGCATAATGCATTACAGCACCAGTGATTGGGGTTCAATTCCCACCACTGTCTCTAAGGAGTTTGTATATTATAGGAAAAAAACAAAGCCAGAAAGATCTTAACATCAGCTCCGTGTTCTTGACCATTCCCCAGAACCCTATTTCTATGCTCTGATCTTAATAGTGAACTCCCAACCGTCTGATTCAGGGTGAATGCTACCTGCTGAAGTCCAATAACCTGCTGATGTTCTTTACAAGGACTTACGCAGAAAGAACAGCCTCAGAACCAGGGGCTACAGCAAGGAAAAAGCAGAGATGTGGGGTGGAATTGCTGGGGTTGTGAACTCAAACTGGAGAATTGATTCTCATATCAGACCACGGCATTGTCTTTATAAATCAGTTTTTTCATACATGACCAATTGCAAGATTGCTGTTTTACACAGAGAAGCTTTACCTTTCCATGTGTTTGGCCACAACAGTATCTCTACTTTCTTAAAAGTTTGCATAGTTTCGTTATGATACCAAAATCTTTGACCAACTTCTATAGATGCACAACGGAGAATATCCTAACTTGTTGGGCCATGGCCTAGTATGGAAACACCAATGTGCAGAAAGTTGTGGATATAGCCCAGTCGATCACAGGCAAAGCCCTCCTCTTCTCCTTTGAGCACAAGAAGTGTGCCATAAAAAGGCAGCGTCCATCATCAAAGACCCACACTATCCTTCCCACGCAGGATACATGGGAATCTACAACCACATTGAAAATGGCCTTGAATACTGCTGCTAGTTGGTTGGCACAGGTTTTCAGAGCCTTACCAGGTACTCCTTCGTGACCTGCCGCCTCGCGAGGGTTCACTCTCTTTAAAGACAGTCTGACATCGGCTTCTGAGACGGAGATCACAGGGTCATCGGGTGCAGCAGGGATCTTCACAGCTGTAGTTGTGTTCTCCCTTTCAAAGCGTGCATAGAAGGTGTTGCACTATGGTAGGAGAAATGAAAGGGTTAGCTACTTTCTAAATGGAGAGAAAATACAAAAAACTGAAGAGCAAAGGGGCTTGGGAGTCCTTGTGCAGTATTCCCTAAAGCTTAGCTTGCAGGTTGAGTCTGTGGTGACAAAGCCAATGCAATGTTAGTATTCATCTCAAGAGGATTAGAATATAAAAGCAAGGATGTAATGTTGAGACTTTATAAAGCACTGGTGAGGCCTCACTTGGAGTATTGTGAGCAGTTTTGGGCCTTTTATCTTAGAAAGGATATGCTGAAACTGGAGAGGGTTCAAAGAGGTTTAAGAAAATGATTCCAGGATTGAATGGCTAGTCATATGAAGAGAGTTTGATGGCTGTGGACATGTATTCATTGGAATTCGGAAGAATGTGTGGTGATCACATTGAAACCTGTTGAATGGTTTGACAGAGTGGATGTGGAGAGAATGCTTCCTGTGGTGGGAGAGTCTAAGACCACAGGACACAGCCTCAGAATAGAGGGGAGTCCTTTTAGAATGGAGATGAAGAGGAATTCCTTTAGCCAGAGAGTGGTGAATCTGTGGAATTCTTTGCCACAGGCAGCTGTGGAGGCCAAGTCTTTATGTATATTTGAGGCAGAGGTTGACAGATTCTTGATTGGTCAGGACATAAAGTGATAGGGGAAAGAGGCAGGAAATTGGGGCTGAGAGGGAAGTTGGATCAGCCACGATGAAATGGCGGAGCAGACTCGATGGGCCAAAAGGGCTAATTCTCCAAAATCTTGTGGTCTTGTGGTTTAATTGGCAGTGATTACATCGCTAGACATATTCTGCTGCACTGGAACGGGTAGTGTGAAAAACAATTTTTACTACCTTACTCTGTCAACAAACAGAATAATTATGTATTCATTCTAAACACCTGGGTTTTACCTCAGAATACCTGGCAGCTGTCCTTCCTGAAACCAAAGGATAGTTTGTGATTCAGCATTAAGTGGAGATGGGGGTTGAGCAGACGGTAGGGTGGGAGGTCAGGGGTATTTCCAGCTGATCCCCAAGGGGATTCCCATCGAATTTATTCCAACATTTCAAATATCTGCATCTTGATTATTCAGAGGTTGTGTAAGTTAGCGGAACGCTTGACCCTGCACAGATGTACACTATATAGATCAAGAAGTTAGCCTGCTTTTCAACCCGTTCAGCACCCATTTAGATCTCTGGCTGGTTTGTGACGCTAAGGTCTGCTGTGCTTGTGCCTCTCCTTGAACAAGGTAGGTGGAAAAATATGCAGGTTGTTGCCGTTCCTGAGATCAGTCCATTGACAATTACTGGAAAATGCCAGTGTGTGGGCTTTGGGTGAGAACAAATTTAGGTTTGGGTCGGAGGACTGAGCAG
This sequence comes from Hemitrygon akajei, assembly GCF_048418815.1. Lineage (NCBI taxonomy): Eukaryota > Metazoa > Chordata > Chondrichthyes > Myliobatiformes > Dasyatidae > Hemitrygon > Hemitrygon akajei. Next base: position 72,135,719 of record NC_133140.1, on the reverse strand, counting down.
TCATGAAATCATAGAGTATTACAGTACAGAAACAGTCCATGCCAACCAGTTGTCTAACGGAGCTGCTCCCATTTGTCCACCTTTGGCTCATTACCCCTCTAAACCTTTCCTAGCCATCATTCAACTCTTCACACTACCTGTTCCAGGGCAGCAGGATATGTCTAGTGATGTAATCACTGCCAATTAGACCACAAGACCATAAGATATAGGAGAATTAGCCCATTTGGCCCATGGAGTCTGCCTCACCATTTCATCATGGCTGATCCAGCTACCCTCTCAGCCCCATTTTCCTGCCTTCTTCTCATATCACTTTACGTCCTGACCAATCAAGAATCTATCAACCTTTGCCTCAAATATAGATAAAGACTTGATATCCACAGGTGCCTGTGGCAAAGAATTCCACAGATCCACCCCTCTATTCTGAGCCATTCGTGAAACTGTGACTGATTTGTATCTTGGCTTCAATGATCTGACTTTTCTCCTGTTAACCCTTGTTTAGTCGAAATCAAAACTGCAAATTATTAATGGAACGAGCCCCTGCTCGGGATTAAGAGCTCCACCAATGAATTTTAATTCAGACTGTTCAAACTTTTGACCCAAATCCAGTGTTTTTGGAAATGTCAGCTACTTGTTTCTAACTTTTTATTCTTGCTTGTTACTTCAAAGCTGATTAAGTCACCTATTTTATTTGAACTGCAGGCTTTTAAACCTCAATTGAAACCAGTAAATCTTTTAAAATCAATTTCTCCCAAGTTTTTACTGTGCTTACCCACGATAGGTTTCTCACAGAGCTTGACCATCCAATCTGATTTCAATGGGATTAACGCTGATTTGGATATCACAAACATTATGAAACTTCAGGCCCAGGTCAGGATCAGTTTTAACTTAAACTTCAATAAGTCTCTGCTTTCCTGGCTTTCTCTTTGCCATAAAGCTGTGACTGGTGAAGCACCCGGGCAACAGTTGTATCCACAGTCTCTCCCGTCTCAGCCTCTGATACTTTTAACTGTTCCAGAGTTGTCAGAGGTCTCTTAGTGACCTCTCTCACTAGTTCCCTTCTCTGCACGGTCACTCAGTTTTTGAGGACAGCCTGTTCTAGGTAGATTTACAGCTATGCCATATTCTTTCCATTTCTTGATGATTGACTTAACTGTACTCCAAGGGATATTCAGTGGCTTGGAAATTTTCTTGTATCTATATCCTGACTTCTGCTTTTCAATAAACTTTTCACAGACTTATTTTGAGTGTTCTTTTGTCTTCATGGTGTAGTTTTTGCCAGGATACTGACTCACCAATAGTTGGACCTTCCAGATACAGGTGTATTTTTACTACAATCAATTGAGACACCTTGACTGCACACAGGTCTCCGTTGAACTAATTATGTGACTTCTAAAACCAATTGGCAGCACCAGTGATGATTTGGTGTGTTATATTAAAGGGGAGTAAATATTTATGCAATCAATTATTTTGTGTTTTCATTATATTTGTAAATAATTTAGATCACTTTGTAGAGATCTGTTTTCACTTTGACATGAAAGGGTCTTTTTCTGCTGATCAGCGTCAAAAAAGCCAAATTAAATCTATTGTGATTCAGTGTTGTAAAACAATAAAATGTGAAAATTTGCGAAGGGGGTGAATACCTTTTATAGAAGCTGTCCCTGAATCGCTGAGTGTGTGCCTTTAGGCTTCTGTACACCTTCCTGATGGTAACATTGAGAAGAGGGCATGTCCTAGGGTGATGGGGGTCCTTAATAATAGATGCTGCCTTTCTGAGGCACTGCTCCTTAAAGATATCTTGGATATTACAGAGGCTAGTACCCACAATGGAGATGAACAATTTTACAACTCTATGCAGCTTACTTTGGTTCTATGCATTAGCTCCCCCCAACACCAGGTGGTGATGCAGCCAGTCAGAATGCTCTCCATGGTACATCTGTAGAAATGTTTGAGCAAACTTCTTACAGACAATGGTAGGAATTGAACCCAGATCTTCTAGCTTGCACAGTAAAGCATTATGTTCACCGCTACGCTCCCATGCCACCCACACCTTATTCCTTTCTTGTACACATTAACGGTCAGTCCTTCCATTGAAACAGTAACCCTCAAACATTGGTCCGTTTGCCTGCTCCTCAAACGCTAGCCATGAAATGGCACTTTTATTTTCTTATTCAAAATTTCTGTGATGAGTCATTTGTGATTTTCTGGCTCTTCATCAGTCCTACTTGTTGAAATAGGATTCATGATTCCTGGCTTGCCAAGACACATGAGACATGCTACAAGCCTTCATCGGGTTATATATTGGCTTTATCTGTCTTGAGAACTCCACTGAGCAGTCGAGAGGGGTGATATTTTCCCAATTGTGGACTTGGTCATGTGCCAGAGTTTTGAATGTGTCAGCAATATCTAGAGGGATGTGTTGCCATGGGAGTGATTTAAATGTTCCATTGCTATGAACTTTAACTGTATTTCAACAATATCCGGCAACTTACATTTACGATCTGCTCAGCTGAAACAACTTGCAGTGTCTGATCAAATGTCTGAAGCCTACGTAAATGATGTTAAAATTCACTGACAGTCATCACTAGGCTTTATGGTGAAGTGAAGAGGGCCACCTGTCATCCTCATGGACATTTTCAAGTGGAAACTATGTTCAATGGTCACTTTATTAGGAACAAGACTGAAATCCGGCGTTGCCTTCTGCTATTGTAGCCAAGGAGTGACGTGTTGTGCATTCAGAGATGTTCTTCTGCACGTCACTGTTGTGATGCATGGCTATTTGAGTTACTGCCACCTTCTTTCCAAATTGGCTATTCTCTTCTGACTTCCTTCATTAACAAGGCCGTTTTTGCTTCACTGGGTGTTTTTTTTTTTGGTTTTCGCACTATTCTCTGTAAAGTCTAGAGACTCCCAGGAGATCTGCAATTTCTGAGACACTCAAATCATCCTGTCTGGCACCAACAATAATTCTGCGGTCAAAGTCAGTGAGATCACATTTCTTCCCCATTTTGTTGTGAGGTCTGAAGACAGCTGAGCCTCTTGACCATGTCTGCATGCTTTATAGATTGGGTTGCTGCTGCTGATTAGATGTTTGCATTAAGGAGCAGGTGTACTCGTGTGCTAAAGTGATCACTGAGTGTAAATTAAGTGGGTATTAATATATATTTTACCAATCAGGCTGATATCAAAGTAATTAATAAACCAGCCTCTTCACTAATCCCCATCCAACATCACCTTGCCCCGACCCTTACTCTCTATATTTAAAATCTGTCCTTGCCCATCAATATCATCTCTCTCTTCTTGAAGTCCTTTCTGTTTCTTATGCTTTTAAGGAAACTCTGAAACCTTAATTCCCTCAGTGCAGTACTGAGGGAGTGTTGCACTGTCAAAAGGGGCCATCTATTAGAAGAGGTGTTACATTAAAACCATCTCAAGATGAATGCACAGGGTTTAGGGTGGTGTTTCGGCACGTTGGTGCGTGGCCTAGTTGATAAGGCATCGGTCTAGTGATCTGAAGGTCACTGGTTTGAGCCTCAGCTGAGGCAGCGTGTTGTGTCCTTGAGCAAGGCACTTAACAACACATTGCTCTGCGACGACACTGGTGCCAAGCTGCTTGGGTCCTAGTGCCCATCGGTGGCATGGAGAGGGGAGACTGGCAGCATGGGCAGCTGCCGGTCTCCCATACAACCCTGCCCAGGCCTTTGCCCTGGAAACTTTACAAGGCGCAAATCCATGGTCTCGCAAGACTAACGGATGCCTATATTTTGGCACGTTAATAGAGATTCTGTCTCACGGCACCAGAGACCCATGTTGAAAGCTGAGCCTTGGGTGCTGTCTGTGTGGGTTTTCCCTGGGTGCTCTACTTCCCTCCCCACATCCCAAAGGCGTGTGGGCTGGTGGGATAATTATCCAGTGAGAGTGGAGTGGTAAAACCTGGAGAAAGTTGATGAGATGATGAGGTAACAAGATGTGATTAATGTAGGATTAGTTAAATAGCTGTTTCACAGTCAGAACAGACTCAATGGGCTGTCTACGTTATATCCCAGATTCAACCCAGATAAGTGTGAAGTGGTTCATTTTGGTAGGTCAAATATGATGGCAGAATATAGCATTAATGGTAAGACTCTTGGCAGTGTGGAGGATCAGAGGGATCTTGGGGTCCGAGTTCATAGGATGCTCAAAGCAGCTGTGCAGGTTGACTCTGTGGTTAAGAAGGCGTACAGTGTATTGGTCTTCATCGGTCATGGAATTGAATTTAGGAGCCGACAGGTAATGTTGCAACTGTATAGGACCCTGGTCAGACCCCACTTAAGAGTACTGTGCTCAGTTCTGGTCGCCTCACTATAGGAAGGATGTGGAAGCCATAGAAAGAGCGCAGTGTTGATTTACAAGGATGTTGCCTGGATTGGGGAACATGCTTTATCAAAACAGGTTGAGTGAACTTGGCCTTTTCTCCTTGGAGCGGCGGAAGATGAGAGGTGTATAAGATGATGAGAGGCATTGATCGTGTGGATAGTCAGAGGCTTTTTCCAAGGGCTGAAATGATTGCCGCAAGAGGACACAGGTTTAAGGTGCTGGGGAATAGGTACAGAGGAGCTGTCAGGGGTAAGTTTTTTACGCAGAGAGTGGTGCGTGTGCGGAATGGGCTGCTGGCAAGGGTGGTGCAGGCAGATACGACAGGGTCTTTTAAGAGACTTTTGCATAGGTACATGGAGCTTAGAAAAATAGAGGGCTATGGGTAAGCCTAATAATTTCTAAGGTAGGGACATGTTCGGTACAACTTTGTGGGCCGAAGGGCCTGTATTGTGCTGTAGGATTTCTGTGTTTATCTCCCTATGACTCTATAACCCACACTACTAATTCCAAAGAAAATTAGTGTAGCCGTATGTACAAACAATCAGTCTATGTATATAAGCTAATCTTATGTAAATACAAGCACACTCAGTTGCTTCTACTTTGTGTTTTATAGGATTGCTTTTATATTTGTAGTGTGTTTTTTTTATTGTGTTCTCTGTGCTTATTGTTTTTTTTTGTGCTGTGTCAGATCCGGAGTAACAATCATTTTGTTTTCCTTTACGCCGATGTGCTGAAGAATGACAATAAACATCCTGAATACACGGTCTTGAATCTTGAGCAGCACAGACCTTTTCCAGGATGTCCCAGCCAATAACGGTTCCATAACTAGCATCACCAAAACCAGTCACCGGTCCTTCTCATTAACATCAATCAGATGAAGGGTCTTGACCCAAATTGACTCTTGTTTTCTGACACTTTGAGGCTCTGCAGCATTTTGTGTGTTGCTCCAGATTCCAGTATCAGATGTCTCTTGTATCTCCCCTCTGGTCTTTATCATATCTGTCCCCACCTGTGCCATCTTGCTACATGCAAAATGGCTGCATTGATTTCTCAAGTTGGCTGTTACTTTAAATTATTTAAGAAAATATTGTTACTAAGTACTATATCTCACAGATTCTGGAACAGAGCACACACAGCTGAGATAAGTATTGACTAAATTCCACCCGGTTTCACCTTTTCCCTCCATTTATTCCAGTAGTAGATAGATAGATAGATAGATAGATACTTTATTCATCCCCATGGGGAAATTCAACATTTTTTCCAATGTCCCATACACTTATTGTAGCAAAACTAATTACAAACAATACTTAACTCAGTATAAATATGATATGCATCTAAAATCACCCTCTCAAAAAGCATTAATAAATAGCTTTTAAAAAGTTCTTAAATAGTTTACTAAAATACATTGAATGGTAACTTAAGCTCAGTCCTGACCCCGGCACTTTAACATATCTTACCCCTGGCGGTTGAATTGTAAAGCCGAATGGCATTGGGGAGTAATGATCTCTTCATCCTGTCTGAGGAGCATTGCATCGATAGCAACCTGCCGCTGACTGTAAGCGGCAGCTGACTGGTATAAGTCCCATTTATTACAGCAGAGAAACAGCGCATTCTGCAGGTGCCTCCGTATTTACACAGCACCTTCCTTGAAAGTCCAAAGTACTTCAGGGCAGTTTTAATGAACACACTTTGACACTGAACCACACAAGATAATGTTATAGTTGGCAGCTAAAAGCTTATTTTAAAATGTGATGCTTAAGGAGTGAGTGAGAAAGGTTTATAGTAAGAGGTTTGAGGTAGGGATTCCAGAGTTTGGGGGGGCAAACAGCTATTTGGGAATGAATGGGAATGGCCACGGGCACGAGGGTAGAGGAGAATGACATCAGGGAGAGAGGGAAGTTGTGGTGCAGAGGATGGAGGCCAAGCGGACTACTCATTCACTCAGTGCTTCTCTTCCCGAGGAGAACCAAACTCCTTGATGTCAATACTTTGAATTGCACTACATAAACACAAAGCGATTCTACAGATGCTGAAAATCCAGAGTAACGTGTAAAGTGCTAGAAGAACTCAGCGTGTCAGGCAGCATCTATGGAAAGGAATAAACAATCTATGTTTTCAGCTGAGACCCTTCATCAGGACTGGAAAGGAAGGGGGAAGAAGCCAGAATAAGAAGGTGGGAGGGGGGCAGGGGAAGGATAACAAGCTTGCAGGTGAGGGGGAGGTGGGTGGGTGGAAGAGAGGGATGAAGTGAGAAGCTGGAAAAGATAAAGGATTAAATGAGAGGAAAGTGGACCATGGGAGAAAGGGAGGGCCAAGGGATCCAGTAAGAGGTAGTGGAGGTGGAGAAAAGGGAAGGTGTAAGAGAGGAGCCTGGATAGGGAATTGAAAAGGAGGGAAGGGGGAGGGTGGAAGTTACTGGAAGTTAGGGAAATCAGTTTTCTTGCCATCAGGTTGGAGGCTACCCAAACGGAAAATGAGGTATTGCTGCTTCTCCAACCTGAGAGTTGCTTCTTTGTGGCAGCAGAAGAGACCATGAACCGACATGTCGGAATGAGAATAGGGAGTAGCATTGTAATGGGTAGCCATCAAAGTGAAGAGGTGCAGGACAGTATCACAATGTGTTAACATTACCAAACCCACAGCTCTCTGCATGCGTAATACTGGAATATAACTTTGTTGAACAAGTAAATAAGAGGATAACTGACCGTTCAATATGTAGTGTTGAAATCCACACCGTTGAAGTTACTTTTGCTCAAAGCCAAAGTATATCTAGACAAAAGTCAAAGGGTGTGTTAAAAGAATTGGATACATTTAATGGCGAGCTTTGGCAATGAGCTTTCCTTGCTCTACAGGACCCATTATAGTGAGTTAAGTTCCAGGTAGCCGTGGCGTTTAATAGTTTTAATTACATTGAGGTTGGTGGTGGCAGCAGGGAAATGTTGACAAGCTGAGGCAAAACTTGCATTGTGCAGAAGCCTTAGGCACCCTAGCTCTGTGTGTGTGTGTATGTATATATATATATGTGTATATGTATGTATATATGTGTGTGTGTGTATATATGGGTGTGTGTGTATATATATGTGTGTGTGTGTGTATATGTATGTATATATCTGTGTGTGTGTGTGTGTGTGTGTGCCTAAGACTTTTACACAGTACAGTCGAACATCGAAAACTACAGCACAGTACAGGTCCTTCACCCCATGATGTTGTGCCAACATCTTAACCTACTCTTAGATCAATCTAACCCTTTCCTCCTACATTGCCCTTCATTTTTCTGTCATTCACGTGCCTACTTAAGAGTCTCTTAAATACCCTAATCCTTTTTTATGCCATGGACCAATACCATTAAGCAAGGGGTCTGTGGACCCCAGGTTGAGAACCCCTGCCCTAATGTATCTGCCTCTCCTACCACCTCTGGCAATGGATTCCACACACTCACTACTCACTGCATGTAAAAAAAACCCTTTGACATCCCCCACACCTTCCTCTATCAAGTCAACACAAAACATTCTGCGGATACTGGAAGTCTTGTACTCCTCCAACAAAGTTGGTGCGGGAGTCTTTTCCATTTGGAATTCCAGGCATGTACTATCAGTGATACATTTAGTATGAAGTCTTCTATCTGTCCCTACTGAATAATTTTTTTAGTTTTGAATGTAATTAAGTTGTAATGCAATCTAATTTAATTAACCTTTTTATTGTCCATATGGACCCAGATAGTTCCATTAAATAGGGAAGTTCCTGCTTTTTTGATCATCGAAGAAAGTACACACTGGACTATCAAAGGTTCTGCAGTGTTCTTGGGTTACAGGGAATCTTTGAAGGAGATGTAGTAGATTTAGGCTGAAAGATATGGAACCTTTGAGTTCCTTCCATCTTAAAAGAGCCCTCTTCCATGCATCATAAATAATACAAAAATCATTTAACTAACCTTCTGTCCCAGTGTTTAATGAACTGTTATATTAATATCTTTAATTAAGTAAAACATAATGCTTCAATAAACCAAGCATCTGTTGGTATTACAAGTTTGGCATTTACTCTAGTATTGGCACTGCACAGTAACTTTCTTAGAAGAGTGTTAGAGTCTTCCGTGATTCCTTTCACTAACTGGCCCAGAGGGACAACTGCTAATCCGTGCAGGAAGCTGTGTACAAACATGCCAGCTCAATCCACTCTTGGCCTGTGCCTCCAGCTCCTGTGGTCCATATTTCTGGAATTCCCTTCTGTTGTCACTTTACCTCTCCAGCTCCTTCATGACTGTCCTAGAAATCCATCTCAGTCTGTGGACCTCGGCAACCTACCAGTCCCATCTTCCTTGCCCTGATTCGCTCTCACTTGGTTGGTGATAAGCTCTGTGGAGCATTGTAGAGAGCATTTCTCCATCACAGAGGCTTTATAGAGGAGTGGCATGCTCTGATTCCATTCTGGGGACTGAAGCCTGTTGAAGTCTTCCAGCGATTTGCCAGTTGTGTGAGAGAGCAGCCCAGTAACTCAGCTTTGAAGACCCCCGATTCATGCACACTTAGTGACAAGTTGACGAACACCAACTAAGATAGGCTCTTATGAATTGGCCTCAGTATCACCAGGCCTCGATTTACATTAAGTGATGGCTTTGCTTCTTGGGGATGATCGATGTGGGTTTTAATCAGTACTCCTCAGCTGATTAAACATCTTGTCATTTACCTCCGTGAGTTGTTTCCCTCCTTGACCCTTCTATGTGTATGTAGGGTGTATGTTTTGTCTGTGTATAGTTTTTCATAAATTCGATTGTACTTCTTATGGTCTTGTATTTAAAGTGGAATTTGATAGGATCTTGATTAATAAGGGCATCAAAGGTTATTGGGAGAAGACAGGAGAATGGGTTGAGAGGGAAAATAAATCATCCTTGATTGAATGCCAGAGCAGACTTGATGGTCTGAATGGCTTAATTCTGCCCCGATATTTTATGGTTTTATTTTCCTGTAAATGGCTGCAAGAAAATGAATCTCAAAGTATATAGTGAAATATATATATTTTAATAATAAATTTGCTTTGAGTTTGAAGCTTGGAGCATACTGGTGAGTGGTACTCTGTTTCTGAAACTCAGACCTGTTGATGTTAGAGGATATGGTGTATAACCTGTTCGGTATTGTATGCTGAGTGCAGATGCAGTCAGTGTGGGTGAACTTCTACCCCAAGTACTTCTGCCTAGCTTGCACATGACGGTTAAGCTACTGGTGTTGAGGTAACGATGTAGTGCTGATGTTAGAGCATCCAGCACCAACCAGCATGACCAAAGTGCCCTGTGTATGTATCCAGAGAGATTATCTTAAATTTAGCAATTCTAACACTGTCACACACGGAACAAAATAATCAATGCTTAGATAGTTAACAGAAGAGTTTGCTCTTGAGTTTGACTGTGGTAATGATTGCAGTCATTGTGAAAAATAGAGTGTGTGACCAGTGTTTGGAAAGCAAAACCAAAGATAACAACCCATGAGAACAATCCTGTCCAGAGAAGAGGATAAGGGAGTGAAGCAGAAATTTGAATTTGAATTATTTGCGTAAGTCTGTTTTGCATGGTGAACATTTTAAATATAGACACTCAGCCAGTATTTGCATACTGGTGGATTTACTGGCAGAAGTTGTTAGAGGGATGTTCTTGTCTTTGTTGTGGACTCCTATTCTCGTGTTGCTTTATCTCCCTCAGTGTGGGATTTGCATTCTTCATAATCAGTAGCAGATATGGGTTCGATTTCAACATTTAAGAGGCACTTGGATAGGTAATGGACGAGAGAGGGTATGGAGCTGTCAGGTTAACGGGATTGGGCATCTTAATATTTTGGCATAGACTCAATGAGCTGAAGGAACTGTTTCTTGACTACGACTCTAAAGATTCAGCTTCCAGATTTTCCTGTGAGTAAGACAGGCGAAACATGGCCATTAAACAAAGGCCTTGTTGCTTCATTTGATCTGTTGCCTTCATTTAGTAATTATAAAAGCTTTAGAGGTGGCGGGTGAGGGAAACAGCTTTTGAGATGGGCAGGACAGATTGGAGGTACGAAGTTACATAGTGAAACACTGATTTGGCAAACCAGCTGGAGACAGTTAAGAGTGTTGACCAGCAATGTCTTTGCGAGGAATACACCAGACTTGTTTTAGTTTCAGGACAATTATGGGTGTAGCAGTTTTGTGGTTAAGTTACTGAACCGGTATCCAGAGTCGTGGGTTATAGATCAAATATAGTGGAATTCTAATCTCACTCTGGCAGCGAAGGGTTTTTAAGTTTAAGTGATGAAATAACTTTGAAATAAGCATTGAAACCTGGTGTTGTGTGTAGCACCAGATTGTTGTAAAAGGCCAGCATTGCTTGGGAAAGTCATCCATTTGCCTTCTCTTCTAACCAATTTAAATAAAGTTAACTTACAAATCATTGCTTTTTTTTTTGTTGCACATAATGCAAATGATGGTGTGCAGACTGGGCAACAATTTACATCTTTAATTAAACTCTGGTGCAGACGGCTGTGGCGGCCAGATCATTGGGTATATTTAAAGCAAAGGTTGATGGGCTCTTGATTAGTAAGAGGATCATTGGGGAGAAGGCGATTGAGAGGGATAGTAGATCAGCCATGATGGAATGGTGGATCACACTCTATGGGCCAAATGGCCTAATTCTGCTCCTATGTGTTATGATCCTGAGGAAATCATAGGTCCGTGAGCCAATCCTTGTCAGAGGATCAGAGGTGGAGAGGGTCAGCAACTTTAAATTCATCAGTGTTAGCATTTTGGAGGACTATCCTGGGCCCAGCACGTAAGTGCAATTATTGAGGAAGCTCAGTAGTGCCACTACTATTTTAGGAGTTTGCGAAGATTCGGCATGACATCGAAAACTTTGACAAACTTCTATTGATGTATAGCGGCGAGTATATTGACTGAGTGCACCGCAGCCTGGTATGGAATCACCAATGCCCCTGAAAGGAAAATCCTATAAAATGTAGTGGATACAGCCCAATCCATTACGGGTAAAACCCTCCCAACCATTGGGCACATCTACATGAAGCTTTGTTGCAGGAAAGCAGCGTCCGTCATCAGTGACACACCCCCCCCCCCCCCCCGCCACCCAGCTTCATCACCACCGATTTGCCGGCAGACATGCCTGTGTTAAAGGGGCAGCCCATTGTGTCTTGGCAGTGGGGCGTGTGGTGTGGGTGGGGGGTGCGAGATCGGTGGCTTAGAAACGGCCTTTGGAGAAACCGGATTCTGCAAACACTGGAATCTGAAGCAAGAAACAATCTGCTGGAGGAGCTCGAGTAGCATCCATTGGGGAAGATTCTGTTATGGTTATTGTTTTATTATGGATTTAGTATTGAGTGTGCCCATCAAAAACGAATCTCAGGATTGTATATGGTGACGTGTATGATCTTAGGACTTATTTAATGCTAGGCCCACTGTTGCTGACACAGTTCCCACTGCCTAAACAAAGTGGACTGCCCCCTTGACACTGGCACAGACTTAAATACCCACTGACAGCTTTAGACAGCAAGAGATGGGCAATAACTACTGGCCCTAATAGAAATGTCGGGACGGGATCTGATCTGAAATGTCGACAATTCCAATTCTCCCCCCCCAATGGATGCTACTCGAGCTCCTTCAGCAGATTGTTTCTTGCTCCAGATTCCAGCGTTTGCAGAATCCGGTTTCTCCAAAGGCCGTTTCTAAGCCACCAATCGTGCATCCACCCCCCCCCCCCCCCCACACAACACCACACACTCCCCTGCTAAGACACGGTAGGCTGCCCCTTTAACACAGGCATGTCTGCCGGCAGATCGTCTGATCGTCACGGTGGTGATGAAGCTGGTGAGGTGCTGGCTCACAGCAAGCTCGCTGCCATCTGCTCAGTGCTGGGATCCAGAACCCAGGCACTCACAACACCTCGGAGGGCCGCAGCTCGCTCTCCCCTCCAAGTCAGCTCGTCGCTCCTTGACTGATGCGTTGATTAAAAGAGACTGAAGTCTGAGCCAGGGGAAACAGGCTAGCGTCAGCCTCGGCAGCGGTGTGCTCAGAATGGAGGGGTGCACGATCGATAGGATGAATTCCTCCTGAAGTATTTTCCAAGGTGAAGATGTTGGGACTTAGCTGTGGTGCGACTCCTGTCAAATAGCCCGTGATTCCTGCTGGGCCATCATACGTAAAATCACAGGAATTAAAGATTTAACACACAAGGAGCATTTGATGTCTCTGGGCCTGTACTCAGTGGTGTTCAGAAGGATGAGGGTTCAGGACAGTGAGGACGTGGAGAGGATGTTTCCATTATGGGTTAGTAAGTTGCTTGCAGACTGCCCCCAGCACCTCCTCGGACTGCATTGGTCATTAATGCAAGTAATGCATTTCTCAGAATGTTTCGATGTGCATGTGGCAAATAAAACTAATCTTTTAATCCTTCATTGGTAGGAAAGTTTAGGATCCGAGGATACAGGCTCAGTGTAAGAGGATGTTCATTTAAAACATAAGAGGAGCAATTCCTTCAGCTAGAGAACACACAAACTCTGGAATCAGACAGCTGTGGAGACGAAGGCATTGGGTGTTTAAGGCAAGGAGTGATTGGTAAGGGAGTTACGGATTATGGGGAGAAGGTGGGAAAATTGAGTTGACAGAATAAAAAATCGGCCATGATTGAATTTTGGGCGGAATGGCCTAACTCTGCTCCTATAGTTCAGGGTCTAAGATGTGGATGACATCCTTAGCTGTGATGATCCTCATGTAACAGCTTTTTTGGGTGTTACTGTCTAGGTTTGTTGGTGAATAGGGTCCAACTGGATGAGGTTTCAGAGGGCTTCCTGTACAGCTGTATCCCAGAAGTATGAGAGCTTCCATTAAAATTAAATACTCTGGTGACAGTAGAAGGTTTCTTTCATTTTTACAATTTTGGGCAAGAATTAGGTGTGATTTGTCTGAAGCTATTTCTGTAACCACAGCTGAGAATGTTGTCCCAAAATCTGGACTGGTTCTCCAGTGGAGCTAGTGTTCCAAACATCTCCCTTGTCTTCTGAAAGTGGTGCTTCACAAATGGTGTTGGGGCCTTGGCTGTACTCTGCCGATGTACCCAAGTGGCCATTTTCCATCTGTAAGCATGTGCTGCCAGCAGGTTTATTGTGCAGAGCCCATGCTGAGTCCAATTGCACTTGAAGTGGTAAACAGTGAAGAGGGAAGTAACACAGGCAAGCTGGTTAGATGGGTAGGCACATGGCAGATGGAAGTTAGCACAGGGAAATATGACGTGATGCATTTTGGAAGGAAGAGTGAGCAAAATCAAGGCAGTGATACAAGTTTAAATTGTGCTCCAGGAATTGAGTAATCAGAAAATATTGGTGTTTTTAAATTGTCAAACAGTTAAGCACAACCAGAAATTTGTTTCAGCTGATTATTGCAATTACCAGGGGCACTGTCTTACATGCTATTCCTGAGCTCTGTCCCTGTCACCCACACTTGGCATTCGCCAGAGTCTGAACCAGGCTATTCAGCATTTTAGTCTCGGACGCGTTCTTATCCATTTAGCTGCCCCATTTCTGCAGTCATCTCAATCCAGGTTGCAATACTCTCCAGCTCTGCTTCTGAACCAGCTCTTCAGCTGCTGAAGCCCTGATTCTTGTCACTCTCTTCCCCCCCCTCTCTCCCCCTCTCTCTCTACCCCTCTCTCCCCCTCTCTCTCCCCTCTCTCTCCCCCTCTCTCCCCCTCTCTCCCCCTCTCTCTCCCCCTCTCTTCTCTCCCTCTCTCTCCCCCCTCTCTCCCCCTCTCTCCCCCTCTCTCCCCCTCTCTCCCCCTCTCTCCCCCCTCTCTTTCCCCCCTCTCTTTCCCCCCTCTCTCCCCCCTCTCTTTCCCCCCTCTTTCCCCCCTCTTTCCTCCCTCTCTTCCCCCCTCTCTTCCCCCTCTCTCCCCCCCTCCCCCTCTCTCCCCTCCTCTCTCTCCCCTCCCCCCTCCTCTCCTCCCCCTCTCTCTCCCCCCCACAGAGTAGATGTGGCAAAGTTGTTTCCCATGGTGGGGGAGTTTAGTACGAGAGGACGTGACTTGAGGATTGCAAGGCATCCATTCAGAACAGAGATGCGAAAAATCTTTCTTAGCCAGAGAGTGGTGAATCTATGGAATTTGTTGCCACAGACGGCAGTGTAGGCCAAGTCATTGGGTGTATTTAAGGCAGAGATTGATAGGTATCTGAGTAGTCAGGGCATCAAAGGCTATGGTGAGAAATCAGGGGGATGGGAATAAAGGGGAGATTGGATCAGCTCATGATGAAATGGCGGAGCAGACTCAATGGGCTGAATGTCCGACTTCTGCTCCTTTGTCTTACGGTCTATGGTCTTATGGTCTCTCTCTCCCTCTCTCCCCCTCCCCCTCTCTCCCCCTCCCCCTCTCTCTCCCCCCCTCTCCCCCCCTCTCTCCCCCCTCTCTCTCCCCCCTCTTCCCCACTCTCTCTCCCCACTCTCTCCCCCTCTCTCTCCCCCACTCTCCCTCTTTTCCCCCCTCTCTTCCTCCCCGTCCTTCCCCATTCCGAAATAATTGGGTTACATTTTCTGCCTTCCAATATGAGGGAAGTGGTCTGGAATCTCTGCATGTTTGGAAAATCCATTCTTCAAAACTCTAGAATGCGGATGATCGGGTTTTGCAGATTTATTGCCTTTCTTCAAAAGCAGTTTAATGACCATTTCTTTGGTCATTTATTCGCAGACCTATAATCTTACAGTATTTCAGTGAGATTGTCTATATCGTCTTCCATGACAAACTACTTGTGTACTTTTTCTGCCCTTTGTTTATTCCCCGGGATAATTTCTCTCAGGGATAATTTCTCTCATCTCTCTCTTTAAGACTTGCACATTAACTTGGCCCAAGGCTAGATCAGCCGTAATCTTGCTGAATGATGAAACATAACTGAGGGGCCAATTCTAGTTTCTTACATTCTTATTGTCAGGCTCATACGTGACAGAAATTAACTTTGGCCAATTTAATTAGATTTCACTATACGCAATTTTGTTGCTTTTGCCCATTCGTATCTTGTATCGTTTGGAGGCCCCTCCCATTGGTCTGGTTGACCATGGACGTTGCATACGCAGGCCAGTGGATATGATGGGACAGTATGATATGGAGAGCAAGCTTTTGCCCACGTAGCAAACTCCCTCTCTCCCTGCAACTGATGACCCAAAGGAACGGCAGAGACCGATTCAGTTTGCAGCAGCGGGGTTGCAGGAGTTGCCAGGCAGCGTTGAATTCAACGTAGGACTCCAGCTCCGGATTTTTCACCGGGGTTTACATCGGGGTTTGCATGAGAGAGTATAGCTACAAAGGTTTGAGATCAGAGTTTTCCTTCCCTTAGGTGAGCTGCCAAGCATGGCTGATGAGACCCATCTGCCCGAATATCTTGTATCTAAAATAGAGTTATTATGACTTCAGTGTGTCTGAATTTCAGGAGTGAAGCTCTATAACTATCATAGCTCTTCCCACAGTGTCTGATTTAAGCTATAGATCATAATCGTGTGTTAGGTGCTTGAGATGGCTTGGTTGATGGGTATGGTGCCTGTCCTCTGACGGGTATGGTGCCGGTTCTCCGACGGGTATGGTGCCAGTTCTGTGACGGGTATGGTGCCGGGTCTCTGATGGGTACGGTGCCTGTTCTATAATGGGTATGGTACAGGTTCTCTGATGGGTATAGTGCCTGTCCTCTGACGGGTATGGTGCCTGTTCTCTGACGGGTATGGTGCCAGTTCTGTGACGGGTATGGTGCCGGGTCTCTGATGGGTACGGTGCCTGTTCTCTGACGGGTATGGTGCCGGGTCTCTGATGGGTACGGTGCCTGTTCTATAACGGGTATGGTACAGGTTCTCTGATGGGTATGGTGCCTGTTCTCTGACGGGTATGGTGCCAGTTCTGTGACGGGTATGGTGCCAGGTCTCTGTCGGGAATGGTACAGGTATGTTATGGCACTGCACAACACTCAATTGGAGGCTGCAAAACTGATGGAACAGAGTTTTTTCCAGAGCATCTGAATGCTCCCCAAACATGGGTTTGATTTCAAAGTCAAAAGTAAGTTTATTATCAAAGTACATATATATCACCATACACTACCCTAAGATTCATTTTCTTGTGGGCATTCATAGGAAACTAGATAAATACAATGGAATTAGTTAAAAAAATACATATAGCAAAGAATGACAAACAGCCAATGTGTAAAAGAAGACAAACCATGCAAATAATAAAAAAGTGAATAAATAATACCGTGAGAAGTTCTTGAAAATGATTCTATAGGCTATAGTCAGTTCATTGTTGAGGTGAGTGCACTTATCTACGATGGTTCAAGAGCCTGATTACTGTAGGGTTATAACTGTTCCCGAACATGATTATGTGGGACCTAAGACTCCTGTACCTCCTGCCTGAGGTAGTAGTGAGAAGAGAGCATGGTCTGGATGATAGAGGTGGGGGTCCTTAATGATGGTATCACACTGCGCAAAAGCTCCACTCCCAACATTAGAGTGCAATCAGTGGGCAAACTCACGCTGAATTTATAGAAGAAGATGTTTCTGTTGCTCTCTGTCCTCTCCCCAACCCATCTCCAGACCTTTCTACACCCCACGCTTATCTCCCTTCCCCTTAATTGTATTTGTAGTGTTGGGCTCAACCAGTTCCATGTGCTTGAGTTCCCAATTTAAACCATTCTTAGAATGTTTTATTGGATTTTAAATTGGAAATTAGTTATGACCCAAGATGGTGTTGCAGCCCCACCATTGGGTTGACTGGTGTCAATTTTTCTGAGCTCTAACTCTTTCACCGATGAATAAATCTAGACCCACTAATTAAACCTTTTCTATTAAAGGAAAGTAATTGTCTCTGTTTATTCTGCCTGGATCTTAATTTGTTCTTAAAAAATAAAATATTTTATTGCTTCAGTGTCAAAGTGCTGAACAAGGAAGAGAGAATGGGGTTGTGATGTCCCGATATTTGTGTAGTTCCACCCAAGGGTCTCTCGAAATTCTGTTATCTGGACACATGTTTCTTCGGGCAGCAGCAGGTTCCCATTTAACGCTCTCATTTAAGTGCTGAGAGGAATTTTGCTTCCTTAATCCTTGGATAGAAGGGAATGAGTTCATACTTACTGCAGCATGCAGAAATATGACTAAATTGAAGGATTTAAAGAGAGCCTTAGCTACAGTTTACCTAACTATAAAGAGATGAACACACACAAAATGCTGGAGGAACTCAGCAAGCCAGGCAGCATCCATGGAGGGAATAAACAGCTGACGTTTCATTTGAATGTCATCAAACATTGATTACTTTGACTTCTGATTGTTACCCCCCCTCTCCCCTTCTATCTTTTTCCATTCCACATTCTGATTACTCTCTCACCTTTTCTCATCTCCTCACCAGCCCATCAACTCCCTCTATTACCTCTCCACCTTCCCTTTGTTCCATGGTCCACTATCCTGTCCTATTAGATTCCTTCTTCTTCAGCCCTTTACTACTTCCACCTATCACTTCCTAGCTTTTTATATTCCCCTCCCCCATCCATCCATCTTCCCCTGTCCGATCACCAATCAGTTTGTACTCCTTCCCCCTCCTTACCTAGTTATTCTGGATTTTGGTCCCTTCATTTCCAGACCTGATGGACGGTCTTGCTCCAAAACGTCATATTGGAAGTTGCCTAACTTGCTAAGTAAGATCCTCCAGCGGTTTCTGCTTGTTGCTCAAGATTTCCAACATCACCAGAATTTTGCGTCAATCAGAACCAATTCCCTTTTTCCTGCATCCCACCTGCCTGAGTTCAGCATTGAAGCATTTTTTTGAGAACAACTCAACGTCTATGAAATTATGAAAATCAAAACAAGACTGCAGGTGCTAGAAATTTGAAATAAAAACAATAATGAAGGAGCAATTCAGCAGGTCAATCAGTACTGAAGGAAAGAGAAACAGTTAACACCAGGTTTGAGACCTTTCGTTAAAAGTGGGAAAGAGAAAGTCAAGTTAGTTTACAATTGGAGAGAAGATGTGTGGAGCTAAGGGAATATCTTCGGTAGGGTGAGACCAGATGGGTTAATGAGTGTAGTTGCAGGCACTTTGTGCTTCTTTATCTGCGTGATAACAGTGTTAAATCATTTCCGACTTCTCGAATGTCTTTCTTGAATTCCTTTTTCTTACACTGCAAGATTGTGAATGCCAAAGAGAGTAAACAGAAAGGGGTCTTGTTCCCTTAGCAGTGAGAGCATCAGCCATTGCAGTGAACTATCTGCTGAGGAAATCTGTGGGTCAAGCAGTGTCTTGGGGGGGGAGAGAAACAGTCACAATCAAAATCAAGAATTGTTATCACTGACTTACATGATGTGAAATATGTTGTCTTGCAGCACCAGTAATGTGCAAAGACATAAAATTACTATAAATACAAAATAAAATAAACACCTCAAAAAGAAGTAATAATGAGGCAGTGTTCATGGGCCATTCAGAAATCTGTTGGTGGAGGGGAAGCAGATGTTTCTGAGTTATTGAGTGTAGGCCTTCGGTCTCCATTACCACCTACGATCCTGTGCCTCTTCTTCCCTGAACTTGAGCCTCTATAACAGGCTACGTAACCAGTCAAAGTATTCTCCACCGTACATCTATTGAAATTGTCAAGATTGTGGGGTGGAGGTGGGAAACAGTGGCAGGTGAATGATAGAAGCAAAAGTAGAGAGAGAAGAAAGAGGATAAAGAGAAAAACGACAGATGTCTGTCTGCCTCCTTCTGTTATTTAGTTAACCTCTATCTCCCAACTCGCCTGTTCCCCTACGTAGTGCTACCTGACTGTCACCTTATACACTTCATCAGTCCATCAATCACCTTGAACTTCATCTCACCACATCTCCTCTCCTCTTTACACTGACCAACTCGCCTCTCCACTCTCAGCCCTGACATGAAATATTGACATTTCCTTTCTCCCCATACATAATGCTCAAGCTGTGGAGCTCCACCAGCAGATGCTCCAGATTCCAGCTTCTGCAGTGTCTTGTGTCTACATAACTTTGTTAATTGGTAGAAGAACATCACACTAGTCCTCATTGAGTTGTGGAAAGGGTGAGCAATTTCAAGTTCCTGTATGTCTACGTCTCTGAGGATCTGCCCTGGCTCCAACATACTGATACGGTTACAAATAAGGCATGACAGGGCTATATTTCATTGAAAATTTGAGGAGATTTGGTACGTCACCAACGACACTCATAAAATTTCTACAGATGTACCATGGAGAGCATTCTAACTAGCTACATCACGATCTGGAAAGGGAGTGGTGGCGGGGTTTGGGGGGGGGGGGTCTTCTGCACAAGATCGAAATAAGCTGCATAAAGCTGTAAACTCAGTCAGCTCCAGCATGGGCACCTTCAAGGAGCAATGCCTCAAAAAGGTGACATCCATCATTAACGACCTTCATCACCCAGGTCACGCCGCCTTCTTATTGCTACCATCAGGGAGAAGGTTACAGGAGCCTGAAGTCATACACACACTCAATGATTCAGGAACAGCTTCTTCCCCTCTGCCATCAGATTTCTGAATGGACTTTGAACCCTCCACACTTTATTATTTGCTTATTTAATTTATTATCTGCTTAGTTAATTTAACTTTTTAAATATATATACCTCCTGTAATTTGCATTTTCTGTTATTGTGTATTGCATTGTACTGCTGCTGCTTAACAACAAATTTCACAACATATGCCAGTGATATTAGCGTTGTCCAGTGTGCTTTACAGTGCCATTGAATGTTCAACCTCGCTCAGTAATGCAGCTTCCGAAAGATGTTGCTACGTGGCGTGGCAGCATCGAGGCTGGACATAGGCGACATTGAGCTGAGTCAGCTGTGAGCGAAATGAATATTCAGAGGGGGTCAGTTGGCTGGCGAGCAGTTGGAGCCAGCCGAGGTAACTGCAGACGTTCCATTGTTACGGCCATTGTTGGGGAGGGGCTGTGGAGCGATCCGTTCAAGGCCAACTCAAGCCTTTGCATCAATCAACGCAGGGGCAGGACCCTTCCTATGCAAATGCACTTGCAAGTTTTAAGACAAGGTGAAAGTGGTTTTCAAGTTCTGGCATGGCGCTGGTTAATAGAGGCTAAGGCCACACTGGAAGGAACTAAACATCAACATATAAGATCTGCTATTTTTTTCTTTCCTTGCAGAATTTGTCATTCTGTTTTGGAATAAATGATTTAGTTACAGCAAGCCCAAGGGCTTACCCACCCTCCCTTTTGTTGCGAACAAATGTCTGCTTATACTCAAAGAAAAGTGACAGGGTCACACTGGTGCTTTCCACATGATCAGCCTCCGAACAGACGACGTCTTTGTTAATATTGTCTGCTGTCGCTTCAGCCACTTCACTAAGCATAAGCCACTTATTGCTGTTCTCACCTTTAACCCTTTGTTTGGCACGGCCCCATTGTTTGCCGAGGAAGCGCCGAAGGCCTTGGGGTCTCCGTGTGTGGAGGTGGCGTTGGGGGGTTTGTTGTTGTTGAGGGGGGGGTGTGGGTTTGGTTGGTGGGAGGAACAATAGCCAGCGTCCCGTAGTAAGCTTTTCCAGTTGGCCTGCTGGAGGGCCAGCCCCGCAGTCCATCTGTTGACAGCAGAGTGAGAAAGGATCCATATAACAAAAAAAGACAGTAGCTCCATTGACTGCTGGTCGTGGTTGTGGGTCCACGGGGCCTGGACCAGCGTGGATAGCTTCACTCTCCTCAGGGCTAAACTGACTCCACAGGCTGCAGACTCACTTTCAGGGCTCCATCTTTCTTATGCATGGTTTCTATCACATTTCTTTATTTTCCTGTGCACGCTTGCAAGGAAATGCATCTCAAAGTTTGCATACTCTGTTAATGAATTTACTTTCAACTTTGAACTGTCTAAAGAACCGAGGCGTGTAACCAACCACATTCAGAAGTTGACTTCTCTCCAACTGGGGACACTCTTGTCGAAGATTTCAATCGTGGCCCTGCAACACTTGAAAGCCTCTCACAGAGAGATACAATTCTGTGGTGGTTGGGGGGGGGTTGGGTTGCCTTCTTGTTTTTGAGCAGCCGCACCTCAGAAAAGAGCCCCTTTCTCTTCAGAGTAATTCATTAGAGGGCGCAGAGTCCCCTAGTATGCAGCAAGGACTGTTTGAGTGACAGCCTTTAAAAATCAGTTTGCACAAAAGATCATCGTTACCGGTGAAGAATGATGCGACATCACAGAATTTTGTGCCTCTTCCTTGTCCCCTGGCAGTTAAAGCATCAATTTCTTGAGAGTGCAGCAGGGTGGAGCAGTGGGGCCCTAGGGGAGCGAGTGAAATGAAGGTGGTACGTTATCAGTGGCTTTCCTTCCATGTGCTGTACACACAGCAGAACTGAGATGGCACCAGTTCATGGCCATTTGCAACGCTACCAAAAACAGCAGGGGGCACAAGTGGCGGTTGGTGCTGGGAATCTGGGGTAACACACAAAATGCTGGAGGAGCTCAGCAGGTCAGGCAGCATCTGTGGAAGAAAGCGGACAGTCGATGTTTTGTGTCGAAACCCTTCATCGGGACACATTTCACTGTTTGATGTGTACGTGAAACAGTGCAATGCGTTGTATGTACATCAAAACAGTGAAATGCTTAAGACATTAGAGCAGAATTAGGCCATTCAGCCCATTGAGTCTGCTCTGCCATTCAATAATGGCTGATTTATTGCTCAACCCCACCTTCCTGCCTTCTCCTGTAAACTTTAACACCCTTGCTCATCAAGAACCTATCAATCTCTATTTTAAATATACACAATGATATGGCTGCCCCAGCCCCAGCAGATTCACCACCCTCTGTCTCTGCCATTTTCTGCGGTAATACCTTTATCTTTATCTTTTTAAAAAAAGTACCCGTTTACACTAAACCTACACAAAATCCATTTTTCTCCAAACATTCCACATCATCCCCAGCCCCCAAGATTCCTAGATAGTAAGGGCAATATCTAAAGGCCAGTTGACCTGTACAGCTTTGGGACATGGGAGGAAAGCAGAGGCCCACGTGGTCACTGGGAGAATATGCAAACTCCATATACAAAGCATAACTTGTTTTAATTTAAATTCACTTATTTCTTTCCTGACATGCCCACTGTTTATTTCCCACCCTTTGAAAAGCTGGTGATGAGCCAGCTTTGTAAACAGAGGTAGCATGGTAGCTGAACTCCAGCAGCCCGTAGTCAATCCTGACCTCCAGTGCTTTCCATATGGAGTCTGCACTTTCTCCTTTGCGTGGGTTTCCTTTGGAGCAGTACTTTCCTCCCATTCTCCATGCACGTGCTCGTCGGTAGGTTACTTGGCTGAAGAAGATTACTCCTAAGGTAGGTGGGTGAGAGTTGGATTGGAGAGGGGCATGTGAGAGATAGATTGTTGGTAGGATTGCTGTGGGAGCTGGCATAGAACAGATGTGTCAGAGAATGTAGTACTTACATCATAAGGAAATCTTTACTCCGGATGATCAATAGCTGTATTTCAGATGGATGTAGATAAATCTTTGAAAGTTTGGAGGATTGTGTGTTCTGAAGAACTGGCGCACAGGAGGAGTTTGTGAAGATTCTGTATGACATCTAAAACTTTGCCAGACTTCCGTGGATGTGCGGTGGAGGGTATATTGACTGGTTGCATCACAGCCCGGTACAGAAACACCAATGCCCTTGAATGGAAAATCCTACAGAAAGTAGCGGATACAGCCCAGTCTATCATGGGTAGAGCTCTCCGCACCATTAGGAACATCTACATTGGAGTGCTGTCATAGGGAGGCAGTATCCATCATTGCCATAGGATTCACATCACCAGCTTCAGAAAGAGTTATCCTCACTCATCCATCACGCTCTTGAACCAGAGGGCATACCTTCACTCAAATTCACTTTCCCCATCACAGCTGTTTCTGTAACCTATGGACTTACTTTCAGGGACTCTTCATCTCATGTTCTTGATATTTATTATTTATTTATTTATTATTATTTGATTGTTTTGTTTGTATTTGCACAGTTTATTGTCTTTTGCACACTGGTTGTTTTGTCCTGTTGGGTGTAGTCTTTCATAGATTCTTGGATTACTGAGCGTTCCCACAAGAAAATGAATCCCAGGGTTGCATATGGTGACCTATATATACAGTGGCTTGCCAAGGTTTGGGTACCCTTGTTTTCTGTTACTGTGAATAGTTAAGTGAGTAGAAGATGAACTGATCTCCAAAAGTCAGAAAGTTAAAGATGAAACATTCTTTTCAACATTTTAAGCAAGATTAGATTATTTTTGTTTTGGACAATTTTAGAGTGAAAAAAGGAGAGGAGCACCATGCAAAAGTTTGAGCACCCCAAGAGACTTGAGCTCTCAGATAACTTTTACCAAGGTCTCAGACCTTAATTAGCTTGTTAGGGCTATGGCTTGTTCACAGTCACCGTTAGGAAAGGCCAGGTGATGCAAATTTCAAAGCTTTGTAAATACCCTGACTCCTCAAACCTTGTCCCAACAATCAGCAGCCATGGGCTCCTCAAAGCAGCTGCCTAGCACTCTGAAAATTAAAATAAATGATGCTCACAAAGCAGGAGAAGGCTATAAGATAGCAAAGTGTTTTCAGGTAGCCATTTCCTGAGTTTGTAATGTAATTAAGAAATGGCAGTTAACAGGAATGGTGGAGGTCAAGTTGAGGTCTGGAAGACCAAGAAAACTTTCTGAAGGAACTGCTTATAGGATTGCTAGAAAGGCAAATCAAAACCCCTGTTTGATTGCAAAAGACCTTCAGGAAGATTTAGCAGACTCTGGAGTGGTGGTGCACTGTTCTACTGTGCAGCGACACCTGCACAAATATGACCTTCATGGAAGAGTCATCAGAAGAAAACCTTTCCTCCGTCCTCACCACAAAATTCAGCATCAGAAGTTTGCAAAGAAACATCTAAACAAGCCTGATGCATTTTGGAAACAAGTCCTGTGGACTGATGAAGTTAAAATAAAACTTTTTGGCCACAATGAGCAAAGGTATGTTTGGAGAAAAAAGTGTGCAGAATTTCATGAAAAGAACACCTCTCCAACTGTTAAGCATGGAGGTGGATCGATCATGCTTTGGGATTGTGTTGCAGCCAGTGGCACGGGGAACATTTCACTGGTAGAGAGAAGAATGAATTCAACTAAATACCAGCAAATTCTGGAAGTAAACATCACACCATCTGTAAAAAAAAAATGCTGAAGATGAAAAGAACGTGGCTTCTACAACAGGATAATAATCCTAAACACACCTCAAAATCCACAATGGACTACCTCAAGAGACGCAAGCTGAAGGTTTTGCCATGGTCCTCACAGTCCCCCCGACCTAAACATCATCGCAAATCTGTGGATAGACCTCAAAAGAGCAGTGCATGCAAGACGGCCCAAGAATCTCACAGAACTAGAAGCCCTTTGCAAGGAAGAATGGGCAAAAATCCCCCAAACAAGAATTGAAAGACTCTTAGCTGGCTACAGAAAGCATTTACAAGCTGTGGTACTTGCCAAATGGGGTGTTACTAAATACTGACCATGCAGGGTGCCCAAACTTTTGCTTCAGGCCCTTTTTCTTTTTTGTTATTTTGAAACTGTAAAAGATGGAAATAAAAAAGGTAATCTTGCTTAAAATATTAAAGAAATGTGTCATCTTTAACTTTATGCCTTTTGGAAATCAGGTCATCTTTTACTCACTTAGCTATTCACAGTAACAGAAATTTTGACCAGGGCTGCTCAAACTTTTGCATGCCACTGTACTTTGATAATAAGTTTACTTTGAACTTAGAGTTGAGACCAGCATAGGTTAACTGTGATCATACTGAATGTAGGGACAGGTGACCTCCTCCTGGCCATATTTTCTAGTTCTCTTGTGACATACGAACAGTACAGTTATGCTATGAGAATGAAAGGCTTACTCAGTCTTTTCAGAGGGCAGATAGGTGTAGACTGTATTGCTAGAGTCAGGAATCATGACTGGGTAAGAACAGGTAATTTTATGCCCAAGTGACAGTGGTGAGCCACTTCCCAAAAAGTAAATAAAGAGAAATGAGTAATTGGTCCAGTTCTGGTCACCAAAGTAGAAAGGACGGATTTAGACATTCAGAGTGATGTAAACAAGAACTGCTGAATGATCCCCAAGTTTAAAGCTGTTACATACAGAATGTTATCATAATCAGAATCAGGTTTAATGTCACTGCCACGATACACAGTATGCTGGAGTAACGTTGGCTCGAGTCCTGAAAAGAGGGAGTTGGGAAGAATGGTTATTTACAGACATTATTTTCTTTGTGGTCGCCATTATTGAAGTTAGATATTTTTAAAATTCTGGGTTGTTTAATTAAGCGAATTTAGATTTCACAGATATATTCACGCGATCTGAACTCGCTTATCTGGACTGATCTTCCAGTCTGGTAATTTTAACCTTTGCACCCTTTAGCGTGCAGATTGATTATCTGTGTAGATCAACAGCACGTGGCCGCTGCATTGGTTGGATATCTTAAACCTTGTATACTAGGAATCTGAGAGAGAATTTTTTTTTAATAGAGTCAAATTTCTAATATATAGGAATGGCTACATATTATAATCCTCATTAAAGATTCTGATATGAAGTCTAACAATGCTTTACAAATGGACTGAGGCTTCAAGCTATTGCTGCAGTACATCTGCAATACCAGCGTTTGACTGAAGTCCAATCTTCTAGATCTTTCTCCACTGTTCCTACCAAGCCAGTTACAGAATAAGTTTCCTACTCGTTTTTCCTTATTGTCTGTATTATGCTTCTTCTCCTTGTCATTGACATACCGCTGGAGTCATTCCTAAACAGCTTCAGCACTTGAGAAGTATGTCCTTGGTTGTAAAGTGTTGGCCATGGTCCAAGATGTTGACAGTTACTACAGAAGTCCAAGCCCTTCATTGGACTCTTTCTCAGTTGCACTTTTCCAAATGCATAATTTGGTCCCATGCAAAGTTTTATCAGACATAGTCAGAATTCTGAACCCAAGACACTCTTGTAATTTAGAATTAGTTGTAATCCTGGGGTGCCATAGTTCACATGATCTAACCCCAATATTCTTCTAGTCCTTCAACATTGACACATGATTGCTGATGAGTATAACACCATAGGCCATAAGACACAGGAGCAGAATTAGGCTCTTCAACCCATTGAGTCTGCTCTGCCATTCCATCATGGCTGATTTATTTTACCTTTCAACTCCATTCTCCTGCTTTCACCCCATAATCCTTGAAATCCTTACTAATCAAGAACCTATCAACCTTTGCTTTCAATACACCCAGTGACTTGGACTCCACAGCTGCCTGTTGCAATGAATTCTGCAGATTCACCACCCTCTGGCTAAAGAAATTCCTCCTCATCTCTGTTCTAAAGGGACATCCTTCTATTCTGAGGCCGTGCCCTCTGATCCAAGACTCCCCCACTTAAGGAAGCATCCTCTCCATGCCCACTCTATCTAGGCCTTTCAATCTGGTTTCTATCTTCTGCTTTGTCCTTTATAACCATACTTTGAAGATCCAAGTACTCTGGGATGAATGAAAAGCCTTCAAGAAGGTGTAAGACCTGATAGAGTGTCTGCTGAGAGGTCGAACTGTAGGAAGTCCCAGGTTCGAGAATCAAGAATTAGAAAATATAGTTTTAAGGTGAGGGAGGGTGGATTCAGTACGAACCTGAGAGGCAACTTCATCACCCAGTCGGAGGTCTGTATCTGGAATGAACTGCCAGAGGAGGTGGTTGAGGTGATACATTAACAAACCGCACTTGCTCAGTTACATGGAAAGCAAGGTTTTGAGGGATATGGGCTAAAAGCAGGCAAGTAGATTAACTTAGACAGGGAACTGCCAGCATTAGACCAGTTGGGCTGAACGGCCTGTTTCCTTGCTGTGTGACAGGGGTTCCAACCTGGGTCCATGGACGTTTGGCTAATGGTAGGGTCCATAGCATTAAAAAGGTTTGGACCCCTGATCGATGACTCTAATGAATTGTGGCTTTCCATTACATCAGAGATGTTATATATAATTTCAAGTTCTTGTGGACATTACTTTTTCAATTAGTTCTAATGACACTTGGGCACCACTTCCTTATCTGCAGAACATGATAAGCCAGAGGTTACAGACATTCACACCCCTCCCCCCTGCCAGTCCTGAAACTGACTTTAAAAAGATCACACAAGACCACAATATGCATATCTCCGTGTTCCACATTTAACTGTCTGAATCCTCAGAATTACATATTCTAGTTTGACCAGGAAGGACTGAAATAATACTGGTTGACGAGGCACTGGGAGATGTTTCTTGAAGGCTAAAAGAAGGCTTGAATGGGAAGAAGTTAAGTGTGTGCCATCCAGCAATCTTAGTTCAGGAATTTTTATTTGATACCTTTACCCAATAACCCTGTGCTTCAGTGGGTTTAGTTATGTACTGTCCTTTCTGTGAAGAGCTGTTTCCTGCCACTACCTCCTGAATGAGTTAGCTCTAACTGAAAGACTTCCTGCGCTGTCTGTCCCCATCAAGTTGCAACCCAAAACACAGAATCAAAATCAGAAGAATAAGCAGTTGACATTTCAGGTGGAGACCCTTCATCGGGACTGAAAAGGAAAAGGTCAGAAGCAGAAGTCAGTCAGTCAGAAGACCCAAAGTGTCAACTGTTTATTCCCGACCATAGATGCTGCCTGATTTGCTGAGTTTTGTGCGCGTTGCTCAAGATTTCCAGTATTTGCAAAATTTCTTGTGTTTGTGAGTAGGTATCGGACTTATCTCTGACTTGCATGACTTGAAATTTATGGTTTTGCGGCAGCAGTGCAGTGAAAAGGCAGAAAAGTATAAATTTCAAAAATAAATAACACAATAACTAATGGAGTAACAAGACAGTTTTCATGGGCTCAGTGTACTAGAGAAACACACAGAACTTGGAATGGGACTAGGATTCGGACGTTGACATGTAGTAACAGGGCCGCCAATTTACTATTCGTAGGATCCCAGAGGATAGGTGGCCATTTTGCTCATCATGCCAATAATCCTGGAAAATTTACCATTCCAAATATTTTTCTGCTTTTATAAATTAATGTCAAATTGGCTTTCACCATTGTTTAGGTCTACAATTTAACAGGATTGTGTATTGCATGTGCTTGGGTCCCTGGCAAGTTGAATGCCAGCAAAATCAAGTTTGTTTGTTCTGTGCCGTGTCCTATGATGTGGGAGATCATGATCTTTCCATGACCATGATTGCTGTTAGCAAATTTTTCTACAGAAGTGGTTTGCTATTGTCTTCTACTGGGCAGTGTCTTTACAAGACGTGTGACCCCAGCCGCTCTTAATTCTCTTCAGAGGCTGTCTACCTGGCATCAGGGGTCACATAACCATTACTTATGATCTGCCCCGTCTGCTCATACGACCATCCACCACCTGCCCCATGGTTTCACATGAGCCTGATCGGGGGGGCTAAGCGGGTGTAACACCTCGCCCAGGGGTGTGAGCTGCAGGGTAGTGGAGTGAAAGAGCACTTTACACCTCCTTTTGTGGTGACGTTTGTCCACTGCTCTACTCAGAAATCAAGTACAGAAGTCAAGTTAAGTGGCAAACCGCTGTTTTGTATTTACTGTAAAAGAAGTGCTGATTATTGAACTTTTTTGGCAGCGTGTGGCGAAACCTTGGGTGGATCAATATACTGCAGATATGGGGTCGAGAGTGAAAAGCTGCCAAAACTTGATGCTGATAAGGTTGAATTTCTTTCCCTGTGTAAGGTTTAAATGGGTTTACAGAAGGCAGCTCATGAAAAACCAGCTAAGAGGCGTTAGTGTAGCAATTAGCGCAGCGCTGTACAGTGCCAGTTGTAAGATCGCGGCTTGATTCCTGCTGCTATCTGTAAGGAGTTTGTACGTTTTCCCTGTGACCATGTGGGTTTCCTCTGGGTGCTCCGGTTTCCTCCTGTGTTGTAAAGACATACGGTTATGAGTTAGTGAGTTGTGGGCATGCTATGTTGGCGCCAGAAACGTGGAACAAACCTCGCTGATTTGATTTGATGCAAACAATGCATTTCACTGTAGGTTTTGATATGCATGTGACAAATAAAGCTAGTATTTATCTTTAATGTGGCGAGTATTTCCATCATTAGCACATCGGGATACAGGGAAAAGGGCAATGAATTTGCTGACATATTTCCAGTTGGAATAGCTGCTGCCAAAACAGAAATGGTGGGTCTTCTGGCGTCACTTCTGTATTACTCCTGTGAGTTCCATTCTAACTGAGAAGTACAGCAAGAGGGCATTGCAAATTCAAGACTGGCCTACCATTTCTCAGTAAGATCTGAGCTGATCTAACTGTGATTACTTGTTGTTGCTTATCCTGCAACTGCCTTTGACGAGCAAAACACCATCAGACCATTGTCAGCGAGCTTCTGCAGATAAGATCGAGCAGCTTTTGTTGCCTTCTTTGAGTGCTGGTCTTCAAGTCCTTGGCCGGGTGAGGGTTACGACAGCGAAGTTTCGGGGCGACTGGTTACCGATAAAGCTTTATCTTTGGTCCTTGTGCCTGTCACCGGCTTGACCCTGGCTACTGGGTTTTGTGGTGAGGTTGGCGATTTGCTCTGGAGGATCTTCAGATAGTCATCAAGTCATAGAAAGGTACAGCACAGAAACAGGCCCTTTAGCCCACCCAGTCCATGCTGGACCATTTAAACTGTCTGCTGCCAGGACCATAGCCCTCCATACCGCTACCATCCACGTACCTATCCATATTTCTCTGAAACCTTGAAATCGAGCTCACGTGTACCACTTGCGCTGGCAGGTCACTCCACACACTCACGGCCTTCTGGGTGAAGAAGTTTCCCCTCATGTTCCCTTTAAACTTTTCATCTTTCACTCTTAACCCACGACCTCTGGTTGAAGTCCCAACCAACCTCAGTAGAAAGAGCTTGCAATAACCCTATCTATGCCCCTCATAATTTTGTATACCTCTATCAAATTTCCCCTTAGTCTTCTATGTTCCAAGGAATTAAGTCCTAAGCTATTCAATCTTTCCTTCTAACTTTCAAAGTTCGAAGTAAATTTATTATCGAAGTTCATATATATCACCATATACAAATCTGAGATTCTCTTTCTTGCGGGTATACATAATAGAATCAATGAAAAAAGCAATGTTCACTGTTGACCTTGAGAACAAGTAGGCTGCATTGTCCGTTGATGCCAATGCAGTATGACTGATGCCTCAGTTTGATGGAGCAGATTTCTTCCCTCCCTTCTCAACCTCTTCAACCCATCTTCTCCCCCTTCTCAACCCCTCCAACCCATCTTTCCCAAACCCTCAACAGAATGGGCCCGTGAGGGAGACCAGTATCCTTACTGCATCCCTGAAAAGAAGCCCTGGGTACGTGGTAGCTCTCACTGAAAGAGTTGACATTTCTGACTGATGTGAAGTTGGATGATCCATGTTAAATGGCAGCCACTCTAATTTGCACTAGGCCCCCTTACGTCTTAGAATCACAGGCAAGAAATTCTTTCCCCTTCCCTCTTCCATTCGTAATCCCACTCTCTTAGATCAAGCTCAGAGTAGGTGGCACACAAAACACTGGAGGGACTCGGCGGCCCGGAGGCGCCAATGAGAAAGATAGACTGTCGAGCCGAGACCCTTCATCGGCACTGAGATGAGTCAAAGTTAGAAGGTGGGGGGAGGGGAGAAAGAAGCACAAAGTGACAGGTGTAACCAGGAGAGGATGGAGGGGTGAAGTAAAGAGCTGGGAAGTTGATTGGTGGAAGAGACACATGGCTGGACAATGGGAAATCTGATAGGAGAGGGCAGAAGGCCATGGAAGAAAGGGAAGGGGAGGAGCACCAGAGGAGGTAATGGGCAAGTAAGGAGATAAGGTGAGAGAGGGCATGGGGAATGGTGAGGGGGGGAGCAGGTATTAGTGGAAGTTCATGGAAATTGATGTTCAACCCACCTGGTTAGAGGCTACCCGGGCGAAATAGAAGTTGTTGCTCCTTCAACCTGAGTGTGGCCTCATCGCGACAGCAGAGGAGGCCATGGACTGGCATGTTGGAATGGGAAGTGGAATTAAAATGGGTGTCCACTGAGAGATCCCGCTTTTTCTAGCGGGTAGAGCGTAGAATTTGAGACCTGCTTTCTCCAGACACTGTGGCAGTACCTCCTAATATCCTGACTGGAAGGCACTGAGCAGAAGAGTGCTTCAGTAGTGCCAGAGAGAACATGGCATTGAAAGGAAACCACTTTTTGGAAAAGACAGTGAAATGAGACACCACCTGTCTCATTGGGTGGCTGTTTAAAAAAATCTGGTTTTCTGTAAGGAAAATAAAGTTTCATTTTTATATCCCCATTTACATAATTAGGACATCCTAAAGCTCTCTGCAGCCAATAGCACAATAGAGTTTTACAACTTAGAAAATGGGACCTATGACCAAGCTGATAAGTTTACCCATCTACGCTAATCCCATTTGCTCACATTAGGACCTGTATCCTTCTTTGCCTTGCCTATTTAAGTTCCTGTCTGAATGCCTCTTAAACATAGTAATTGTACGTAATTCCACCACCTCCTAGGCAGCATATAGAGTTCAAGAATCAGGAATTTGCATTGTAGCTTTGTAGAATTCTAGGCTGTGCCTGAAATATCACATTGAGTCTGGTTGCCCATTATAGGAAAGACATCGAGGCTTTGGAGAGCGTGCAGAAGAGGATGCTGTGTGCTGGAAGAAATTATTGTACATGCTTGGCTGTCTTCTCTGGAGTGGTGGAGGCTGGCAGAGGTTTATGAGATTATTAAAGGAATAGATAGAGTAGACTGACAGCATCTTCTTTTATCCCCCAGGGTGGAAATGGGTTTCCTCTGCGCTTCCTATTGTACCTCAATGTGTGAAAGAAACCCTGAGCCAGGAGAGTAGAGTTAGAAAATATATTCTTGTATATTTCCGTTAGAATGAACGGGGAAAAATGTTAGCTTCAAAGCAATCACTTGAAGGAAACATAGGTTTCTTACGTAGAGGGAAACCCCGGAAGTTTACTCAAGAGTTTCAACCAGACGATACGTTTGGGAGCTGCAGCCACCTGTGCCTCAGTGTACTTTGCAGACATACGCAGTGGTAAAATTCTTAACCACCCTTTTCAGATCCTCCCATGACCTTGTTCCTCCCTGATTGCAGCCTGTTCTGAATTTCAAAGTGATCTCGAGAGAATGTGGACTCAGCCTATCTGGTCTCTCCTCGCATGGCAAATGGACTGTCCCTGGAATCTTCGCTCTCTTTTCTTCTATGGCAGATGTACTGTGTATCATTTTAGTAAGGAGATGACAACCATCCTTAATATTTCAGGTGTGATGTCAGCAAGGCCCTGTTTGGTTGCACTGAGGTCCAAACATATTAGATTAGCTTTATTTGCCACATGCCCGTTGAGCATACAGTGAAATGTGTCATTTGTGTCAATGGCCGACATAGTCCAGCGATGTGCTGGGGGCAGCCCACGTGTCGCCGTGCTTCCGACGCCAATATAACATGCCCACAAGTTACTAACTCTAACTCGTGTGTCTTTGGAACGTGGGATGAAACTGAAGTAACCAGAGGAAACCCACGCGGCCACGGAAGAGAACATACAAACTCCTTACAGACAGCGACGGGAACTGACCACTACACTGTGTGCTACCCTATGTACTCTTGAACGCAAATCCACTCGTAGTAAAGTGCTATGTTCCATTGGCCTTCCAAATGCATACTGCATCTGCATGTTCGTTATCAGTTCCATACTGAACTAAATAGATGAGGGAGTTCCTTGGGAGTGAGATCAAACTGGATAAAGGTGCGACAACAAATGAAAATCCACTAGTTTCATGTTCACTGTTACTAGTTATAACTCCAGCCTTATTGAATAAATAATTTTTTAAAGTTTTTGGATGGGTACTGATACATGCATAGAGTAGCTTTAGAACGATCTAGGCCAATGGAGAGCAAGTGAGACCAACTCGATGGGCATCTTGGTTGTTACAAATCAGTTGGATAGAAGGCCCTTTTTCGTGCTGCACGACTCCATAACTGACTGCCATCTGAGCTCGCTGCTCAGCATAAGACCTACAAGCAGAATTAGGCCATTCAGCCTGTTGAGTCCTCTCCACCATTCCATCATGGCTGATTATTATCCCTCTCAACCATATTCTTCTGCCTGCTCCTGCAACCTTTGATGCCTTCACTAATCTAGAACCTATCAACCTCCTCTTTAAATGGTCCCACCAGCCGCCTGTGGCAATGAATTCCACAGATTCACCACCCTTTGGCTAAAGAAACCTCTCCTCATCTCTGTTATAAAGGGATGCCCTTGTATTCTGGGGCTGTGCCCTTTGGTTCTAAAATCCCCCAACTATAGGAAACATCTTCTCCACATCCACTCTATCCAGGCCTTTAAATATTCGGTAGGTTTCACCCTCCAATAGTGTCCTCTCTTACAGCTTGGACTGTTACTGGGACCAAGTCCCTTACTGGAACCTTCCTGCCTCGTTCCATGCATTCGTGGTTGTCCTGGAATAGGTTTGGATGTCACCTTTTGCTAATGGATGCTATTGGGAGCTGGCTTGGGTTGTTCTGCTCCATCAGAGAGGAGCTACCTTGAGCTGTGCTGGAGATGAGAGGCATTTCAGTGTCACTGACTGTTTCTGCTAATTGCTGAAGCCATTATTCGAGCCAGTGGACAGAATCAGCAGTTTACGGTTAAAGGCCGATTGCAAAGTAATTCACAGCTATTGTATTGACTTGCCCCTTGTCCTTCAGATTGCATTTTGCAGCCACATCTCAATTACCCATTGATGGTTGGCAGTGGCTTCTTCTGTTAGGAAGGCAGTGTGTATGCATACTACACTTGGGCAGTGACATAGTGACAGACTGGTCGATCGATTCCACCCTCTGGGCGTTAAGACATGCCATTTGTTTTTACTTTAGTTCAGGTCTGAGAGTCAAGAATGGAAAGTACCTACTCCTGCCGAGGTCCTGGATCATCAATCTTCTTTAAAATCAATTCTGCTGTAAATAACAGATCTCTATGGCACTGTGTAGTTGACTGAAAATTCACTTACTGACTAGGGAACATGCAGACAAAACGGGGGAAGAGCTCCTTTTCAGTGGTCTTTGCTTAAAGAATAAAATGAGATTTTATTCTTTAAATTTCAACCTGATGGTACGTTTATTGACTTCTCCTTCCGGTTGAGCACCTCCGCTCCATCTGCCAGAAGCGGACCTTCCTGGTGCCCAAACATTTCATTCCGATTCCCATTCCCGTTCTGACATGTTGGCCCATGGCCTCCTCTTGTGCCAAGATGGGACCACCTCAGTGCGCGGGAGCAACACTGTGTATTCTATCTGGGTAGTCTCCAACCTGACCTTCTTCCAGTTTAAAAAAAAAATTCCCTCTCCTTTCCACTCTTCTTCAGTTCTCCACTCTGGTCCCTTTACTCTTCACACCTACCTGTTACCCCTCACTTCCTTTTCTCCTTTGGTTCACTCTCCTCTCCTATCAGATTCCTTAATTTCCAGCCCTTTCTCTCTCCCACCCACCTGGCTTCACCAACACCTTCTAACTATTCTCCTTCCCCTTCCCCCACATCTTTTTATTCTGGCGTCTTCCCACTTCCCTTCCAGTCCTAAAGAAGGATCTTGGCCTGAAACGTCGACTGTTTATTCATTTCCATAAATCCTGCCTGACCTGCTGAGTTCCTCCAGCGTTTCGTGTGTGTGTTGTTTTAGATTTTCAGCATCTGCAGACTTTCTCGCGTTTAAAATGTAATTGATGCTGTCTTTGTGTGACAGGCAGCCAGACATAAGCATTAGGTGTTGGTTGTTGACGCAAGTGACACATTTCACTGTATGTTTCAATGTACGTGATAAATGAAGCTAGCCTTATAAATACAGGGTGACAGAGTTTCCTTCAGTTTGGCTGTGATTTTCCTCCTTAGCCTGTTCCCATTTAGTTGGGCCTCATCAACTCTGCTTCCCAAATCCACCACACCATGCATTTAACATGGCTTGGGGATAATCAGCAAGCAAAATTTGACATGAAAGCTCGTGAGGAAATTTAGGATAGAACAGAGAGATGAGGAAGTATTTTATTTTATCTAGAGATACAGCACAGAACAGGTCTTTCTGGCCCAGCAAGCTGTGCTGCCAGCAACCCACCGATTCACCCCAGCAGAATAACATGAAAATGTAAAACATACCAATTAACCTAGTAACCAGTACGTCTTTGGACTGTGGGAGGAAACAGTAAGTACGGACAAGCTTTCTAACAGAGGATGCTGGAATAGAACTCTACTTAGACTGCCTGAATTCTAATGGTGTCATGCTGCTACGTTACCATGGTGCCCTTTTAGCCAGAGGCTGGTGAATCTGTAGAGTTTGTTTCCAAATACAGCTGTGGTAGCCAAATCATTGGGTATGTTTAAAGCGGAGATTGATAGGTTCTAGATTAATAAGGGCATCAAAGGTTTTGGGCAGAAGCAAGGCAAGAGAATGAAGTTGAGAGGGAATATAAATCAGCCATGTTCAAATGGCAGAACAGAATCAATGGGGCAAATGGCCTAATTCTAATCCTATGTTTTATGATCTTAAAAAGAAAATTTTTATGAGGGATTTGGGTATGGAGGTTAAAGGAGGGAGCTGCAAAGATTGGGGCCTTACAACAGGCAGTGTTAGAAAAAGCCTGGAGTCTCGAATGAGAGGAAAGAAGAGATCTCCAAGCAAGGTGGGCATGTAAAATATGGATTTAGGAATGGCAACTCCCATGCAGACCAGGCCTGTTGGAGGCAGCCATGCAGAAATTTCCGAGTGAATTCTTGTTCTCAAAGACCTTTAGAGGCTGCGACATCTTGTCGCACCGTGTCACAGGGGGTTGGTAGCCTGAGCAATCACTGTGCGATGAGGTGTTTTTGCTTTACCAGAGCTGGTGTTCCCACATGATGAGAAGATTGGGTAAGAGTGACACTGCAATCAGATCTTCCTGTTCACGCCAGACATTATTTTTCCATTGAATCCGAGGCAGTGGGAGGAGTTTGCAGGAGACTGGGTGAAGGAGCATTAATATTGCACTTTGAGCATCTGCTGGTGCCTCACTATATCACTGTGCACAGGCCAAGGCCATTTGGCCAGTCAAACCTGTGCCAGCCCTTTAAAATTATTCCTGACATTTACTGTTTTGTCATATTACTGTAACAAAAGAGGTTCTGCAGATGCTGGAAATCCAGAGTAACACGCGCAAAATTCTGGAAGAACTCAGCAGGTCGGACAGCATCTATGGAGCGGCCGATGTTTCTGGCCAAGACGCTTCATCAGGACTGAGCTTTGGCCCGAAACAAAACATTATACTTCTGTCCTGCTGAAGGGTCTCAGCTCAAAACATCAGCTTTTCCACAGACGCTGCCTGGCCTGCTGAGTTCCTCCAGCATTTTGTGTGTGTTGTGTTGATCATATTTCTGTAATTATTTTCTCTCCTTAAACTTATTTTTGGCAGTTACTGCCAATGTGCTTCTATTTAATAAAATTCTTTTAAATTACAATTTAAATTATCAATTACAAATAAAATTACAGTTAAAATTACAAGTACAATTAGGACTGCATAAATAATAATTCACTTCTATCCCTCTAACTTTTTGGACAATGAACACACTAATTGGGCTTACAAACAGTGTACAAAGGACAACAAGCTGTACAAGTACAAAAAAAAAGAAAATAAATATAAATAAACAATAAATATCAAGAACGTGAGATGAAAAGTCCTTGAAAGTGAGTCCATAGGTTGTGGGATCAGTTCAGTGATGGGGCAAGTGAAATGATCCCCTTCGGTTCAAGAGGCTGTTGGTCGAGGGGTAATAACTGTTCCTAAACCTGGTGGTGCGAGTCCTGAGGCTCCTGTACTACCTTACTGATGGCAGCAGTGAGAAGAGAGCATAACCGAGATGATGGGGGGGAGGGGCAGGGGGGGTCCCTGATCATCGATGCTATTTTCTTGCAACCGAGCTCCTTGTAGATGTGCTCAGTAGTAGGGAGGGCTTTTTTCTGTGATGGACTGGCCCATATCCACTGATTTCGTGGGATTTTTCATTCAAGGACGTTGGTGTTTCCATACCAGACTATAATGTAGCCAGTCAATGTACTCTCCACCACACATCTATAGAATTGGTCAAAGTTATAGTGGACAAGCTTAATTTTCACAAACTCCTAAGGAAGTAGAGGCGCTGCCGTGCTTTGTTTGTAATTGACCTTGCTTGCTGGGCCCAGGACAGGTCCTTGGAAATGAAACACTGAGGAATTCAAAGTTACTGACCCTCTCCACCTCTGATCTTCTGATGAGGACTAGCTCACAGACCTCTGATTTCCTCTTCTTGTAGTTAATAATCAGCTGCTTGGTGTTGCTGACATTGAGTAAGAGGTAGTTGTTGTGGCACCACTTAGCCAGATTTTCACCCGCTCTCCTGCCAGTGGAAAGAATGTCTCATATTCCCATGTTTGGCCCTCACGCAATCCCAGAATAAACCTGACAGGAATTTTGCCAACAATACTTAAGTGTTTGTAGACCTGGAAGTTGTTCCAGGAAAAGGTGCTCCTGTAGCCCTTCAGGCTGTAATTTCTAGCTGGCGCAGGTGCAGATCCCTAAGCAGGCCTACGGGCCCTGAGTTTGGGTGCACAGCCTCAGGTCCAAGTATCCACACAGATGTAGGCCCATACACACAGTGATGAGGACTTCAAAGATGGGGTCCCATGTTTTTTTTGGAATTAAAGATTAGTTTTATTAGACACGAGTATATTAAAACATACGGATAAATGCACCGTTTGTGTCAATGGCCAACACGGTCTGAGGATGTGCTGCGGGTAGCTTACAGACACCAGCAGGAATTGAACCCGCATATTTGATCACAGTTGCTGTAAAGCGCCTCAGTAACTGCTATGCCACCGTTACTGGAACGTTTTGACCACATTCCCAAACTTAGGCGTGGGGAGGGGTGGAATTTCACCCAGGATTAAAGTGGCAAAGTGGTCGACTCCCACGTGTCCTTGTTACTGAAGCACCGCGGCACGGAGCCGTTAAATAGGGCTGGTACTCCGCACTTAAACATGTATTGGTTTACGTTGGGGCTGTCTGTAGGAGAGAGAAAGAACCGCTCTCTGTGGCTGGCGGATAATTGTGGCCTGAAGTCTATTACGGAGCGTAGACACTCAGGCACCAAAAGTGCCATTAAAAGCTGTTTGTAACGAAAACAAGTAGCCTTGAGCTATAGCACCTCTAAATGCTTTTGATTCCTGTCTGCCTCCCAGTGGGACCGTGGTGAGCCCATGGCAGACTAATCACTTGTTGAGTGGGCTGAGCTCACAAAAAAAAACGTGAAACCAGACACCTATGACAAAACTGACACTTCATCCTCTATCCAACCTAGACTTAACTCCCCTCAGCTGGCACCTGTAAAGTTAGAACCGTTAGAGGCCTTTTGTGCTTTTTTCCAAAACACAAATCGGTGTTAAATGTTGACTTCTTGTTTGCAGCTGTGTTTTGTTTGTAGCTCCTTTACCTCTCAATCAGACGTTGTGGGTATCTCTCCTAACTCGGGTCCAGACTCCCAGATTCAAGTTCAGTTTTATTTATCACTTGTACATCAAGGCATAGAGTGAAATGTCAA
Organism: Hemitrygon akajei; assembly: GCF_048418815.1. Lineage (NCBI taxonomy): Eukaryota > Metazoa > Chordata > Chondrichthyes > Myliobatiformes > Dasyatidae > Hemitrygon > Hemitrygon akajei. The sequence goes on along the minus strand of NC_133140.1, from coordinate 72,096,722 downwards.
CTCTCTGATATTGTCAACTATGATAATGAAGGTCAGTATTGCCACATTTTGTGCTGTTGAGCTGCAATCATTTTAATCAAATATGTGATCTATTTAAAGAACAAAAGCAATATCCCTTTAAACTGTGTGCTCATTTCAGGTAAGAAAAATCTGAACATTGGATTTGAGACTGCATACTTAAAAGGAGGGTGAAACGAACTTAACCACGCTGATTAAGTTAGATCATTACATGCAGCAGTGCTAAAGCTATTGTCACGTTACAGAGTGTATCAAGCACCACTGCCAAATCCATGATTTACAATTTTACAAAGATACTGAATATGAAATTGGCAGTGTTAAATATCAAACCAATTGAAATGCAAGTGTCTAATTTTAAAATTTTCAAACCATTCATGTCTGTGCAGGTTGTAAATAAAGTGTATTTGACGAAGAAAATGTGTCGTTTGCGTGAACAACCAACACCCAAGGACGTGCTGAGGGCAGACCGCCACACATTCCAGCCCCAGCGTAGCATGAACACAACATCACAACGTAGAACAGTACAAGGAACAACAGGCAGCAAAACATTCCCACCCCCCACCTCCTCACATGCACAGGCCTTCAAACCAATGTCAGTTCTTGGCCCAAGATTCTCAAACTTGCAGACATTGGGCCTTCAACCTCCAGTACCCTTCTCAGGTAACCTGGCACTGGCCATGAGAACACCTCCATGGTTACGAACTGGAAACACAGTTTTCATTATAAAAAGCAGGGCTTCATATTTTTCAGAGGTGCCTTTCAAGAGCACACCCATAGTTGCAGACAAACTGCACTCCGGAGAAATTGGCCAAGCTAGCATGTCACATGGATAAAATGCCATCTTTTAACCTTGCCAAAACCTGTGCTTGCTTGCTTGCTCTCTGTTAGAAATACAATCTTCTGTTCCTGAAACCACTGTGTCTTTGCACATGTGGGCATTTCTGTACTTCCAGCTCTGAGATCCCCGGTGACAGACATCTTGGCTGTCACCTGAGTGTGCTGGGGATGCCACACATGGGATGTTTACTGACCTCAGCTGGACGTGCATGATCCCGTGGTGCTTTTTGAGGGTCTTTTCCGTGGTGTCTCACCTAAATTGGGGGTTACTGGGTAGTGCGGCCTGCAGGGCTGGAAGGGCCTATTTCACACTGTATTGCAATAAGTTGTGTTGACGTGTGTTGGCCTAGTGGATAAGGCATTGGTCTAGTGATCTGAAGGTCACTGGTTCGAGCCTCAGCTGAGGCAGCGTGTTGTGTCCTTGAGCAAGGCACTTAACAACACATTCCTCTGCGACGTCACCGGTGCCAAGCTGCTTGGGTCCTAGTGCCCTTCCCTTGGACAACATCGGTGACATGGAGAGGGGAAGGCTTGCAACTGCCGGTCTTCCATACAACCCTGCCCAGGTCTGCACTCTGGAAACCTTCCAAAGGCGCAAATCCATGGTCTCACGAGATTAACGGATGCTTATTGCAATAAATTAATCAATAAGTAAATAAAGTTGATTTCTCATCCAACAAAACCAACTTAAGAAATAGGAACATCTTTCAATCTCTTTCTGGGCTCACCTCCATTCTGCTACCTGTGTTGTTGCGTGAACTAAGTCACTGGAGAGAGGTACTGTTAGATATGAAGCAGTCTCTTCATTCGACCAAATGAGATGCAGTGGGCACCATTCGGAGACCCCTTCGGAGAAAAAGGTCTGATTGACCCAACGCTACACAATTTTTTGTATGATAAAGACCAAAGGACAACCCAGGAGAATTCCATATTTACAATGCTTCCTTTAAACTACATACAACCTTCATACCTCCCTCGTTGCAGCCACACAACAGACACCCACCCAGGTAATGAGTTTAAATCAGCATTGTCTGGTGTTCCAGTTAACTGTGGTTCACAGTTCTTAGGAGCCCGTTGTCCAGAGCTGCATTTTAGACTTAATCCACAGTTCGTATTCAGATCTGAAGATTGGTTGGCTGAAGTCAGTTGCTATATGTGCTAACCCCAAAATATGCTCTGACCCCTGCCACTTGACACCCCCTCCCTCCATTGTCCAAATATCTATAGCTCTCACTGTTAAATGTATTCAATAATTTATTCCCTGCAGATCTGTAAGGTGGGGAAATTTAGGGGTATAGAAGTTCTGAAAGAGAATCCCAGTGTATTTCCAGCTAAAATGGGGAACGCCACCTAGTTCTAGGTTCTTCAACAAGGCAACACCTCCACTCAGCATCTGTGAAGATTTCCTATTTTACTCATAAACTTGGGTGCGCAGAGTTTGATTTCTGGCGTAACAGTTCGCGCAAAGCTTTACAGTGCCAGTGGTTAGAGTTCAGTTCCTGCCACAGTCTGTGCATTCTTCCTATCTCCACGTAGGTTTCCTCTGGGTACCTCCAGTTTCCTCGCATATCCCAAAGACATCCGGGTTGGGGTTAGCAAGCTGTGGGTTCGAAATATTGGCGACATCAGCATAGCAACACTTGCGGGCTGCCCCCCCCCCCCCAGAACATCCGCGCTCTGTGTCGTTTGTTGACACAAACGGCGCATTTTTGCTGCCAAGAGAGAATCTGCAGGTGCTGGAAATTCGAGCAACACACACACACACAAAATGCTGGAGGAAGTTGGCAGGCCAGGCAGCATCTATGGCAGAAAGTACAGTTGACATTTCAAGCCTAGACCCTCAAGCCAAGGAGGGGTCTCGGCCTGAAATGTCGACTGTACTTTTTCCCATCAATATTGATCCTCATCCTGTGATCCTCAATCACACGATGAGTATTATCACTGGCCAGAATTTATTGCACCTGAAGTGGGTGTGGCACAAAAGGGGTGGGGTCAAGCATATTGCTGGTGTTTGAAGGCATCTATGGACCAGTGGGCAAGGATGACAGATTTCCTACAATGAACATCAGTGAACCAGAGATATTTCATAGTAATCCAGTCATATGAAAGTCAGCATTATTGAGATTAAATTGGTAAATTGATTGACCAACACGAGAAAATCTGCAGGTGCTTGAAATCTAGTGCAACAAGCACAATGTGCTGGAGGAACTCAGCAGGTCAGGCAGCTTCTGTAGAAATTAATAAACAGTCAAAGTTTTGGGCTGAGATTCTTCTTCATGACTGAGAGGGAAGATGGGAGATGCCAGAATAAAAAGGTGGGGGGAGGGGAATAGTTGGAACGTGAAGCCAGGTAGATGGGAAAGGTCAAGGGCTAGAGAAGAAGGAATCTAATGGGAGAGGAGAGTGGACTATAGGAGAAAGGGAAGGAGGAGGGGACCCAAGAGAAAGTAATAGGCAGGTGAGAAGAAGTAGAAGGTCAGAATGGGGAACTGAGGAGTGGGGGAGGGGGGAATTTTGATAACCAGAAAGTGAAATCAATATTCATGCCATCAGGTTGGAGGCCACCCAAATGGAATACAAGATATTGCTCCTCTACTCTGAGGGTGGCCATGTATCAACATGTCGGAACGGGAATGGGAATCAGAATTAAAGTGTTGATTTACTGTTATCTTGTGCACTGGGATACAGTGAAAGACTTTGTTTTGCATTTCATTTTTACAGATTGTTTCGTTCCAACAAGGTGTTGAGGTAGCACATGGAAAAAGTAGTAACAGCACACAGAATAAAGCATTCAAGAGAAAATGCAATGCAGGTAGACAATAAGGTGCAAGATCATAACTGAGGTTAATTGTGAGGGCAAGAGTCCATCTTATTGTAGTAAGGGACCATCCAATGGTGTTTTGCCGGCAAGATAGAAGCTGTTGAAGGGTCTCAGCCTGAAATGTTGACTCTTTGTTCCCCTCCATAGATGCTGCCTGATCTGCTGAGTTCCTCCAGCGTTTTGTGTGTGTTGCTGGAGATAGAAGCTGTCTTTGAGCTTGATGGTACATGCTTTCAGGCTTTTGTATCTTCTGCCTGATGGGAAGGTGGAGAAGACTTAATAGCAGGGGTTAGTTTCCAATTACACATTTATTTAGTTGTTCATATTTAAATTCCCCAATTGGTAGATTGAAAATCTGGTCAACTTGGTGTCAGGCATTTGAACCAACATGGGAAACTTCACTTACCTCAACTATGAACTGATTGCACAGCTCATGGACTCACTTTCAAGGGCTCTATAATTCATGTTCTCAAATATTATTTATTTGGTATCCTTTTTTAAAATTTGTTTGTTTGTCTTCTTGCAAACATTGGTTGTTTGCCAGTCTGTGTAGTTTTTCAATGATTATAATGCATTTCTTCATTCTACTGTGAATGCCTGCATGAAAATGAATCTCAGGGTAGTATATGGTGACATACATATACTTTGATGATAAATTTACTTTGAATTCATTGGATCTAAAACTCAACTTCCGCTGTAACTTTCAACTTTGCCGTAGTGGGGTTTGAATTCTTGACTTTGGAGCTGCAGCCCTGGCCTCTGGGTGCTGGTTGAATGACATAACCACTGCCCGACTGTGCCCGTACCCCCTGCGTTGTCACACCGGATGCAGCTCACTGACTGGCTGTCGAACACTTGGAGTTGTTGTGAAAGGCACTACAGAAATGTAAATTGTGTCTGCTCTTCCCAGCGGAGCTGGCGTGCCAGAAGAGTCTTATGCCTGAGGTGTCAGGTTGCAGGGATTGTCGTCCGGAGCGTTTGTACGCAATGTAAATACAGGTTCTGTGAGCTCCCTGGCAGCAAGAGAGGCATGTGCAAGCTATGTTTACAGTGAAGTCCCTGCTGCAAGCAGGAAAGAGACACATCTGTCCTGGTCAGCTTTGACCTTGGTTATGTACCCATTGATTAGGTCTTGATTCTGGGCCAGTTGAAGAGTCAGCTCAACTCCTACTGACAATTTTATAAGAAACTGCTCTTTCCTATCAGTGCTTTTTTTTGTTGTGTATCTTGCGTGGTGCTGGGAACAACAGACTTTTAAAAAGTCCCCATTAAGTAGTTAGTTCCTACCTGTCTGAAGGTTGAGAATTAATTATTTATGTCTGGGTGGGGTGAGGAGTAGTTAAAGGTCATCTTTCTGTGTTTACAGGACTGTACATGACTGTGTAGATAAAACCTGTGTATCAAATTGCATTAAATGACAAATCACCGACAGCCCTGTTCCTTTGCAGACACCTTTGAGAGGACAGTAATACAGCTGTTGGCAGCTTAGTTGTGACGCCAATTTAGACTTCACCCTGGAAACTGTGGAGGTTGAGGAAGAAGTGGAGTGGGGGTGCTGAGGCCTGTGAGTGGCAAGCCCAGTTAGCCCTCGCATTTAGCTTTTAAATTCCTGCTTTGGCTGCGCTGAAGAGTGAACAAGATTAATGGAACGTTTCAGGAATCAGAAACCTGATCGCATACACTTCCAAGCAGCCCGAGCTCCTTTGAGAGCGTCGTTTTGACCTAACACTTCTAGTTGTCTGCCTTGTTCTCTCTGAAGGCACCATGTCAGCGAGACCATTCCATAGGTCTTGACAGTCCCTCATTTGCCTGGCTCGAGTTCCTTTTGCTTGATGGGTGAATCTAGTATTAACTGTTGCTGTAATCTCACCCAGATTTGAAATCGCTGCTTCCTTCCAGTTCTGGCCCCTTAAACGTGTCAGGTTTGCATCATTCTACCACGGGTGAATTGTCTATACTTGATCCATGGCTAAACTCTGTAAATTCCCTCCCCAAAGCATTCCACCTCTCTTTCCTCCTCAAAACATCTGATTGACCAAGCCTGCCCTAGTTGACCGGACATCAAATTTTATGTATAATAGGAAGTCTATTGATAGCTTCTTCAAAGCGTATGCTAAAATGGGAACCTGTTGTTTGATAGTGAAAAGCTTAGGGTGGCATAGGAGCATAGGGGTATTGGAACTCCAGTGAGTTCTCCCTTTGACCACGTGGGTTTGATCTAGGTGCTCCAGTTTCCTCTCCCATTCCAAAAGGACATACGGGTCAGGATTAGTAAGTTGTCAACATGCTATGCTGGCAGCAGGGGGACACTTGCTGGCTGCCCCCACCATATCCTCTGAGTGTTTCGGTCGTTGACGCAAATCGACGCCTTTCACCGTATGTTTTGATGTACATGCCACAAATAAAGCTAATTTTTAATCTTTAATGACGCAATTGCATGTAAGTCAGCATCCGGATGTACATGTCCAGCATCTCACATAGGGTTTCCTAAGGTGCAATCAGAGGCAGGTTTAATATCACTGGCATATGTTGTGAAATTTGTTGTTTTGCAGCAGCAGTACAATGCAATACATGATAATAAAGAAAATAATAAATTACAAAAAGAAATAGATATATAAAAATTTAATTAAGTCGTGCAAAAAGAAGCACAATTTAAAAAAGTGAAGTAACATTTAGGAGTTCCTTGATAGCAATGAGAAGAGTGCATGCCGTGGGTGATGAGGATCCTTAATGATGGATGTCATCTCCTTGATGCTGGGGTGCTAGTGGCTATGATGGAGCTGGCTGAGTTTACAACTTCCTGCAGCTTTTTCTGATCCTGTACAGTGGCTCAATATCACTTGGTAAGGCAATCAGTTACACCTGTAGAAATTCGACAAATTCTTTAGTGATATCAAAGTCTCCTCAAACTCCTAATGAAATACAGCCATTTTCAAGCCTTCTTTGTAATTGTATCAATATGTTGGACTCAGGATAGGTTTTCAGAGATGTTGACACCCGGGAACTTGAAACTGTTCACCCTTTCCTCTGCTGATTCCTCGATGAGCACTGGTATGTATTCCATCGAATTTCCCCTTCCTGATGTCCACAATTCCTTGGTCTTACAGACATTGAGTGAAGTTTGTCGTTGTGACACCACTCAACAGCTGATCTATCTCACTCCTCCTCACTGGTGAGCTTCTGCCAGCGATAGTGTGTCATCGGCAAATTCTTAGATGCTATTTCGGCTGTGCCTAGTGTTACGTAACCTCGTAACCAGGTAACTTACCAGCAAAGATAGCGGGATCAGCTGAGTCGGATGCTACTATTTTCAAACGTTTTATTCAAAAAGGGGCACAAACGTATGGTTAATACAAAACATTCAGATCATATACATTGTCAAAACTCAATCTAAAACACCGGTGTAATAATAATCATTCAAAACACAAGCTCGATCGTCGTCTAGGGGTAATGTAGATTTTATATCGTTCGCTGGATATCTAAAAGTCTTTTAGATCACGGCAGTTTCACTTAGTTGCCGGCGGAAGTGTCGCGTTGGTGCACTTTTGTTAGAAAGACAGAGAGAGGGATTTAAGAGTTTACCCGATCGGGTTTCCAACCTGGAGTAGTTCAGTTTGTCGGAGCCTCGTTGGGGAATGAACGCTCATCGGTGGCCTTCCCCTGTAGCTAAGCCGTCTTCCGTGGTGAAGTCGCCAATCCCAGGCAAGGGAAGGACGCACACGACCCCACCACCGGCTGTAGCTATTAAAACGCTGTCGCAGGATTTCTAGCGTTTCTCCTTCGCGTGTTTCCTTGGTGCGTCTGAGGGGCCGTCTCTACAGCCCCTCTTTTATCTGGTCTGGCAGGGTTGTAGATGTCAATCAGGGTGGGGGGGTTTGAGGCGATCCTTCCCCCATCACCCATCTCACATTGCCCTGAGATTTTGCACGTAGGCCAATTCCTTATCCCACAAAGGTGTCTCCCAAAACAATGGCTATGTCGGAGGCTTTTGTCTTGTTGAGCGGCCAATCCACATTCCAGACCGTAAGGCTCTCTCTCTCTCTCTCTCTCTCTGGCGATTCTCCCAAAGGAGGGGGCTGAGGTCATAACACTAGCCATACAGTCATGGGTGTGGTGAGATTAGAGCACTGGGCTAAGTACCTATCCCTCAGGAGCACCAGCGTTGATTGCCAGCGAGGAGATGTTATTTCCGATCCGCACTGATGGCGGTCTCCCGGTGAGGAAGTAAAGGATCCAATTGCAAAGGGAGGTACAGAAACCCAGGTTTTGGAGCCTCTTGATTAGAACTAAGGGTATGATTGTGTTGAACACTGAGTTGTGGTCAATGAATAGCAGCTTCTTGGCGGTATTGCTGTTGTCCAGGTGATCCAAGGCTGAGTGCAGAGCCAGTGAGATTGCATGTACTGTAGGACAAGTGTAGTGATTGCAATGGGCCCAGCCCTTGCTTAGGCAAGAGTTGATTCTGACCTGACCAACCTCTCAAATCACACCATCATGGTAGATGTGAGTGCAACTGGGTGATTGTCATTGAGGCAGTTCACCCTGCTCTTCCTGAGCACTGGTATGGTTGTCACCCTTTTGAAGCAGGTGGGAATCCTCCAGCGGCAGCAGTGATATATTAAAGATGCCCTTGAGCATCACAGCCATTCACGATGTTAGATTTTGTCTTGTAGGAAGTAATGGCCTGCCATTGCTGATATGCATCCGATTCCATCTCTGACCTCAATTGGAATTGTTTTTTAACTCTTAAAATAACCCTCCTTAGCTAATATCTAGACTTCTTTTGTTGTTCTGCAGCTCAAAACTTCAATGCCATAGATCTAGCCCTCAGCAGATAATGAATCTCCTGGTTCATCCAGGGTATTTGGTTTGGGTATGTCCTGTATGTTCTCAAAAGCACACACCCATCCACACAGGTCTTGAAATTGATGATAACTGTGATGTATTCATTCAGATTCCAAGATGAGTCCCTGAATATTGTCCAGTCGACTGTCTCAAAGCAATCCTGGAAGTAGTCCCTTGACTATACCTTCCTACTCCTCACCACGGATCCTGCGATCTTTAGTGTCTACCTATATGTCAGGAGTAGAAGTACAGCCAGGTGGTCAGATTTTCTAAAGTGTAGGTGTGGGATGGCACAGTAAGTGTTCTTGATAGTGGTGTAACAGTGGACAAGTGTGTTGGCTCCTCTGGTTCCACAGCTGATATGTCAGTAGTTGTTCAGAGACTTCTACAAGCTGGCCTGGTTGAAATACCCCACAATGGTAGGGAAGGCATTCCTGTACACTTTTTCTTGACTGCTGATCACGATGCTCAGCTTCCCCAGTGCCTGCCTGACATTGGCCTGAGGTGGAGTGTATGAGTCTCTCAGCTGATAAATGGATGACGTTTGACTGCTGGATGTCAGGGTTGGGTGAGCAGGACTGAGGCAGAACCACCATGAATGTGCACCATGATGAGTTAATCAAAAAGCATACACCACCTTCTCGACCTTTTAAAAAGACTAAGCTATCCTCTTTATGATGAATAGTGAAGCCATGTTTCCATAGAGTAAAGTACACAACAGTCGCTGATGTCCCTCTGGTACAGCAATCTTCCTTTGAGATCTTCAGTTTTATTTTTCAGAGAATGTACATTCACCAGCTGAATAGTCAGGAGTCGGGGGGGGGGGGGGGGGTTCTTTCAATCATACTTGCAGACTGGCTTGGCTTCTGTGCTTCTGTTTTCTTAAAGGGGAACTGCATTTGTGACCCAAGTGTGCAGTCCGACATCTGCTGAAATTGCTGGATTTGAGTGTTGATAGATTTTTTAAAAATGTCTTAAAACAATATTACTTAATTGAGCCTATTGTGAGAGTGTAAGAAACAAGAAAGGAACAGGCCATTTGTTTAGATTGAGATTTATTTATTTATCACGTGCATCGAAATGTACAGTGAAATGCCTTGTTTGTGTTAACACCAACAGAACCTAAGGAAGTGCTGGGGACAGCCCACAAGTGTCACCACACGTTCCAGCACACCATCCATGTTCATTGAACAGCAAGACCAGTAACAACAACAACAAACAAAGCCTTGTTTTTCAACCTAGCATTCAATACATTGTGGATATTTGGCCATTCAGTAGGCCATGGTTAACCTTTCACCTTGTTTAATTTGTTGTCCAATGCCCAACAAAAACCAAGGGCTTGAAGGCAGTGCTTGAGTTTTGTTGGTCTTCAGATTCAAGACTGTTATTCTCTGACAAATCAGAGCTGGTTGTTCAAATTGACAAGTTCACAGAGACCAGGCTGCCAAACTGGGTGAGGATCAATTGTTCCGAAGATGTAGCTTCTGACTTACTGTCATTGAAGGGACTATTTGGTTTCCTGTCAGGTATAGAGTACTCCGGCCAACAGGTGGCAGCAAGCAGGCTTTCTGTGTGTTACTAACAGAAAACGTCCAATCTGTGAATTTTTATGTGCTAGTTATTGCGTTTAAATAGGGGATTAACTCCATAACCCCTCAGGAAACAATGACCACATCCGGTGGGTCCCTTGTAAATCATCACCGGATCCAATGGATTCAAAGTTCAAAATAAATTTATTATCATAGTACATATATGTCATCATATAAAACCCTGAGACTAATTTTCTCATGCCATATTCAATAGATCCGTAATAGAACAATAACCATAATAGAATCAATGAAAGACCGCACGAACCTGGGCTTTCAACTGTGCGAAAGACACAGACTGTGCAAATACAAAAATAAATAAACAAACAAACAATACCGAGAGCATGAAATGAAGAGTCCCTGAAAGTGAGCCCCATAGGTCATGAGAACATTTCAATGATGAAGTTAAGTGAAGTTATCCACTTTGGTTCAAGAGCCTGATGGTTGAGGGATAATAACTGTTCCTGAGTCTGGTGGTGTGAGTCCTGAGGCTCCTGTACCTTCTTCCTGATGGCAGCAGTGAGAATTTACTATTCAGTATAAATAGTGACCAAATTGCACGGATCTCTTTGTGTATGGGGATCAGAGCTCTTAAATAGTGTCCACACTCAAAAGATCCCCTGTAAATAGGTACCAACTCCTGTGGGTAGTGACCAGATCCTGTGGATTGTTTAATATAGTGACTGCTTGCTGTAGTAACCGTGATACTTGGTGACGATGATTACATTCTACAGATCTACCGGAAAAGTGATCTGACACTTAGGATTCCCTGTCAACAAAGCTAAGCACAACTAGAATGGCAGATTCTTGAAATCTGAAATAAAAACTGAAAATGCTGGAAATACTCAGCAGATAAGGTAGCATCTGTGGAAAGAGGGAGATAGGAGGAAGAGGAGGGAGAGGGCGAGACAGAGAACTGATTTTTCAGGATTTGATGCCAGGTTGCTAATGCTGAAGCATTAACAGTACTGTATTAGCAAAGTTTCTCTCGTCACACATTGCTGGATTTAGCTGCAAAGTGGATCATGGCTTGTTATTAAGCTATATCAGAAATAATGGAACAAGATTATGTGGATGATTACTGTCTGGTCCGTGTAAACCTCTGTAGTCATGGTGTTTTATAAAGTTAAATTGCTTAGTATTTACAGCTCCACAAGAGCTTCTTTCAACCCTCTTCACCTTTTCTTACTTTAAAAATAAACCTTATTTTTAAAATACATGTGGTATGTACAATTCAATGAGTGCATTTCTTTCTTTATATTCATTGTGCTAACAAACCAATATATTCTATTAGTAATGCACCAATAGAACCATTTTTCCTATAGATACGTAGGAATAGATACATGAAGTGTTTGAGAGGCTGTTCTTATTTCAGAAAAATACATAAAAATGCAGCACGTATGCAGGAAATACACTCAGTGGCCACTTTGTTAGGTCTTCTCCTATACCTGATAAAGTGGCCATTGAGTTCGTGATCTTCTGCTGCTGTAGCCTTTCCTCTTCAAGGTACGATGTGTTGTGCATTCAGAAATGCTCTTCTGCCCACCAATTGTTGTAATGTGTGGTTATTTGGGTTATTGACACCTTCCTGCAATTGGATCCTCAACTTTCTAGCTGGAAGACCACAATCAGATTGGTGATAATATCTCCGCCTCACTCACAGTCAACACTGGTGCACCTCAGGGGTGTGTGCTTAACCCACTGCCCAACTCCCTCTGAACCAATGACTGTGTGGCTAGGTATAACTCAAATACCATCTATAAATTTGCTGATGATATACCAACAATGTTTGCATTGATGGTAGAATCTCAGATGGAGATAAGAGGCTGTACAGGAGTGAGATATATCAGCTGGTTGAGTGATGTCACAGGAACAACCTTGCATTCAGTGTCAGAAAGACTAAAGAGCTGATTATGGACTTCAGGAAGGGCAAGTTGAGGGAACTCGAGCCAATCCTCATAGAGGGATCAGAAGTTGAGAGAGTGAGCATTTTCAAGTTCCTGGGTGTTAAGATCTCCAATGATCTAAGCTCGTCTCAACATATTGACGCAGCTATAAGGAAGGCAATAGTGGCACATGGCCAAGTGGTTAAGGCGTTGGACTAGCGATCTGAAGGTCGTGAGTTCGAGCCCCAGCCGAGGCAGCGTGTTGTGTCCTTGAGCAAGGCACTTAACCACACATTGCTCCAGTCCACCCAGCTGAAAATGGGTACTGGCGAAATGTTGGGGGTTAACCTCGCGATAGACTGGCATCCTATCCGGGGGGGGGGGGGGGGTCTCAGTCGCTTCATGCCACGGAAACTGGCATAAGCACCGGCCTGATGAGGCTCGGGACAGACTTTAACTTTAATAAAGAAGGTAATATAGTGGCTGTATTTCATTAGGAGTTTGAAGAGATTTGTTTTGTCACCTAAGACATCTGAAAATTTCTATAGATTTACTTTGGAGAGTATTCTGACAAGATGCATCACTGACTGGTATGGGGGGGGAGGGGGGGTGCTCCTGCACAGGCTACAGAAAGTGGTAAAATTAGTCAGCTCCATCATGGGTACTAGCCTTAGTAGCATCCAAGACATCTTCAAGGAGTGGAGCCACAGAAAGGCGACATCCATTATTAAGGATCCCCATCACCCAGGGCAGCCCTCTTCTCACTGTTACCATCAGGTAGGAGGTACAGAAGTTTGAAAGCACACACACAGCAATTTAGGAACAGCATCTTCCCCTCTGCCATCCGATTCCTAAATGGACATTGAATACACAAACACTACCTCACTCTTTTAAATATATACTACTTCTATTTTTGTACTATTTTTAATCAATTTAATATACATATATATTATACTTACTATAAATGATTCACTTTTTTTCTTTCTATATGATCATATATTTCATCATACTGCTGCTGCTAAGTTAACAAATTTTGCAACACATGCAGGTGATAATAAACCTGATTCTGATTCTGTCATCTCGAACTAGTCTGGCCATTTTCCTCTGACCCCTCTCATTAACAAGGTGTTTTTGCTTTCAGAACTGCTGCTCACAGTATGTTTCTTTGTTTTTCACACCATTCTCTGTGAATTCTAGAGACTGTTGTGCCTGAAAATCCCAAGAGATCAGTAGTTTCTGAGATACTCAAACCACCCCATCTGGCACCAACAATCATTCCACAAAGTACCTTAAGGTTATTACTTCCCTATTCTGATGTTAGGTCTGAACAACAACTGAATCTCTTGACCATGTCTGCATGTTTTCATGCATTGAGTTGCTACTATATGATTGGTTGATTAGATATTTGCATTAACGAGCAGGTGAAGCTAATAAAGTAGCCACTCAGTGTACATTGCAAACCAGTACGTGACTTTTTTTACAATTGTACTGTTATCAAGTCTGCACGTTCGTAGGAGGATGCAGCCATAGCCTTCTGTATCTCATAATCTGGTTTATAATCACTGTTTTATATGATACGGTACTTGTTTTACGACAGCAGTACTGTGCAAAGAAATAAAACCATTATAAATTACAAACTATATAAACAGTATTTTCATCTTCATCTGTTTATCTAGGTGCCCTAAACTGCATCTCTGCCTTTCACCTTTGGATGGTGATGAGTTACACATTCCCGCAAGCTTTGTATTGGAATTAGCTTGTTATCGTCACAGGTACTAAGATACAGTGACAAGCTTGTCATGCATACTGTTCATACAGATCGGATCATTACACAGTGTGTTGAGCTAGATTAAGGTAGAACAGTAACAATGCAGACTAGAGTGTGAAAGCTACTGAAAGAGGGCAGTGCAGGTAAATGATAAAGTATAGCAAGGTGGATTATGAGGCCAAGAATCCATCTTATCTTACATGAGGTTCGTTTGAGAGTTTAATCAGTGTCCTTGGGCCTGGTGGATTGTGCTTACAGGCTGTTGTATCTTATGCCTAATGGAAGTGGGGTAAAGAGGGGATGTCAGGGATTGGTGGGGTATTTGATTGTGCTGGCTGCTTTACTGCAGCAACGAAAAGTACAGAGTCCATGGAGGGGAGGCTGGTTCCTGTGATGTGCAGAGCCGTGTCCACAACCTTCTCAAAGTGCTGGTGGAACGCAGCAGGCCAGGCAGCATCTATAGGAAGAAGTACAGTGGACGTTTCGGGCTGCCCGAAACGTCGACTGTACTTCTCCCTATAGATGCTGCCTGGCCTGCTGCGTTCCACCAGCATTTCATGTGTGTTGCTTGAATTTCCAGCGTCTGCAGATTTCCGCGTGTTTGCGTCCACAACCTTCTGTTGTTTCTTGTTGTCACGTGCAGAGCGGTTGCCGTTCAAAGCCATTAATCATCCAGGCAGAATGATCTCTGTGGTGCATTGATAAAATTTGGTCAACGGGGACACACCAAGGTTGTTTAGCCTCCTGTGGAAGTAGAGGGGTTGGCATGGTTTTATGCTATTTTATTGCAAAGCCAGGATCAGATGGTGTTCCCTGTGGGACAAAATAGATAGATAGATAGATACTTTATTCATCCCCATGGGGAAATTCAACATTTTTTCCAATGTCCCATACACTTATTGTAGCAAAACTAATTACATACAATACTTAACTCAGTAAAAATATGATATGCATCTAAAAACACCCTCTCAAAAAGCATTAATAATAGCTTTTAAAAAGTTCTTGAGTAGTTTACTTAAATACATTGAGTCCTAACCCCGGCACTTTAACATATCTTACTCCTGGCGGTTGAATTGTAAAGCCGAATGGCATTGGGGAGTATTGATCTCTTCATCCTGTCTGAGGAGCATTGCATCGATAGCAACCTGTCGCTGAAACTGCTTCTCTGTCTCTGGATGGTGCTATGTAGAGGATGTTCAGGGTTTTCCATAATTGACCGTAGCCTACTCAGCGCCCTTCGCTCTGCTACCGATGTTATACTCTCCAGTATAAACCTGTCTGTAGCAATAAATGTTTCTGGGTAACCTTCTTTAAAACCCCAAATAAATTAATTTGATTCATAATGATACAATATATTTATGAATACAGACAAGGCTATAAGAATAGGCTTTTGTTGCATTGTAGGTAAGTAAGTGGATCTTGTGCATAGTTCATATGTACCCCCCTCCCCCGTGCCGCCTACACTTCTGTGTGAGTGCAGAGCGGGATGATGGCACTGTGTTTAACGGGCACTACATTAATACTCTGGTCCTGTGGGTGCTCTGCTGCCCAGGACAAGCCAGGTTTGGTATGGGTAAAGAGTGTGAGCCAGTGGCAGGAAGGTCTCCAGGTCCTGGTGTTCAGGTTAAGTGATAACAAATGGTATGAGCCTCCTGAGACTGTGTGGAATGCGGGGTAAAAAGCAGATGGATTTCCATCCGCGGGGACATACGTGCGTCCAGTCATATCTGTGGGTGTATTTTCCACACCGACATGGGGACACGGTCTAAGGATCAGAATGAAACCTGTTGGGAAATATTTCTACACGCAGAGGATGGTGAAATTGGAGTTACGCAAAAGGCCATTGAAGCTGAGTCAAGTGTTAACTTTAGATCTTTTGTCCCAGAGATAAGGGAAGAGAGGGATAAATTTGAATTTATCACTGTATGCACTCGTACTTGCAGTAGCAGTGCCACAGGAACATAGCATCACATGCGCAACATTTACCGTAGAAGGAAAGCATAAATATAAATTCTACTGGTATGTAGGGAATTAGTTGGCATGTCACCTGTGATCTCAGACTCAGGCACTAGGCCTGTTCCCAGGTCAGACTGAAACTTCCTCACTGAACGGAGGTTCAACATAATGAGGAAAATATTTCCATCCTGCAGCCTACAATAGCAAAGGTAATACTTTGTGAATACCACAAAATGAAATGGAAGGATTGCACTAGAAATCCTTTGCTACAAGTTACAGTTTTATATTCTACTTGAACTTTAGAAGTCCCTGCTCTCTTGAGGCATTGAATTAACAATTACAGTTCTCCTGACCTGCATTTATTTTATTCAGTTCCACCATTAGCAGTTTCAACAGCTCAGAGTGAAGGCCAGTCTCCGCATTATTAAGCTCTGTTAATCATAATTACAGCGTATTGTGAGACGGCAGACAGTTATAACTATAGCTTGCAGACATGCTGCTGAAGATGTATTCCTGCACCAAATGGCAAAAAGAGGCTTTTACAAACCATCCAGAACCTTCTAATTGCAGCATAAGTTCAAGCAGGAGAAATTAAAGTCACTTCTAACCTTTACAATACCAAGTGGAATTCTGATCCATCCTGAAACCTCACCATTTTTTTACCACTGAGATTGTCTCATTTAATGCTCCCGTTTCCCACCAGAACAGTCTTCAAAACAAGCCCTTCAGCCCATTGGGTCTAAGCTATCGAGCACCCGTTTTCCCTCATCCCACCTTTATTCTCCTCTACACACCATGGCTACAGGCTGCAGGAGTACGTGCTGAGAGACACACTGAAGTTTGGTGCTGCCACTGCAGTGTTTCGGTGGGGAAGGACCACGATATGGAGTTCTGCACCTGTAGAGGGATGGGCCGGGTTGGGTGAAGAAATAGTGGTATGGTAGCGTAGCACAGTGCTTTAGAGTACCAGTGTACCCGGGTTCAATTCCTGCCGCGGCCTGTAAGGAGTTTATATGTTCTCCCCGTGACTCCGTGGGTTCCCTCCGGGTGCTTCAGTTTCCTCGCACCGGCCAAAGACGTATGGTTTGGTAGGTTAATTGGGCATTGTAAATTATCCTGTGATTAGGCCAGAATTAAATCGGGGGATCGCTGGGTGGCGCGGCTCGAAGGGCTGATTCCACGCAGTATCACAATAAATAAATGAGTAAACAAACAAACAGATAAATAGAGTGGCACACAGCGTCTGGAAGTCTATGGTCATTCACATTGGTAGAAGAAATGAAATGGTTGACTATTTTCTAAATGGAGAGAAAATTCAAAAATCTGAGGTGTAAAGGGACTTGGGAGTCGTCGTGCAAGATTCCCTGAAGGTTAATTTGCAAGTTGAGCTGGATGTGAGGAAGGTGAATGCAATATTAGCATTCATTTCAAGAGGATGAGATTGTAAAAGCAAGGATATAACGCTGAGGATTTATAAGGCACTGCTGAGGCCTCACTTAGAGTATTGTGAGCAGTTTTGGGCCCCTTACCCTAGAAAGGATGTGCTGAAACTGGAGGGAATTCAAAGGAGATTCACGAAAAGATTCTGGGATTGAACGGCTTGTCACATGGAGAGCATTTGGCTCTGGGCTTATACTCACAGGAATTCCGAAGCAATCTGTTGAAACCTATCACATGTCGAAAGGCTTTGATAGAGTGGATGTGGAAAGGATGTTTTCTGTGGTAGGGGAGTCGAGTAAGACCAGAGGACATAGCCTCAGAGTAGAGGGGCACCCGTTTGGAATGGAAAAGAGGAAGAATTTCTGAAGCCAGACTTTATGAATCTGGAATTTGTTGCTACAGGTGATTGTGGAGTCCAAGCCATTGGGTATATTGAAGGCAGAGGTTGATAGATCCTTCATTAGTCAGGGCATGAAGGGATATGGGGAGAAGGCAGAGGGAAAATGGATCAGCCCTGATGAAATGGCAGAACAGACTCAATGGGCCAAATGGCCTAATTCTGCTCCTATATCTTACGGTCTTATGGTATTAATTTATCACACTGGGTATTTGGGGGGGTGCTCCTGAATGGTAACAGTGCCATTCGTTTAAACTATACATTAACACTACATAAAACTTAGCAAATGAACGCTTTATACAGTTTACTCTTGTATTTTTTTAATTATAAATAAATTTTATTTTGGGTTTGAAAAAAATCCAGCCCATGTTCAAAACAAATCAGCCCAAGTTTTCTAGAAAACATTTATTGCTACAGCAAGGTTTATTTTTATCTCATTATTAATAATAAATAAAACTATTAGTTTTTATAATTGCATTCTCTTTTATCTGTGTAATGAGTTTGAAATCTTGGGTCTAGGTTTTAGAAGGGAACCTGTTTGTAACCAAAGAGGAGAGTGGCTTTTTATCACATCTGTTGCTTTGTAAACAGCTGTTTGTGGTTTACTAAGTGGTGATGGTTGAACCATAGTCAGGATCAAGGTGAAAGGGTTGACTAGTCAGATCACAGCATTGCCAAGTCCTCCTTGTGGGAGCTTTCTCAGCTCAAAGTTTAACTGAATTTGAATATGAATAACGGGAGACATTGTGTATGAATGATTTGAAACACATTGTTTGTGTTTGGGAGGAAAAGGTGATTTTGAATTTGCTTCCCAAAGCTCTGCTCCAGCGTGCCTCCTATCTGCTGGAAACTAATTGATGGAGATTGATTGCTATCATTAGTCACAGACTTGTTTATCCTTGTACCACGCAACTGACTGGATCGTATGAAGCAGGCATACCCTCAGTGGCCACTTTATTAGGTACGTCCTGTAACTGATAAAGAGGTCAGTGAGTGTTTTTCATGGTCTTCTGCTGCTGTAGCCCATCCACTTTATTTTTAGACATTTTGCATGGTCAGAGATGCTCTCTTGTTACACCACTGTTGTAACGTGTAGTTCTTTGAGCTGCTGTCACTTTCCTGTTAGCTTGAACCAGTCTGGCCATTCTCCTCTGACCTCTCTGACAAGGCATTTTTGCCCGTAGAGCTGCTGCTCACTGGACGTCTTTTCTTTCTCCATAACCTTCTCTGTAAACTTCAGACCAGGGGTTCCCAACCTCTTTTTTGCCATGGACTCCTACCATTAACTCTGGGGTTTGTGAGCCCCAAGTTGGGAACTCCTGCTCTAGAGAGTATTGTGGATGAAAACCCCAGGAGATCATCCGTTTCTGTCACTTTGATCACGTTTCTTCCCCATTCTGATGTTTGGTCTGATCAACAACTAAACCGCTTGAACATGTCTGCATGTTTTTATGCTTGGTCTCAGCTCTAAATATCAACTGCTTATTCCCCTCCGTAGATGCTGCCTGACCTGCTGGTTTCCTCCAGCATTTTGTGTCTGTTGCTCTAGATTTCCAGCATCTGCAGAATCTCTGGTGTTCGAGAGTTAGCATATGAGAGATCAGTTCAGGAGTCTGATTAACAGTGGGATACAAGCTGCTCTCAGACTAGAAACAGTAACTCTGCTTGTTGACGATTGTTTTGATAATTTTCTGCTACTTTAGATTTCCATGGCTTGGTAGCATAGTGGTTAGCAGAATGCTTTACAGTACAGGCAACCCCAGTTCAGTTCCCACCCATCCCTGTAAGGAATTTGTACAATCTCCCCATGACCACATGGGTTTCCTCCAGGTGCTCCGGTTTCCTCCCACAGTCCAAAGACATGCCGGTTGGTAGGTTAATTGGCTATTGTAAATTGTCCCGTGATTAGGCTAGGGTTAAATCAGGGGTTACTGGCCGGCGTGGCTCAAAGGGCCAATTCAGCTCTGCATCTCAACATGTTTAGTTTTAGTCTGATTCATTGTCTGCCGAACAGACCTGTCAGTCAGGTCAAACCCATCTGCTTCTCACTCACTGAGAGACTCTGGTGACCTCTAACTGAGGGAATTGCCTAATGAGCCAGTGATGTGTGGGAAAGGCAGGTCCTGATGAGATTACTTGTATCCAAGTCCCCAATTACTGAACGGTCTGAGGCCGTTGAAGTGAATGAGTTAAATGCCGGTTTAACCATGAAGCTAAAAAGCATTGCTTTGTTAGTAAATCCTTTTTAAAAAAGGCCCACACCTTAAGATCTGTTTTCTATTTATTCATCCATGAGATTTACTTTTCTCTGTGAATTTGCAACAAACCATGAAATCCCTGCTGTTAAAGAATTCCAGTCACTCTATCGATGAAAGGCCTGGATGGAGGGGATGTTCCCTATTGTGGGGAGCCTCGGCCAGAGGGCAAAACCTCAGGATACAAGGACGTCCCTTTAGAACAGAGATAGGGAGGAGTTTCTTTAGCTGGAGCGTGGTGAATCTGTGAAACTTATTGCCACAGATAGGTGAGAAGGACAAGTCATGGGGAGGTATACTGAAAGTGGAGGTTCATGTGTTCTCGATTAGTAAGGGTGTCAAAAGCAATGGGGAGAAGGCAGGAGAATGTGGTTGAGAGGGGTAATAAGTCAGCCATGATGGCATAGTGGTGTAGATTCAATGGGCCGAACGGCCTAATTCTGCTCCTATGTTTTATGGTTTTCTGTGGATGTTGCTGGCAATGCCACCAGTTCTTGTCTGACCCGAGTTACCACTGAACTGAGGAGGAATGCAGTGAGGGGGTAACCACAGTGGAGAGTCTGGATTCACGCACAAACCAGATGGGGTAAGGTTGGCAGATTTTCTGCCCTCCGGGACATTTGTGAGGCAGATGCTTTCCAGGGCGAAATCAGCACAGCAATAATTTAACGTGGGCAGGCAGAGGGGTGATGTCATCTGGAATGTCGGCCGCTGTAAACTGTCAACCCTGATGAGAAGATGTTCTAGGGTCTCTACATATTTCAGAACTGCTTATTTTCCTTTGAAGGATTAACGTAACGAATTATTGGCATCTATCACCCTTGCTCCCCAATAACCCTCCCCCACTACTCTTCCAGGAAACCTCCAAGTGCTCTTTCTGTCACGGTTGGCACTCAGGGATGGAATCAGCCATTAGCTCTAATTTATAGTGAGGCTTTTAGGATGCTGGCGGTCTGCAGCGTTCATTTTCTAAGAGAATGGGTACTTGGTAATATATAGAGCTAGACAGCTTTCAGCTAATGGGCAAACCACAGTGTTTTTTTTTAACAGATGGCTTATTTGAATCAATTATTTCACATTTGTGCAATTCTTGAACAGCTGGAAACTAATTTCTTGACTGATACGAGGAACAAAAGCTGATTCGTGAAAAGCTGATTTCAGTAGCGTCTCACCCTCGGCCTTGTTTGGTCGCTGCCTCACCTTCCACTTGGAAGGTTGATGGTCCAACCCTCACAGGAGAATGAAGCACCCAGAGGCCAGGGGCCCAATGCAGTCTCACTGGAGTTACGTCAAGTTGGTGGCACAGCTCATTATGACTGGATTTTCTTCAACTAAGTTGCCCTCTGTTGCTTTTCTGCTGCAGAATACACGACACTCATTGGCTAAGTGGTGCCTCGCTTACTCACCGTGCGGCAAATGGCTGGAGGCCTTTCTGCCCATCAATGACAGAATGGATTCACTGTAGGTGACAGAACAGAGACAAAAAAGTGGTTTCTTCATAAACCTCCTTCTAACCTACAAGCGTTTGTGCTTAACTTTAAGCAACCCCTTAAATTTTGCTGCATCAAAGAAATCCAGTCACCTATCACTTGTGAATTTTTGACCATTGAGATCTTTCTGAGTATTTGCAACATCTTCTGTTTCATTTTTGACATTAAACTATTGGTGGTGATCTTGTATTCAGCCCATCGAGTTGGAACAGACTCAGTGGGCCAAATATCCCAATTCTGCTCCTATATCTTATATTCCTATGCTCTATTCATGACACCTTGTTTTGGAAAAATGGAAAAACATATCGCCCTTCAGATGCTGGCTACATCCCCTAACCCTTCAGTATTTCTTTTGATAGAGAAATTTGCTCCAAGTTGTGTAAGCTCTTTTTGGGAGTTTAGACTTCTCGTTTGGACTACTACCTCCATATATATATATTTAACATACAATTAGAGCTATACATTGTAATTTATTTGTGATCTAATCGTAGTCCCATGCTCCACTCCACTTTTCAATTGCATTCCTCTAGAAATTAGTCACGGTCCTTTGCATAGTTATTGCCTTACTAATATAAGCCTCTGGTTTTATTGATTGATGTATCTGAACTTTAGACCTCTTGGCTGTTTACAGATTTATACACATTTCCATTTTTTATGCAATATTATATACACAGACCTATTAAAAACTTGACTTTGTTTGTCCTTCCTCTTTCTTCATGAAAAATATCCCAAGAAGCAACATATAGGAGCCTTTAAATGTTAGTTATTTTGATAAATAGAGGCCATTGTTTACCTCATTATGTGAGAAAAGACATCACAAGAGAAGGATAAGTATTTTTAGGGCATGTTTTTTAATGTAGTCGCTGTTAAGTTGTGTTTCCTGAGAGAGCTGAAGGTAGATTATTGAGTGGGACATCAATTAGGCTTTGTTCATTTTTAAATAAAGCCATTTATTTAGTATATTTTTATAATGCAGAGGTAGAGAAATGGGGCTATTTCACAGGGAACTCCAGGGTTTAGACCCGTGTACAATGAAGTATGTTTCCAAGACAATGTGGTGTGTTGTGCTCCATGACCTTACAATCCTTTCCATTCTGGGTACCAATTCCAGAGGAGCTGTCAGAATGGCTGGGTTGGCGTGAGGAAGGGTGAGCTGAATTCTCAGGGTGATGGACAGGGTGTCCATTAAGTGTTTTGCTTTGTCCTGGATGGTTCTCCTGTTATTGGAGCCACATTCCTCCAGGCTCATGGAGAACATGCCATCTTGCACTTTCCTTTCACAATTCGTTTGAGGGACGAGGATGTTGTTCGTAATGCTGGAGTTTATCATTCATGCCTAATTGGCCCTGAACAGAGGTAAACCAAGTTGTTGGGTTGGAATTATCAGGGGGCAGGCAAGGCAAAGGTGACAGATTCCCTTCCCTGAGAATCTCAATGAACCAGATGGGATTTTACATCAACCTGGTAGGTTTGTGGAGCAGCACGAAGTGCGGCAGTTAGCTCAACGCTTTACAGTTGTTGGCTGTGCGATCAAGTTCAGTTCCCCACTGCTGTCTGTAAAGTGTACGTTCTCCCCGTGATCACATGGCTTTTCTCCACATTCCAACGATGTGTGGGTTAGCAAGTTGCGCGCATGCTACGTTGACATCGGAACCATGGCGACGCTTACAGACATCCCCCAGCACATCCTCGGACTTCGTTGGCCGTTGGTGCAAACAATGCATTTCACTGTCTTTCATTGTTCCAATGTACATGCAATAAAGCACTAGCCTCTGTAGTATCCAAGATACCTTCAAGGAGCAATGCCTCAGAAAGGTGGTGTCCATCATTAGGGACATCCACCACCTAGGGCATGCCCTCTTATTAATTAGATAGATAGATAGATAGATAGATACTTTATTCATCCCCATGGGGAAATTCAACTTTTTTTTCCAATGTCCCATACACTTGTTGTAGCAAAACTAATTACATACAATACTTAACTCAGTAAAAAAATATGATATGCATCTAAATCACTATCTCAAAAAGCATTAATAATAGCTTTTAAAAAGTTCTTAAGTCCTGGCGGTTGAATTGTAAAGCCTAATGGCATTGGGGAGTATTGACCTCTTCATCCTGTCTGAGGAGCATTGCATTGATAGCAACCTGTCGCTGAAACTGCATCTCTGTCTCTGGATGATGCTATGTAGAGGATGTTCAGAGTTTTCCATAATTGACCGTAGCCTACTCAGCGCCCTTCGCTCAGCTACCGATGTTAAACTCTCCAGTACTTTGCCCACGACAGAGCCCGCCTTCCTTACCAGCTTATTAAGACGTGAGGCGTCCCTCTTCTTAATGCTTCCTCCCCAACACGCCACCACAAAGAAGAGGGCGCTCTCCACAACTGACCTATAGAACATCTTCAGCATCTCACTACAGACATTGAATGACGCCAACCTTCTAAGGAAGTACAGTCGACTCTGTGCCTTCCTGCACAAGGCATCTGTGTTGGCAGTCCAGTCTAGCTTCTCGTCTAACTGTACTCCCAGATACTTGTAGGTCTTAACCTGCTCCACACATTCTCCATTAATGATCACTGGCTCCATATGAGGCCTAGATCTCCTATTTTTTAAATTATATTATATTATATTATTTACCATCAGGAAGGAGGTACAAACAAGCTGGATGAACTCAGCAGGTCGGGCAGCATCCGTTGACTGCTCGTTTCAACGGATGCTCCCCAGCCTGCTGAGTTCATCCAGCTTGTTTGTACGTGTTGATTTGACCACAGCATCTGCAGTGTACTTTGTGTTTAGGAAGGAGGTACAGAAGCCTGAAGGCACATACTCAACGATTCAGGAACAGCTTCTTCCCCCTCTGTCATCCAATTTCTGAATGGACATTGCACCCATGAACTACTTTTTAATTTCTACTGTTGCACTACTTATTTAATTGATTTTATATATCTATCTATCTATCTATCTATTTATTTATTTACTGTAATTCACAGTTTCATATGTTGCATTGTACTGCTGCTGTAAAGTTAACAAATTTCGTGACATATGCCAGTGATATGAAACCCAATTCTGATTCCGATGTTCTGTTTACTCTTTCTCTCTGCATCTCCTTTACTGCCGTTAACATTTTCAGTCCTCCCCGGATTTATCTACTCCTCTTTATCTCCCAGCTGGCCTCCGTTCCTCCCCTCCCACCTCTGTTGCACTTGTCCAATAGACTATTCAAGGACTCCAGAGGGAATGCTACCCTGCATCGTTTGTCCTGGTCCTTCACAAGAACTTCAGCTGCCTCCTGCACAGAAGAGTGTTGAGCAGACCAATTAAATGTGCTTTAAGATCATACCACTGGCACCCTAACTCAGTTGCCATTGCTGTAATCCGTTAACTTGACACGAAACCAAGTTTTGGCTCAATTAATTCGAATAGGTTTAATTCAGTGCGATGCATTGAGATTGAGAACCTTACAAGACAAAAATCAGCACCTGTCCTCTTGAATGGCTGCTTCAGCATGGCTGCTGGTAATGATATTTGCATAATGCACAGATTAAGCTTGTGAACATTATGCTCCGCCATAGCTCTTGGAATTTAAGTAGGTCAATACGTGTAATTAGTTGAGCAGACAACTGATTGGGCCTGTTCTCAGACACGGTATTGAGGCTGCACGCATTCTACAGTTCATGAAATAGCCAGTTGGTAGAGAGGCAACTTAATGTTGTAAATTGTGAGCACGATCACTTGGATCTATAATTGAGCAACTGAAATTGAAGAATTAAAAATAAAAAGATCCTCAGCACAAAGTAAAAATTTTTTATTTGTTATTTTTTGAGACACAGCAATGAAATAGGCCCTTCCGGCCCTTTGAGCCGCAGACTCTGATTTAACCTAGCCAGGTGACGGGACAATTTACAATAACCAGTTGATCTCCCACCTGGTATGTCTTTGGACCGGAGCACCCGGAGGAAACTTACGCGGTCATGGGGAGCAGTTACATGCTCCTTACAGGAAGCAACAGGAATCGAACCCAGGTCACCTGTACTGTTTTGCTAACCAGTACGCTACCGTGCCAACCCCATTTTGACTCGATGGTAGCAGCTTTTCACTTGGCAGCTTCTGAGCTAATAAGTTAATCTGAATGAAAAAAATAAGAATTTCTATTAACAGTGGGAATGGAACTGCTTCAGTGTGCGATCTATTTTAACGTACTTAGAGGCACAGCATGCTAACAGCTCCTTCCGGCCCAACGAGCCTATGTTGCCCAATTACACCCATGTGACCAACTCACCCTTTGGAATGTCACAGGGAGAACATACTAACTCCTTACAGACAGCGGCAGAATTAAACTGAGTCATTGCAGCTGTAATAGCATTATGCTAACTGTTACTCTACCAAGCGTACTGACTGAGGCGAGGAAATGAAGGCTTTGAGTTATATAATGTTTCTCAGGGTGTCCCTAAGTTCTTTCAATCTAGATACTTTTGCACTGAGGGAAACATTGACAACAATTTACCCACAGCAAGCTTCCACAAACTTCACCGTGACAGCAACACAAGTTGTTTGAGGGATGAATGTTGGTCGAGGAATCGGGGATAACACTGGCCTCGCCCCGATCTTTTGGCCCACATAACAGGGCCACAACTTTTGATTTCAGACTTGCATTTTAAACACTGCATCTCCCGCAGTCACTTCCAACAGTGTGCTGTCTTGCTATGGTGTAACGCTTTCTGGCATTGCTGGATTTCCAGTGGTGCAGGGCTTCCCACGATGCACTGCAACCCCATCAGTGTTGGTTGGAGAGGTTAACTTGCATTTTGTTTTTGTTAAGTTTCCGGAGCGAGATTTGAATCAAGTTGCATTGTTCTCAAGAGACAATAGTTCCAACCACTCAGCCTAGTGGGGGTAATGAAAAGAATGAGAACCGTTTAACAAATGTTTTAATCATTTCTGTCATTAGTTGGAAGAAAGCTATTTTCAGGAAGTGTCCTCTTGAAGTTTTGCAGCATTTGAGGATCCTTCAGATATTTATAGGCCCTAAGGCCTGAAAAATTCCAAATTTTTCTAAAATTCTGTTTGGCAAAGTAATAGTGAGTCAAGTTAAATTGTTGAGAAATGTTGTTTATCCCTGTTTTGTGGGAGAAACATTCGCTCAGGACTTGGCTCTTCTACAGTACAAGCACCAATGGAATAAAATGACACAATTATTCTGCCGCGCATTTGCAAAGCTTCCACTGTCAAACACGGCAGAGGGTGGCGGAGTGGCATAGCTGGTAGAGAGGCTCCCTCACTGCGGCAGGCACTCGAACTCTGGGGGTGTCTGCGTGCAGTTCGCACATTCTCCCTGCGTCCGTGCGGTTCTCCTCCGGGCATTCTGGTTTCCTCTCACGTCCCAAAGACCTGCGTGCTGATAGGTTAAATAGCCGTTGATAGTTGTCTCCAGTATGCAGATGACTGATAGAATCCAAAGAGAGCAGATGACACTGTGGGCAGAAGAAAAAGTGGGATTGATTTAATAATCCCAAAGGTGTAGTGTAAATGTGGTACGAGGGGCCTTTTTCTGTGCTGTGTCAAATCCTACCATGGAAACAGGAAAAATAAATTCGTAATCAAATAAAACTGAAATTTAAGGGGGGAAATGTTCATCTCAGTCACGATAATAGTAAAACCACTGGATTGTTTAGAAGCATATCTGTTTATTAACTCCCTTTAGGGAAGTAATCATCTTACACTTGCCCACTCTAGCCTGTATCTGACTCCAGACCCAACGATGTGTTTGCCTTTTAACTGCTTCCTCAGTTGCTTCATTCTATCAATGAATATGCAAGTATCCCCTTTCATCTTAAAACGTACTTGGAAGAGCTTATCGTTCAGTCCCAGCTCTCTTGTTTTAGGGACCTTGTCCATTGGACATCCAACTCTGACAGGAGAGGACACCCAGAACCAGGCAGGGATCACAAGCCCTTGATATACCGGGTAAAGAATTAGAGCATTGGACACAGAACAACACAGCACACTAGGAACGATCTTGGACTGAACTGTCAACTATATATTCATCTTCATAGATGATGCCTGACCTGTCGAGTTCCTCCAGCATTTTGTGTCTGTTGCTCTGGATTTCCAGCATCTGCAGAATCTCTTGTGTTTACAGTTCAAGCCCTTCAGCCCACAATGTTGTGGCGACCTATATAATCCTACTCCGTGGCAGGCCAGGTAGCATCTATAGGAAGAAGTACAGTCGTCATTTCAGCCCAAAACGTTGACTGTACTTCTCCCTATAGATGCTGCCTGGCCTGCTGCGTTTCACCAGCATTTTGTGTGTGTTGCTTGAACTTCCAGCATCTGCAGATTTCCCCGTGTTTGTGTTTTTAATCCTACTCCATGATCAATATCACCTCCTCGCTTCTACATATTCAATACTCCTCCATTTTTCTTACATCCATGTGCCCATGTAAGAATCTCTTAATTGTCCCTGATATATCTGCCTCAAAGACCACCCTTGGCAGCGCATTATTCTCAAGAATCCTTCTCTGGTCACTAAGAGTTATTTTAGGTTAGAGCTTTGGGGTGACACGGTAGTGTAGTGGTCAACGTGCCGGCTGTAAGATTGGAGTTCATTTCCTCCCACTGTCTATAAGGAGTTTGTATGTTCTATCCTTGACTGTGTGTGTTCCTTCCAGGTGTTCTGGTTTCCTCCCACATTCCATATACGTACGAGTTAGGGTTAGTAAGTTGTGGGCATGCTATGTTGGCACTGGAACCATGGTACCACCTGCAGGGCCAAACACATCCCTGATGCAAGTAATGTATTTCACTAACATGAGAAATTCTGAGTAATGCACACAAAATGCTGGAGGAACTCAGCAAGTCAGGCAGCGCATCTTAAAGGGAATGAATAATGTCGACATTTCGGGCTGAGATCCTTCATCGGGACGCATTGTGTTTCACTGCACGTTTGATGCACAGGACTGTGTAAAAAGTCGTAGGTACATATATATAGCCAGGATGCCCAAGACTTTTACACAGTATTGTATTTGGAGGGTTGTGGGAGGGGAGTGGAGCAGAAGGCAGAGGTGATGCAGGTGCAGAGACACCAGGCAAGGTAATTTGATTCCAAACAATTGGTTTATTGATCATTACAGAATGTCTCTCTCTGGTGCTTCCTGCTCCCTCCCTTCTCCCTACCTCCTTCCCACTCTCAGTCCACAACAGAGATCCATATCAGAATCAGGTTTAACATCTCTCACATATGTCATGAAATTTGTGGGTTTTTTTTTTGCAGAAGCAGTACAGTGCAATACGTAAGATTACTACTGTCCTGTGCAGAAGTCTTAGGCACTCTAGCTGTATACAATATAGGTGTATAAGACTTTTGCACAGTACCGTATGTGAGGCTAAAATATTTTTATCCTTTTGTTGTTTGAACACAATACATACACAGCAGCTGTGCAAAAGCACAAGATTCTGGGAATACGCAGCAGGTGAGGCAATATCTGAGGAAAGAGCAACAGGTAGTGTTTTGGGCCGAAAACAATTCTGCACTGAAACGTCAACTCTCTTTCTCCTTCCATAGGCGCTGCATGGTCTGCTGAATGTTTCCAGCATCTTCTGTCACTTTGTTTGATTTTCTGGTCTGTGTTCTTGTACCACACACACAAAATGCTGGAGGAACTCAGGTCAGGCAACGTCTATGGAAATTAATAAATAATCAACGTGTCGGGCTGGGGCCGTTCTTCAGGACTGAGAAGAAAGGGGTTGGTGTCAGAGTAAAAAGGTGGGGGGAGGGGAAAGCAACTAGCTGAAAGATGATTGGTGAAGCCAGGTGTGTAGGAAAGGTCAAGGGCTGGAGAAGAAGGAATCTGATAGGAGAGGAGAGTGGACCATAGGAGAAAGGGAAGGAAGAGGGGAGCCGGGGGAAGTAATAGGCAGGTGAGAAGAACTGAAAGGTCAGAGTGCAGAATAGAGGAAGTGGTGGGGAGGGGGTAGGAATTTGTACTCCAAAAGGAGAACCCTTAGAATGGGATGGGAGTCAGAATTAAAATGTTTGGCCACCAGGAAGTCCCACTTAAGGTGGAGGGTGCAGAGGTGCAAATTATTATGAAGTTACAATCAATTAATCAATAAACTGTGCAAAAGAGAAATAGTGAGGTTGTGTTTATAGGTTCGTGGACCATTCAGAGATCTGATGGCAGAGGGGAAGAAGCTGTTTCTAAAACATTGAGTGTGTGTTTTCAGGCTCCTGTACCACAGGGGTTCAGAACCTTGGGTCCATGGACTCCTTGCTTAATAGTATTGGTCTATGGCATAAAGAAGCTTGGAAACCCCTGCTGTGTCTCCTCCCTGATGAAAAGAGGGCATGCCCTGGATGGTGATGGTCCTTGACGATAGATGCCATCTTCTTGAGACCCTTAGTGGTGGGGAGGCTTGTGCTTATGATGGAGCTGCCCGAGTCCCCAGTGAGTTATAGAGGAACTACAATAACTCGGTGAGTTCTCTCCCAGTGAGTTATAAAGAAACCATTTGCCCGCATTATGGTTTATAGAGGTGAAGTAAGCTGATCAGTAAGGTGTCCATTGTATCACGAATAACTGGGTAATGTTCGTATCTCACATCCTGTGCAGAGGTGTCACCCACCAGAAGCTCCAGCTCCCTATCCTGAATCTATATACGGTCTCTTCAATGGCAAGACATTCCCACGGCTGGAATTCAGCCATATCTATCGGATCTACGGTATTAAGAATGGTGGCTCCTGAAGGTGGATGTTAGCTGGCTGTAATATTGGGGTTCAATTCCCTCTGTTTCTGTAAGGAATTTGTACGTTCTCCCTATGACCGTGTGGATTTCCAGTGGGCATTCTGGTTTCCTCCCACATTCCAAAAGTTAGTGTTAGTAAGTTGTGAGGGTGGTATGTTGGCATTGGAAGCATGGAGTCACTTGCGGGCACATCATCGGCACAAACGATTTATCTATTTGTATGTTTTGATGTACTGTACATGTGACAAATAAAGCTAATCTTTAAGTTCACTCCTCCAAGAGGACCACAACCTCGTCATAGGGTTTGGAGGCTTGCAAGCCGCAGTGACCTGGAGAGAGCTACGTTGATCGGAGTCAGGGCTTACCCATGCCAAACAGGTCAAAGGGTAGAGGCCAGACCAAGAGCGATTCACCGGTCCTCCAGGTTTGGGGGTTCAGCTGAGGGCTAACAACCCTAACTGGTCAAAATAAAATTGTTACAGAAACAGCAATGAAAAATCCTTCTACATCTGAGTGCGACCAAGGACAGGCGAAGATGGAGGACCTTCATTGCTGTCCTAAATTGTCAGTGGCCGAACAGGCAATAATTAAGTAAGTTCTTCTTCTTCCCCTCTGCTATCCAAGTTCTGAATGGACATTGAACCCATGAACACTACCTCACAACTTTTTAATTTCTTTTTAACCCCCCCCACTTATTTAATTAAATTATTTAGTATATATACTCATATAGTAATTCACAGTTTTTTCCTCTATTATTTTGTGTTGCAATGTACTGCTGCCACAAAGACAACAAATTTCACGACATATGCCGGTGCTGTTAAACCCGATTCTTATTCACTATTCTGCTGCTACTTTCTGTATGAAACTGCCTGGCTGCTGTTTCCTGGAGAAGTTCCAGGAGGAAGGAATCGATTGTAGCCCGTCTCTCTCATATTCTGTAAATTTTTCGGGGAGCGGGTATGCAGGAATGCAAAGCTCAGGATTGCTGTGATTGGACGAGAATTAGTGAAGAAAGCTGCAAGTGTATTTTGGTGCCTGGTGAGGTGTGTGTCATTTACAAAACCTGTACTAATGAGCTGTTCTTACTCCCTGTAATTACTCACACATAGTTTGCTGCTATTTATTTTAATTGACATTCGAGTTGCTCTGCTGTGTCTACAGTTTTTCATTTGCACCTGTTCATAATATTTTACAGTAATCATGTTATACTAGGCTTTATTTACAGTGTTATCCATCTACTGCACTGCTATCTCTATTATTGTTGCTGGATGTGAAGAGAAAGGAACTTACTGGTAGCACAGTTTAATAAACGGATGAAAGACTTCCTCTAATGCGGAGCCTGTCATATTCCCTCCAGAAAATCCAATTCCCTTTGCAAAGTAGTATTTTTGATGCTTAATTCGTTCTAATGTGGGAACCATTAATGAACGTAGATTCATTTGATTAAGTAAACATTGAATAGCATGAATCAATCATTGTGTGGGGTTCTGGCCACTGCTCTACAGGAAGGATGTGATAGCTCTGGGATTGGGAATTGATGATAATGTTGCCAGGATCGAAGTAAGCTGCAGAGAGCTGTAAAATCAGTCAGCTCCATCACAGGTACTTGGCCTCCGTAGTATCCAAGACATCTTCAAGGAGCAGGTACCTCAAAAAGGCGGCGTCCATCATTCAGCACCACCACCACCACCCAGGACATTCATTGTTACGGTCAGGAAGGAGTACAGGAGCCTGAAGGCACACACGCAACAGTTCAGAAACAGCTTCTTCCCCTCTGCCATCCGAAACCATGAACACTACCTCAATACTTTTTTTTATTTCTGTTTGTGCACTAATGGAACTGTTTGATATACGTGTGTGTGTGTGTGTGTGTGTGTGTGTGTGTGTGTGTGTGTGTGTGTGTGTGTGTGTGTGTGTGTGTGTGTGTGTGTGTGTGTGTGTGTGTGTGTGTGTGTGTGTGTGTGTGTGTGTGTGTGTGTGCGCACGCGCCTTAACTCCTGGTGGAGTCGTCAGGGCGCTGTCATGACAAGCTTTTTGCACCGATCCTTTTGGTGATTGCTCACACATCTGAAATCTGGCGGAGCCCATCCCTCTCCACGCTTTTGGAGCCAGCTGGATTCGAACTCAGGAACCTTCGCTCCGAAGTCCAGCGCTGATGCCACTACGCCAGCAGCCGGCCTATACATATATATACTCACTGTAATTCAGTTTTCTCCCCCTATATTATCATATATTACATTGTACTGGTGCTGCAAAGTTAACAAAGTTCATGACATATGCTGGTGATATTAAACTACTCTGGGCTGGAGTAGTTAAGAGTGGTTGGGTTGTGGGTGTTTATCAAGTAACAAAGGAGCCTGCACGATGATTTAATCAAGGTGTATGGAGCCACGAAGTGGTGGGTGATGTGCTTCTATTAACAGAGAGGTCAATAACTGGGGGTCACTGGTCTGGAGGAAAAATTGAGAAAAAATAAAATTTCTCCCAAATAATGGTAGGCACGTGGAATTTTCAAGGGAGCGGCTGGAGGAAAGCCCTGAGGAGAACATATAAACTTCTTGCCGACACTGGCAGATATTGAACCCCAATCTTAGAGCTATAAATTGTTACGCTACTGCTTAAGTGCCTTAAGGAAGCCACTGTCCTTAATACTATAGGTCTGGTTGGAGGTACAGGAGTCCTGGGACTCATGCCATCAGGTTCAGGAACAGTTATTACCCTCAACCATCAGGCTTATGAACCAGAGGGGATAACTTCACTCAGTTTCACTCACCCCCATCATTGAAATGTTCCCACACACAGTGGACTCACTTTCAAGGACTCTTCATCTCATATTCTCGATATTTATTGCTTTTTTTTTGTACTTGCAGTGTTTCTTGTCTTTTGCACTTTGGTTTTTTGTCCATCTTGTGGGGTGTGTTTTTTCATTGATTCTGTCGTGCTTCTTGGATTTACTTGTGTATGCCTGGAAGAAAATGAATCTCAGCATTGTATAGGGTGACTTAAGGTATACGTACTTTGATAAAAAATTTACTTTGTACTTTGAACTTTGAAATGGCTGGATTTCCTCCATGAAAATGTCTGAAGATTGGAAGAGACCTGTGTACAGATACAAGATAAGGAGGCAGGGGTCTGATGGGTGACGCCTTTGCACAGAATGTGAATCTCAAGGCTGATCGTCGCCACATTTTAAAGCTGCCTGGATGATCACTTGAAGGGGCTGTCAGTAACAAAGCCATGGGCCTAGAGCAGGAGAGGCAGATTAACTATTCTGTTTTTCATGACACAATGGATAAAATGCCCTCCTCCTGTGTCACACATAAAATCCTGGAGGAACTTAACCAAGTCAGGCAGCACCTTTGGAGGGGAATGACCAGTCGATGTTTTGGGCTGAGACTTTACTTAAGACCTGATTTTGGCCTGAAATGTTGACTGCTTATTCCCCTCTCTAGATGCTGCCTGACTTGCTGAGCTCCTCCAGCATCCTCTGTGTTTTGCTCAAGATCTCTCTTGTCTCCTCTGTGTCACCTAGGGACTTGTGTTAATGGTATCTTGTTGCTGTATGTGCTACTGTGACTCTAGGTGCTGTTACGTACCCCGTAACTGGGTCACTTACCAGCAAAGATAGAGAGGTCCGTTGAAGTCTGATGGTACTATTTTTAAAAGTCTTTATTTATAAAGGGGCAAAAAACTAAGGTTAATACAAGCATTCAGATAACATACGTCATCAATACTCAATCTAAAGCGTGGGTATAGTAATAATCATCAATAAGAAATCGCTGTATCATTTGTCTAGGGGATAAAATATTGTCCGATGGAAATATAAAAGTCTCTCAGTTCATGCAGGCTTTAGCCTTTTGGGGACCGCTGGGTTTTCACTTGTTGGAGAGAGAGAGAGATTTGTGATAAAAGAAACTTGCCCGGGTCTTTTGATGAGATCAATCCGTTGAGTCGGGGGAGTTGGTTCCCCGTTGTTAGTTCAAGAAAATCATTTCTGCGGTACCCGCCACCGGCTCCCAGGCAAGGGAACCGAACGCACGTGGCTTCCTTCAAATGGCTGCCCGCTATACGGGATCGCTAGCGTCTCTTCTGGTGTGTCTGAGGGGCCGTCTCTACAGCCCCTCTTTTATCTGGACTCACGGGGTCTCAGATGTCAATCAGGGTGGGGTGAGGCAATCTCTCCCCGTCACCCAGCCCACGTTGCCCTGAGGGCTTGCACGTAGCCCAGTCCCCAATCCACAAAGGTGTCTCCAAAAGACAATGGCCGTTATCCGTGGCTTTGTCTTGCTGAGGGGCCAGGACACATTCCAAAACCTTGAGGATTCTCTCTCATTTCCTGGGTCCAAGACCCGAATTAATAGCGATCTTGCGATTCTCAAGAAGGAGGGGGCTGCGGTCATAACAGTGCCTTGTGCTGTGTGCGACTGGACTATATATCCTGTGTTTTGCACTTCGGCCCCTGAGGAACACTGTTTTGTTCGGCTGCATACACGCGTATGGTTGAATGACAATTAAACTTGAACTTGTTGCTTTTACAATTCTATGACATGTGAGAGCCAGTTTGTGCACGGCAAACTCCCACTGTCTCCTATGAGATTGAAGTCTGTTCAGGTACAAAACTAAAATCCTATTTGAACTTGACCCAGCCATGACCAGTCTGCTTCGCACCTGGCCCCAAGGGCATGTCATATTTTCCGTCACCAAACTCTCCCCACGCTGGCTGTAAATATGACCTCGAGCACTGTATTGATCTATCTGCGGCCAAAGAGCCAAATATTGACAAAGTTCGGAGGACCTGTGTGGTGATACTTGGAAAATATCCTGACCAGGATAAAGAACTGAGTCAGAATGACATGACTCAGCTCTGCATAGCCTGACCCAACTTGAAATAAGTGTTCCCTAGCAATGTACATCCAGCCCCCTATTGACAGGTTCATTTGAGTTTGGGGTAGGTAGCCAGAGTACACACTAAATCAGCTGCCTTAGTGTAGAGTGAGAGGTGAGAATTGGCCCATGGTTAACCTCATCCCTCGGAATAGGACAAAATATTAAACCAAGAGAAAATTAAAATAAATAAATAAATAAAACTCAAGTTTGTGAAAATTTGCCGTTGTTGACTAATCCGCTGTTTTTATTTCACATTAAGTCTGGGTGTTAAAGATTCCAGTACATAATTTTGAGGAAAAGCAGGGGAGTTACAGATCATGCCCTGATCAATAGTTGCCCCAAGATCAATATTGATAAAGCCCTTGAACTGATCACCAGCATGTGGCTGTGACATTTCCTAGAAAAGAGCAGTGACCTAACTGGTTAATTACTTTAGTAGGTGTTTGAGATTTGATTTGTCGCTGAAGACTGTAACAAATTTCGATAGATGTACAGTGGAGAGCATTCTGACGGATCGCATTGCTGCCTGGAATGGCGGCTCCAGTGCGGAGGATCAGAGCAGGCCGCAGAGGATTGTAGGCCCAGCCTGCTGTACGGAGGGCACAATCCTCCCCACCATCTGCCGTCAGATTTCTGGAAGCTCCCTGAACACTACCTCTCTGTTGCTCTTTCGCACTGCTTATTTTTTATACTCGTTATTGTAACTTACAGTAATTCTTTACGCCTTGCTTTGTACTGCTGCCACAGAGCAACAAATATCACGACGTACTGCTTGTTGTTGATAATAAAACCTGGCTCCGATTCTGGAAGGGTATGAAGGCACTGTAATAATTCAATGCTTCCGTAAAGTGGTACAGTATCTAAGACCTGCCGAGGGATATCGTGATTTAGGCAATAAATATTGACCTTTCCGACCACATCCATCTCCCTGGAGTGATTGAAGTGACGGCAGAGAGGGGGAGATTGGGCTCGGGGCCACTTCCATCACTGGCAGCCCCATAGAACCCAGTAATATAAAGGTGCTGGCTTCTCTAGGATTAGCAGTGAAGGAGAGCAGAACCTCTTTGATTCCGCAAGGTATAAACTCACTGTTAATAAGCTCAAGAAGTTGTCATCCCATTCATCTTCTCTGATGCACCCATAAAATAAATTCTCCAGCGTCACTGACACACTTAACAAGAATGTACTGTATCAGTCATTATGAGTGGCAGCATTTCCTCACATCTCTTTCTGGTCCGAGAGAGCCATAACTCAGAGCATCAATAAAAAGAGTGGGTGCTTGCAGGGTGAGTGGCGCACTACTGTGTTTAAACGTCACTCGGAGCACGGCCGTCCAAGGAATCCTCAGTCCTGGTGTCCATTCACACTTGGAATATTGTGTTCAGTTCTGTTCACCTTATTATAGGAAGACGTGGAAGCTTTAGAGAGGGTGCACAGGAGATCTACCAGGACACTGCCTGAATTGGAGAGCATGTCTTATGAAGATAGGTTGAGCAATCTAGAGCTTTTCTCTTTGGAGCGAAGGAGGATGAGAGGTGACTTGAGAGAAGTGTACAAGATGATAAGAGGCATAGAAAGTGTGGATAGCCAGAGACGTTTTCCCAGGATGGAAATTACTAATATGACAGGGCATAATTTTAAGGTGATTCGAAGAAAGTGTAGATGTCAGAAGTAAGTTCTTTATACTGACAGTGGTGGATGCGTTAAACGCCCTGCCAGGGGTAATGGTAGAGGCAAATACATTTAGGGTATTTGGTGCTGAGATACATCTTAGGATGCAACAACTCTTAGTTAGGCACGTGAATGATAGAATACTGGAGAGTTATGTCGGAAGGAAGGGTTAGATTGATCTTAGAGTAAGTTTTAAAAGGGCAGGACAACATTGTGGGCTGAAGGGCCTGCGCTGTGCTGGAATGTTCTGTGTTCAGTTCTACTGTGTACTGCAAGGTGACAAAATAGACCGATAGATTCACTTTTATCCCGTGTCCTATTCTGTCTCAAGTGAGTTCCTCAAATGACAACTTTGATTTATACAGCATTTTAATGTATCAAATGCACAAACAGAGGGTTCTCAATTTTCTCACTGTTACCATCAGGTAGGAGGTACAGAAGCCTGGAGGTACAGAAGCCTGAAGGCACACACTCAGCGATTCAGGAACAGCTTCTGAAATGGACATTAAACCCTTGGACACTACTCACTTTTTAAAATAAACAGTATTTCTGTTTGCTGCACGCTTTTTAAAATCTATTCAATATATGTATACTGCAACCTATTTATTTATTTATTTATTTATTTATTTTTTTCTTCCATATTATGCATTGCATTGAACTGCTGCTGCTAAGTTAACATATTTCACGTCCCATGCTGGTGATAATAAACGTGATTCTGATTCTGAAACCTGTAGCAGATTCAGAGTTTTATTTGATTTATTTATTGAGATATAGCGTGGAAAAGGCCCTTCTGGCCCTTGGAGCCACGCTGCCCAGCGATCCCCTATCTAATCCTAGCTTAATTGTGGGACAATTTACAATGACCAATTTAACAACGTCCTTGGACTTTGGGATGAAACCGGAGCACCCAGAGGAAACCCACGTGGTCACAGGGAGAACGTACAAACTCCTTACAGGCAGCGGCAGGAATTGAACTCGAGTCGCTGGTACTGTAAAGCGTGCTAGCCAGTACACTACCGTGCCACCCCAAACAGCATGGAAGCAGGCGCATTGGCTCAACTCGTCCCTGCTCAACTAAAGTGTCTTCCTGAGTTAATCCCTTTTGCCTGCACTTGACTTTTGTCCAAACCTTTTCTATCCATGAATCTGTCCACGCCTTTTAACTGTGATGATTGTGCCCAGCTCTGTGTGAAAAAGTTGCCCTTCACATCCCCTTTAAATCTTTTTCCTTAAACTCTGCCCTCTCATTTATGACTCCCCTATCCTAGTTAAAGTTTAGATTAGATTAGCTTTATTTGTCACATGCACACCAAATGTTTGAAAAATACTGTGACGTTCTGGGGCAGCCCACAAGTGTCACCCTGCTTTTAGCACCAACATGGCATACCCACAATTCGCTAGTCCTGACCTGTACATCTTTGGAATGTGGGAGGAACCAGAACACGCGGAGGAAACCACGCAGTCACGGGGAGAACATATCATATCGGCTTTGTACAGTCAGTGGCAGGAATTGAACCCTGATCTTATAGCTGGCACTGTAACGCATTACGCTGACTGCTACACTACCGGGCCACCCTCTGCGACCATCCATTTTAGGTATGCCTCTCAAGATTCTGTGAACTTCTTTTACGTTCACCCTCAGCCCCCTTTCCTCCTGGGTAAACAGTCCCGGCGTATCCATTCTCTCCTCATAACTCAAGTCCTCCAGTCTCTGCAACGTCCTTGTGGAACCTTTCCTGCAGCTTCTGTAGCTTAATTGCATCCTTCCCAGAGCACAGTGACCAGGATACTCCAGGCACAGCCTCACTGACATGACATCCCAACTCTTGCGCTCAATTCCCTATCGATGAAGGCAAGAGAGCAGTGCGTCTCCTTCACCACCTTGTCGATCTGCCTCCACTTTCAGTGAACTCCGTTTCATACCCCTAGGCCTCCCTGTCCTACACCATTCCGCAGGGCCCTGTCATTCACCATGCAAGTCCTGCCCTGGGTTAACAAAAGGAGATTCTTGAGTAACAGAGTCTAATGGCAAGAGGGACAGAGATGGGATGGGCAAACGGATTCTGGGGCACCAATGAATATTTACCAGGTGAACTGTTCACGTCAATGGGAAAGAAGCTTTTAAAGGGCCAGCACAACGTAACTTGACAAGTGTCCTCTTATTGTACTGTGTGGCTGTATGATTGCTATTTACTTCTTTCTCCCACAATTACACTGCCCAGCTTTCCTTTAAAAGTTATCTAACCCTGTTATTCCCTGTGAAAACTATCGGGAAAGAGGTACAGGAGCCTTGGGTCCCACACCACCAGGTTCAGGAACAGTTATTACCCTTCAACCATCAGGCTCCAAGTCAGCCTGGATAACTTCACTCACCTCAACTCTGAACTAATTCTACAACCTATGGACTCACTTTCAAGGACTCTACAATGCATATTCTCAATATTATTTATCTACTTTTAAAATTGATATTTGCACATTTTGTCCTCTTTTGGATGATTGGTTATGTGCAAGTTCTATTGTATTCCTTTATTTACCGGTAGACACCTGCAAGAAACTGAATCTCATGGTAGTATAAGGTGACATATATGTACGTACTGTGATAGTAAATTTATGTTGAACTTTGAAGTTGCAGATTTTAACCACTCACTGGGTTAAGAAGTTTCTCGTGACTCCTTGTTCGGTCTGTCTAATATCCTCACTCTGTGAGCTCTAGCAATCCATAGAAACCCCTCTCTATGGCAATTAATGATCACATTAAAGCTGTTCATTAAAATAACTTCTTCAGTTTTTGACTTTATTGTTCTGTAAAGTATGAAGAGGCAGGTTGTGAAAGTCAGCGTTGAGCGTAGAATGAGACATCCAATATCATAATGAAGCCTTCCATTTCTATAACACAGCAAAATGTCCCGAGGTGCCTCACACAGTTCCATCACATACTGACAGCAAGACCCATTTAAAGTTGTTGGGACACACGTCCAAAAGCTTGCTGAAAGAGATTTCTAAGGGGCAACCAAGAGGAAAGAGGGGCATTGTTCCAGGAGAGAGACCCAGAGCTTGTGGGGCAGTGTGATAATGGAGCAGGTGGCCTAATACAGTTACATTGCCTGCTGCAGCATCGTACAAACTACTTACTATCTGTAAGGATAGTAACACTTTCCCTGTGACCTCTGGGTGCACCGGTTTCCTCGAACATCCCAAAGATGCATGGTTAAGGTTAGTGAGGTGTGGCCATGATATGTTGGCCTGGAGCCATGGTGGGCTGCCCAGCACAATCCTCACTGATTTGTTTTGATGCTTCACTGTATGTTTCGACATGTGACAAGTAAATCCTTGAGTCTTTCTCTGCGATCTTTGCACATGAGATACATCGGAAACCAGAGAGTTGTTGGAGGAGAGCCCAGCTCAGAAC
Source organism: Hemitrygon akajei (assembly GCF_048418815.1). NCBI lineage: Eukaryota > Metazoa > Chordata > Chondrichthyes > Myliobatiformes > Dasyatidae > Hemitrygon > Hemitrygon akajei. Next base: position 72,056,715 of record NC_133140.1, on the reverse strand, counting down.
AATGCTGTTTGTCACCATTTCCTGTCAGAAAGCATTCGCCTGCATCTCCTGTGGCTGGGAAGCTGCTGAGTGCAGGCCTGTTGGAATGGACACCAGTGCCAGGTCAGAGTCCGACTCTAATCTGCTCATAACTGCGGCCCGGACTCTTAGTCAGCTGGTGAAGCACTTCATTGGCTGAAGCTACAGGAATGGGGAATGTTGCAGGAACGTAGGAGCAGAGAACAGGAGTTGAAGCTTCAACCCTTTGATCCTGCTTCACCACAATGAGATGATGGCTGATCGCTCGCTTCACTTCATGTAGTGCCATCTCGTCCCCTTATCCTGGAGGAGAGGATGTTAGGTTTAGGGTTATCTATCACGTGTACATCAAGACATACAGTGAAATGTGTCATTTGCATTAACAACCAACACACCCAAGGATGTGCTGGGGGCAGCCTGCACGTGTCACCACATATTCCATTAAAACGTAGCATGCCCACTATGTTCAGCAGAACAAAACAGATGGCAGGAATTTCAATTTCTCCTTCCGGTGAACAAATTTTCCCCTCCCTCTCACCCTTCCTTTATTCTCCACTCTGACCTTTCACTTCTTCTCACCTGCCTATCACTTCCCTCGGGTCCCCTCCTCCTTCCCTTTCTCTTATTGTCCACTCTCCTCTCCTGTCAGATTCCTTCTTCTCCAACCTTTGACCTTTCTCATGAGCTTGGCTTCACCTATCACCTTACACTAGCCTCTCCACCCCTACAACTTTTTATTCAGGCAATCTTCCCCTTTCCTTCTCAGTCCTGAAGAAGGGTCTCGGCCCAAAACATCGACTGTTTATTGTTTTCCATCGATGCTGCCTGGCCTGCTGAGTTCCTCCAGCATTTTGTGAGCATGTTGCTAACAAAACAGGACAGAACAACAGCAAAACAAGCCCCGTTACTCCCTCCCTCACACCTACCTGGTCAAGCACATGCACAATCGTCTTGTGGCCTTTGGCCTCCAGCAAACTAATGCATTTGCAGATTCACGGACCATTTCTGAAATACTAAGTCTAAATGTGAGGGGGATAGTCCCAGTGGGATGAAGAGACTCCAGTGTAATAGGAAGTATGAATATGAAACATGGGAAAAGAATGTGAATATAGTTGGAAGGAAGACATGGAAGCTTCAGCCATTGAAGTGTTTCACCAGCTGTCTCAGAGTCTGGGCTGCAGTCATGTGCGGGCTTGGGGCAGACTTTAGTGGGGGTCTGACCTGGCACTGATGTCCATTCCAGCAGGCCTGCGACAGGCAGCTTCCCAGCCACCGGAGATGCAGACGAATGCTTTCTGACAGGAAGCGGTGACAAACGGTGGTGTTCCGAGCGGTGCCCATAAATCACTCTCGACTTGCAGCCTCGCGAGGGTGACTCGTCGCTCTCCCGCCCTGCCGGCTGGAAGGTGCCCGGGATGAGATTAGCAGATGCAGCGGCAGGCGGGCAGGACGGTGAGGGAGGTGCGAGAGCCACCACCGGGCTGCACATTAGCTGGAGAAAGGGGCTACAGCTGGGACAACAATAACAACAGAAGCGAATCGAACAAGAAACGGGGAGACTTTTACTCGAGCAGTGCTATTCACAGCCCCCGACAGCCAGAGAAGTAATAGAGGAAATTCTAAAAGAGTGAATTGTGAAGTTGCTTGTGATTTCCAGTGACAGACTGAAATTGAAGAAAATACGTTTGGATTTGTGACACGATAAATGGGGGTTGCAGATTTAAACATATTCCATATGGCTGCCAGGTCACTTTAAGCCACTGAAACTAATTAATTTCCCTTGGCAGAGACAACTTGTGAGCAAGCTTTGTGCTGCCAGTTTGTAGTGTGGATTGATGGCAGGTCAGCTAAGTGTGTTTCAGATCCTGAAGTCTGCACTTCTTTTCTTGGCGAGGTCCTTGAGGGTGCTGGCATCTTTACAAATGAAGCATCTTCGGTGGGGTTGGAGGCGGGGGGGGGGGGGGGGAATCGTGGTTAGAGTTGGGTGTGTGGTAGAGCGGTGGGGAGGAGGGGTGTGGAGTTCCTGCAAACGTCGCAGTAGCCTACTGAAAAAGCTGCTTGGAAACTTCACACGTACACCTGTTCACGCACACGCACGAGTGAATGCAAGCATACTGCTGAAATCTCAGCCCACCACCAAGTTCAGGAACAGTGATTACCCCTCAACCATCAGGCTCCCGAAGCAGAGTGGACAACTTCACTTACCTCAACACTGGACAAAACCGATCAGCTCACTTTCAAGGACATTGCAATTCATATTCTCAGTATTAGTTACTTTCTTGGTTATGTATTCATTCATTCATCTATTTATTTATTTGCACAATTTGTCATCTTATGCACATTGATCGTTTGTCAGCCTTTGTGTGTAGTTTTAATATTTTGTTGTTCTACTGTGAACGCCCGCAGGAAAAATGAATCTCAAGGCAGTATATAGTGACATATCCATATGAAGGAAATGATAGGCCAGTTGGACTGCACCTCAGCGGTTGGGAAGATGTTGGAGTTGATTGTTAAGGATGAGGTCTCAGGGTACTTGGAGGCACATGATAAAATAGGCATGGTTTCCTTAAGGGAAAATCTTGGTTTAAAAATCTTTTGGAATAACGAGTAAAGGAAAATTGGTGGATATTGTGTACTTGGATCTTGTGCTGAACATGATGCTGCTTAACAAGGTAAGAGCCCAAGGTATTACTAGCGTGGAAGGAGCATTGGCTGATTGGCAGGAGGCAAAGAGTGGGAATAAAGGGAACCATTTCTGGTTGGCTGCTGGTATTTCACAGGGGTTGGTGTTGGGACCCCTTCTTTTTATGTTTTATGTCAAAGATTTGGATGACAATTGGTGGTTTTGTGGCCAAGTTTGCGAATGATACAAAGATAGGTGGAGGGGCGGGTGATGTTGAGCAGGGAGGGAGGCTGCCAAGGACTTGGAGAGATTAGGAGAATGAGCAAAGAAGTGGCCAAAGGAATACAATGTCGAGAAGTGTATGGTCATGCATTTTGGTAGAATAAATTAAAAAAAACAGACTATTTTCTAAATGAGAACATTCAAAACTCTGAGGTGCAAAGGGTCTTGGAAATCCTCATTCAGGACTCCTTAAAGGTTCACTTGCAGGTTGAGTTGGTGATGAGGAAGGCAAATGCGATGTTAGCATTCATTTCGAGAGGAACTGAACATAAAAGCAAAGATGTCATGTTGCAGCTTTATAAGGCACTGGTGAGGCCTCACTTGGAGTATTGTGAGCAGTTTTGGACCACTTACCAAAGAAAGAATATGCTGACATTGGAAAGGGTTCAGAGGAGGTTCACAAGGATAGTTCTAGGAATGGACAGGTTATCGTATGAGGATCGTTTGATGACTCTGGGGCTGTACTCGCTGTAATGTAGAAGAATGAGGGGGGCTCTCATATAAAGGAAGACCTAGATTGAGTGGTTGGAAGCGGATGTTCTCTGCAGTGAGCAATTCAAGGACCAGAGGGCACAGTCTCAGAATAGAGGGACGTTCATTTAAAACAGAGATGAGGGCAGATTTTTTTAGCCAGAGGGTGGTGATTCTGTGGAATTCATTGCCCCAGGTGACTGTGGAGGCCAGGTCACTGGGTGTATTTAAGGTGGAGGTTGATACGTTCTTGATCTGTCAGGGTGTGAAAGGTTACGGGGAGAAGGCAAGAGAATGGGGTTGAGAGGAGAAAATGGATCAGTGAGTTGACTCAATGGGCTGAATGGCCCAATTCTGCTCCTATGCCTTATGGTCTTTCTTTTTATATCTTTTTATTAATTTTAAACAAACATAAGAGAAACATAGATACAGAGAGTTTGAGAATACATAATTAATAGGTTATAAATACAAATAGATGATAATCCATATATAATAACCTCCCAAACTCACAGTGATTACGAAAAAAGGAGTAAATAAGAAAAAAAAAACCTCCAAAAAAAAACCTAGCCAACATGGGCCGTTGCATTATGTCAAATATACACAGCAGCGTCAATAACTCCATACCTCCATCCAAATAATTAAGGATAATAAAAGTAAGGTTTAGGAAAAGTCAGTTTAGCTTATATGAAAATGTTGAATAAATGGTCTCCAAGTTTCTTCAAATTTAATTGAAGGGTCAAAAACAACACTTCTAATTTTTTTCTAAACTCAATTAAGAAATAGTTTGAGAAAACCACTGAAATATGGTTGGAGGATTAATTTCTTTCCAATTCAATAGGATAGATCTTCTAGCCATCCACCATTGGTAAACCAAAAATTGCAGTAATAGGATGAGGTTGCAATTTAGTATTAAGAACTTTTGAAATAATACCGAAAATATCTTTCCAATAATTTTGCAAGCAGGGGCAAGACCAAAACATGTGGGTCAATGAAACAACTTCAGAATGACATCTGTCACAGGTTGGATTAACATAATAATAAAATCGAGCAAGTTTATCCTTAGACATATGAGCCCTATGTACAACCTTAAATTGTATTAAGGCATGTTTAGCACAAATAGAAGAATTGACTAATTGTAAAATTTTCTCCCACTGCTCAGTGGGTATAAGACAATGAAGTTCTTTTCCCCATTCCTTCTTAATTTTTCCTGATACTTCTGGCTGTATTTTCATGATCATATTATAAATGATGGCTACTAAACCCTTCTGGCAAGGATTCAGAGCTAAAGTTTTTTCCGTAATGTCCATTGGACATAATTTCAGAAAAAACTGTAACATGTTATTCTAGAAATTTCTAACTTGCAAGTATCTAAAAAAATGAGTTTTAGGCAAATTATATTTATTAGACAGCTGTTCAAAGGACATAAAACTATTGTCTAAAATTTGGGTAATACTATCATCTTAATAGCATTAATTCGACCAACCAATGACAAAGATAATGGGGACCACCTGGTAACAAGTTGCTTGATTTGGTCAATTAAAGGTAAAAAATTAGCTTTAAATAAATCCTTAAGTTTCTTGGTAATTTTAATACCCAAATAAGTAAAATGATCTGTAACAAGTTTAAATGGTAAGTGTTTATAAATTGGAACTTGCATATTTAATGGAAATAATTCACTCTTATTAAAATTCAGTTTGTAACCAGAAAAGCTACTAAACTGAGTAAGCAAGGATGAAATAGCAGGAATAGATCTCTCAGGGTCAGATATGTATAGTAACAAATCATCAGCATATAATGATAACTTATAAGTCCCTTCCCCATGAGTAATACCAAAAATATTAAGTGATTCATGAATGGCAATGGCTAAAGGTTCCAAAACAATGTCAAATAATAAAGGACTTAAAGGACAGCCTTGCCTCGTACCACGGGATAACTGAAAAAAAGGAGATCTCTGATTATTGGTAAGAACCGAAGCCAAAGGTTTATAATATATTAATTTAATCCATGATATAAATTTTAAACTAAAATGAAAATTCTGCAACGTATTAAACCTTATGGTCTTATATACATTCTTTGATAGTAAATTTTCTTAGATGGTTGGGTTGAGTTGTCTCTGATCTTGGCAATTCATTTGAGAACGTTTTGTCACCATGCGAGGAGACATTGTCTTTGTCCTGGTGATTGTGGTGTGCCCTTTCAATTGCTTGGCCTCTATATACTTATCAATCAGCTGATTGGACAGCATTTCAGAAGCTCAGTTATGATGATGAGAAGGAAACCTCATCAGTGATTGGCTGTGTGGTGAACTTTCTGCATTGTGGTCTGGAGTTCTGCCTGCATCGATTCATAAATGGGATGGAAATTTATGTGGTCTGTGTTTGATAACCGGATTGTTGATGGAAAACCATGCTTCTAGGAATCCGCTTGCAAAGCCGCGTGTTACTCCGGATCCGACGCAGCACGAGAAAAAGCGCAATAAAAAAAAACCTCAATAAATTCGAGGGGTGATTGATAAGTTCATGGCCCAAGGTAGAAGGAGTCAATTTTAGAAAACTTAGCACATTTATTTTTCAACATAGTCCCCTCCTACATGTACACACTTAGTCCAGTGGTCGTGGAGCATACGGATCTTGGACCTCCAGAAAGTGTCCACAGCAAGGGTGATTGATAAGTTTGTGGCCTAAGGTAGAAGGAGATGAGTTATTAACTTCAAACTTTTCTCCCCTTTGTACTTCCTGCCTTGAATTTTAAATGTATTTGAATTGATTATTATTGTCACGTATCAAGCCCTGCCCCGATGAAAGCTGTAATTATTACTAAGCAACGCAGTGGTTTAATTATTGAAATACATACGTTTCTTAAGTGTTTTATATGCATAGAAAGGTAAAATATATACTATTTTCCAAGACAAATGTTTGACTAACTCACGCTAAATAATATTGGATGTAGCTGTTCCGACTTACTTAGTAAGAGAACTTATGATTTTTTTTCGATCCCAATCCACGATAACCTACGCACATCCTCCCGTATACTTAAATCATCTCTACATTGTAAATGCTGTGTAATAGTTGTTTTACTGCATTGTTTAGGGAATAAAGACAAGAAAAAAAAGTCTGTACATGCTCGAAGAATGAGTGCTGGAAGAGCACTTCCGGGTTTTCGCGATTCGCGGTTGGTTGAATTCGCGCATGCGGAACTCGCGGATAAGGAGGGCCGACTGTACCTAATAAAAAAGCCTCATCACTTAGGACATCAAGAGTAGCTCCTTAGCAGCTAGCCAGCTAGTTTAAATAACGTTAGCTATGCTAATGATCGAATGACACCTCTTAAACTCAACTCAACATGTCTTTTACAGTCATTTAACCCACCATGGGCAATAGAAAAGTCACTGGTGCAAACAGTGCAGCGAGCAAACACTGTCATTATTTTTACCCTTATTAGGCAGGAGTACACTTTAGTGTAGTCTGGGGTGAGTACGTTTTATGTTTTCTTTTTTTGGAACACTCTGCCATGGTGCTGCAGGACACTAAACTGAACTGATGGACAATGAAAGAGAGAGAGAGAGAGGTCGACTGTAAATCCCCCACAAAAGAAAATCAGGATTTCTCTCTCTCTCTCTCTCCCCCCTCCCCCATTCCCTCTCCCTATCCCTCTCTCCCTCTCACTCTCCCTCCCCCTCCCCCTCTCCGTCTCAAAAAAATCAATTTCCCGGATATTGTATATAATTTGCGGGTGTCAGGGAGCCGCTATCAATATGCGGGAGACTCCCGGAACTTCCGGGAGAGGTGGGATGTCTGCAGATGTGAAGAGTGGGTTAATTACCATGTGACTAGTGTGACAGTCAGCTGAAGCAATCGAGTAAACTGATTATGAGCAGACAGGCATATAGAACAGGGAAAAATCTACAGAACGTGGATATCGCCCAGTCCATGAAAGGAAAGGTCCTCTTCACCACACAGCACCTTTCATTAAGGACGCCCTTAAGGCCGTGCCTCCTTCTTGCTGCTGCCATTGGGAAGGAAATACAGGAGTCTTGGGTGCCATACCACCCACGTTCAGAAGCAGTTATTACCCGTCAATTATCAGGCACCTGAACTAGTGAGGGTAACTTCACTCACCTCAACACTGAACTGATTCCACAACCTGTGGACTCACTTTCAAGAACTCTACAATTTTATGTTCTCTGTATTATTTAATTTAGTATTATTATTTGTTGTTTATTTGTGTTTGCACAGCGTGTCTTCTTTGGCGCATTGATTGTCTGTCGGTATTTGTGAGAAGATTTTCATGATTCTGTTGTATTTCTTTGTTCTACTGTGAATACCTGCAAGAAAATCAATCTCAGGGTGACAAACATGCATTTTGGTAATAAATTTACTTTGAATTTTAAACTCTGAACTTCGTGATTTTGCAATGTTGGTTGATGAGGATACCGGGGTCAGTCTATTGCCGAGAGGGATTTTTGTTTAAAGTTTCATGCAACAGATTTTTACAATGTAGCGCTTCCTTAACAGTCAATGTTCCCTCTAATTTGTAATGTCCAGTGTGCGCAAAAATCTTGCGCTGTGCAATTTTGTGCCCAGTGACAACCATATGTGCACGCTCAATAATTTCTTCAGTGAAAGCAGTATAAATAAGGCAGCTCTAAAATCTCCAGACAAATCACCGCAAACTCCGCATTGTTAACATAGTCCGCATCAGAAACCGGAAAAGGAAATGTGATTGTGTACGATAGTGAAATATACTTAACATGCCGAACAAGGTAGAGGATGACAATCTTTTGTGCGCAGTTTAAATTCCTTTGTGTGCTAGTAGCAAAAGATGTGTGTGCGCGCGCACACACACACACACACACCACACACACACACACACACACACACACACACACACACACACACACACACACACACACACACACACACCCCCCCCCCCCCCCCCCCCCCCCCCACCCCTAGAGGGAACGTTGCTGAACTGCAGATGGATGTATTGATTGGCTCTGCTTACTTTGCATCATCGAGTATCGAGTCTGCCGTGTGGAAGCGATGATTACATTCTCTCTGGTTCTCCCCCTCTTACCCAGAGGTAATTCAGCAGCCAGAAGGGACTGACGTCATCTTGTTGGCCTGAGCGTGGAACAGGTCTCCCGCTGCGGGTTTCGGCCCCACTGCCTGCGCTTCAGAAAGAACTGATTCTGGAGGCTGAGAGGGCAGCTCTATGCTGAGGGCTTTGGCGGGATTAACATTGGCAAATCTCTTGCGCGCTCATGAACAGAAGCTTTTTGTTTCTGCTAATGGTCATTACTTCCTTCAGTGACTATATTGTGCAGCCAGGTGTCCAGCATGGTGGAAAAGAATTAGCCTTTTGCTGAGCACATTTCGACTTCCTGGGGAACCTTCTTGCCTTTGAGTCAAGAGGTTGTGGGTCTGGCCCACTCCAGAGCGTTCAGTGCAGAATCTTGGCTACACATCAGTGCGGTGGTTGAGAGTAACGTCCCCGAGCAGGTGAAGCGGAGTAACAGGTTGTTATACCGTTGGCTCTGACTTTCAAGCTCAAGTTGTACAATTAAAAAATGTTATGAAATGATTCAACAGCATGAAATACATAAAATAAAGGTGCTTACAACAAGCTACCTCATAGTTTTCTTGAAGCAAGTGGATGAAAGGAAAATAGAGGGAAAAAATAGAAGCCCAGGCAGGAGGGAAGGGTTAGATTGATCTCGGAGTAGGTTGCAAGATTGACACAACTTAGGCCAAAGGGACTTACTGTGCTGCACTGATCTGGTCTGTGAAAGCCAAATGCAGCCATATTTGAGTGTAATAAAGTACTTGCGTTCCGTTGACACTTGCACGGTATTTGAGAGTTCAATGGTTAATGAACTGTGAATTGTCTGCATGTGGGGTGAGTGTGGAGGGAGGGGTTTGTTGAAGGTCAGTGGGGCATCGGTGACTTCATCTCCAGTCCACTCTCAGTCTAACCCTGCTCCCTTTGCTTTTGTTGCACAGGGTTTGCCTTCACCCCCTCGCCCCTCCAGTTCCAGCAAGAAGCAGTCGGCGTCGTGCCCTCCCCAGGCCAGGGAGGAGACGTGGGAGGAGAGCAGAGACCGAGGCATCGCGGACAGGACCCCGATCCCGACCACCTCCCCTCGGCTGACGGTGCATGCTGGCAGTTCGGACCACGAAACCACAAGTAGGTTGAATGTTTTCCCCTGCACCAGGAGGCGAGAGCTTTTTCTATACCAGCATTCAAGGCTCACCAGCAGGTCAGAGGCAGGGAATGTTCCTCTACTTGTCAGTGCTAGCTGTTCAACAGCTGTTGCGTGGAAACATCGCAAGAGGGGGTGAACTTTGAACCTCTGAACTAGGCAATGTAGAACATGGTGGAGGTGCCTACAAGGCACGTACATAGCCCCAGGTTTAGCTGCTTCAGAGCTTTCTCCTGTTGAATAATACATGTCACGTATCCGCTGTGATACAGCTTCTAATATTAGCGCATTTTAACGTGGGGCTTGCTGATTTGTATTCTGGTGAGTCCATTTATATTTTCCTTCGTTCTCACTTCAAATGTGGCTCCTTCCAGTAGCCTGGACGGTAGAATGCGCTCGGGCAAAGGGTAACCTCCCTGCCACTCATCAATAGACCCCCTCCACCCCCCCTCCCCCATCAGCGATCGCATGATTGGCTGTCTTAAGTGTGAGGTTTTTATTCCTTCGCTCCTGCCAGTCAGCCTAACTAAATGCAAAGTGATTGGTCCTGTGGTACCCTCTGAGAACGTGTCTGTAATGACTGAGAGTCCGTTTCTGCACCGCTTCCCCTGGATTCACACCCCTGTTTCACTGTTTGCTCTGGTGGAAGTGGCTGTTCAGTGCGAGGAACAATTGGTTTGTGTGTTTCTCGAAGTATGGGCCCGGGATGTTGGGGAGGGGGCTCAGATTGATGTGCTTACCGCGCTTGAGTATTCTGCCACAGGGAGTGAACGGGTTTGCATTAGGAATTCCGACCCTGGTTTTGTGTTCCCGCCCACTGTTGGTCATAGGGCAATGCAGTGGGAATGATACTGGGAGTGCATAAAACCTGATTCCCTGACTCTTATAATCAATAATCAACAGCTGAAGACAAGTACGCCGTACGCCATCTTTATCTTTGTTACCACTTTTATCTACTTGCATGGACACTTCCAGAAAGTTATGGATTTGGATCCTAAGATCCCTCTGTACATCGAAGCTGTTAAGGGCTCTGCCATTAACTGTGTGTAATTTCCGCTTAAGTTTGACCTCCCAAAGTACAATTCCTCACTGTTGCTCCATCTGCCATTTTTCCGCCCATACCTGCAATTTATCTGTCTCCTGCTGTACCTCTGTTTCGTTGTCCACAGCCCCCACCACCAGTCTACAAACTTACCCACCCACCCCTCTACCTACTCATCCCGAGTTCAGAGATCACAAACAGCAGATGTCCCAGCTCTGATCCCTGCGGAATACCACTGGTCATGCTCTGATCCCTGCGGAATACCACCGGTCATGCTCTGATCCCTGCGGAATACCACCGGTCATGCTCTGATCCCTGTGGAATACCACCGGTCACGGCTCTGATCCCTGTCAAACACCAGTGATCACGGACTTCCAGCCTCTCAATCTCTGTGAGCCCCCGTAAGGGCTTCTTAATTCTCCAGCTTCCCTCTCTCAACAGGAGTGGAATTGGGAGACAGTGGGAAGCCCTGTCTCTATGGGATCACTCTCACTTCAGAGTCTGAAGTTTCTGAGATCAGGTCCCACACCCGAGTCGCCGACACAAAGACCCAGTCTTCACTCCCATGTGGTATGGAGGGAGTGCTGTCCAGCTGAAAGGTGCCTTTTATCAAATAAGGCAATGAAACTTGACGTCTGTCTTCACCAGTGGAAGTAAAAGATCTTGTGGCATTATTGTGATGAAATGACAGCCTTAGGGAGTGATGGAGACAAAGTTTCTGTAACATTTAATGACTATTTAGCTGAGCACTTGAAACACCATAGCATTTAACAATGCGTGGGAAATGTAATAAATAAGGTTGGGTACTTGGTGGGCTGAAGGGCCTGTTTATGTGCTCATGTATTCTGTGACTATTAGGACATGGAAGTTGTCTTCTCCTGGCCAGGATCAATGTCTGTCAATCTACTTACAATAAATCATACAATCATTATAGTGGTGACTATATTTCAAACATACTCCATTAACTGGAAGTAAGTCAGAAAATGTGTGGCTCGGGTGGTTGATGGTTGGGTTTAGTCGCTCTCCAATCTTGGCGATTCATTTGTAATTGGATTGCCAAAATCGGAGAACAATTGAACCCAACTCCATTGACTGATGTGTTTTGTTGTATCCTAGAAGGGATATGGAAGGTGCTTTGGAATTGCAAGGACTTTTGAAGATAGCGTCAAAAGAGCTAAGGTGGAAGTGATAAAAGGGACCGATCAGAAGATTGGGCTGATCCAGTGTCAGCATCCTTGGCTACTTTGCATCATGGGGCAAGTGTGCAGGGAGTGTCAAACCAGGGTATTCAGCAGACTGAACATCAGATGGTTCGGAAGAGGACCTGTGACTGAATTAACCTTGTCTCTGTACGGTGTCCTGGCACGGTGGCTCAGCCAGTAGAACAACTGCCTCTCAGCTCCAGCGAGCCAGATGTGATGCTGACCTCTCAGACTGTCAGTGTAGAGTCTGCTCATTCTTCTTTTGACTGCATGAGGTTTCTCTGACATCCCAAAGTCATACTGGCTGATACATTAATAACTGGAAGCTGTAAGTTGCCCTGACTGAATGGTGAATGGAAGAATCTGGGGGGGAGTTTATGGCATGCAGGGAGAACAAAGAAATGACTGATGTCAGATTAGTATACATGGATGTTTGAAAGTCAGCATAGAATGGGTGGGCCGAATGGCCTGTTTCTCAGCTGTATGACTCTAAAATTCAAAAAGTTTCAAGCGCTTGTTAGGGAACTCTAAGATGAGTGATTACTGTGATGGAGGGAAGGGATCCAAAAGAGGAAAATTTATTTTTTGTATTTCTAAAGTAGAGGAAATAAAGTGGTTTGTCTGAAGACTTCAAGGATCAGATCAGGGAAGTATTAGGAAGTACAACACTGTTGTGTAATGCTCTACAGTACCAGCACCTGGGGTCAGTTCCTGCTGCTACCTGTAAGGACTTAATACGTTCACGTGGGTTTCCTCTAGTTGCTCTGGTTTCCTCCCACAGTCCAAAGTCCTACCAGTTAGTAGCTTAACTGGTCGTTGTAAATTGTCCTGTGATTAGGCAAGGGTTAAATCGGGGGTTGCTGGGCAGCACGGCTCGAAGGGCTGGTAGGGCCTGTTGTGCGTTGTATCTCAGTAAGAAATAAAAAGCTATAAAAAAAGAGTTGGTAAGGATGATGAATGAGTTAGCAAAGCTGTTTGTGTTCATGTAGCCATTGAAAAATGTGACTAAGGATAATTACAGTACAAACAAAATTGTATATGAATCATTATCACTATTGTAAATACCATGTAGTCTCCTTGAATGCCTGCATAATATTCCTTTTGGAATATCTTAAGCCTAAAATTACTTTTTGTTTTATGTTTCTCTTGTGTATTGACACAGATGGCCGCGGAGACAAAGTCATTGGGTATATTTAAAGCAGGGGTCACCAACCTTTTTAGCACCACTGACCGGTTTAATATTGACAATATTCTTGTGGACCGGCTGACCTGGGGGATGTGGGTGTTAGCCACGACTGGAAAATAGGTGATAAGTCAACTATGAGTCACTTATAAGTGGCTTAATTTTGTTTCTAAAAGAGTTTATCTAACGAATTTAATATTAAACACACAGTGCATGTTTTCCTCGTATGAACATATAAAATCATTGCAACACACCAGTGAGAGGACAAGGTAAGGGCCGGAGGTCCCCGTACTGGGGCCGCGGCGGTCGCAGTCCGGTGAGAGCAGCTGACAAGAGTTTGGCTCGAGGGATGACTTTCAGTAGATCGCACCAAGGTAGCTGCTCTGCTACTTGCAAATCCCTGAGCCCGAATTAGGTTGTCTGCGAATATTTTAGCACCAGGTTCCCCACAAACATTCAGTGTGCTAAACAGGTTCAGAGGTGGCGCCCATCTGTCCGCGCTCCAGGCCAGTAGCAACGGCACTTTTCGCCGGCCGCGCAAGGCGGCTGGTTACCCGAGGCCAACCAGTGATTCCTGGCGCTAGGGTATCACTGCATTTAGGCAACCGATGACCTTGTGTGGCTAATGACTTCGCATGCATAATGACCTCACGTGCATTCAAATTCAACAGTGGGCGTGACAGGGAATGAGGAAAATGCAGCTGACTCATATCGTTTCCTCGCACCCCAGTAGTACATGCTTTGTGGCCTGGTGGTTGGGGACCACTGATTTAAAGTGAAAGTTGATAGATTCTTGATTGGTAATGGCGTCAAAGGTTATGGGGGGAGGCAGGGGAATGGGTTTGAGAGAGAGAATAAATTAGCCATGATGGAACCCATTCTCCTGCCTTCTCCCCATAACCTTTGATGACCTTACTGATGAAGATGGAAAGGAGGAGCAGACTCAATGGGCCAAATGGCCTAACTCTGATTCTATGTTGTTTGGTCTTGTTTTATTTCAATGGATGTTTGCTTCCTTAAACAGGAGAAATGGATCACAACAGATTGCCATACTGGGGCATGTGACTCTATTTCCTCCTTTTCTCGCTAAACTTACAAATACAACTATTGGCTTCGGTCAATATGTCACGTAGCTCAGTATAAGTTACATTAAAATACTGATATATAAAACAGTAAACTGCTAGAAAGACTCAGCGGGTCAAGCAGCATCTGTGGAGGGAGAAACTGAGTTAACACGAAAGGTTCTGTTGAAAAGTTACTGGAAAGTTACCTTTGTTTTTCGTTCCATAGGTTGAGCAAGCTCGGGCAAGCTTGGAGCAAAGGGTGATGAGAGGTGACTTCATAGAGGTGTACAAGATGATGGGAGGGATAGATGGAATGGACAGCCAGAGACTTTTTACCAGCGTGACGACTAATATGGGGGAGCGTAATTTTAAGGTGATTAGAGGAAAATATGGGGGGATGACAGAAGTTTTTCTACACAGAGATCGGTGAGTGTGTCGAACTCCCTGCTCGGGGTAGTGGTGGAAGAAGATACATTCAGGTCTTAGGTAGACACATGAATGATAGAAGAACGGTCTTTGTAGGAGGGAAGGGTTACATTGATTGTAAGTAGGTCGGCACAACATTGTGGGCTGAAGGTGCTGTGCTGTATATGTTGTAGACGCTGCATAACTTGGCAAGTATTGCCAAGACTTTCTGTTTTTATCATACACCGTTGACATAGTGTTTGTAGAACAGAGGGATCCACAACTACCTGTACATCTGTAGTACCCTGAAAGTAGCATCACGGTTAGACGGGGTGGCAAAGCAGTCAATTGGCAAGCTGGCATTCATCAGTCAGGGCGCTGAGCCTAAGAGTCTGGACGTTATATTGATGCTGAGGCTGCAGTGGAGTATTATGTACAATTTTAGTAGCTTGTTATAGGAAGGATGTCATTAAGCAAAGAAGATTCATGAGAATGTTAAACACGAGAGACTGCAGATGCTGGAATTCCTGAGTAACACCCACCAAGTACAAGAGGAACTCAGCAGGTCAGGCAGCGTCTGTGATGAGGTGCGTAAAGACGATGCCTCAGCCTGACCTGTTGAGTTCCTCCAGCATTTTGTGTGTGTTTATGAGAATGTTGTCTGGACATGTAGGACTGAGTTATAGGGAGAGATCGGGCAGGCTAGGACTCTATTCCTTGAAGTGTAAGAGACTGAGGGGTGACATTATAGATGTGCATAAAATTAAGAAGGATTTACACAGGATGAATGGACAGTCTTTTTCCCAGGGAGAGGGAATGAAAAGCTAGAAGAACTATAGAGGCCCCTTCTTATTCTGGCTTCTGCCCTCTTATTTTCCATTCCTAACTTATTTATTTATCTATGTATCTATCTGTGGTACAGGGATCCAGTGCGGAACAGGCCCAGCGACCTACTATTTTAACCCCAGCCTAATCACAAGACAATTTACAATGACTAATTAACCTACTAGCCAGTAAGACTTTGGTCTGTGGGAGGAAACCCAAGTGTTTACAAGGAGGACAAACAAGTTCCTTACAGAGGACACCGGGACTGAACTCTGACCTCGGACACTCCAATCTGTAAAACCAAAAAATATGCTGTGCTGTGAACAGGAGGTGGTGTAATCCCAGTCATATTTCTGTGAAAGAACAAATCTGCAGTCCGGACATCAAACCGCTTGCTGTGAGTTTGTGTCCATTTTATCTACTGCACGAGTTCAGTCACGCCATATTGCTTGTTGTCTACATTCTGCCTTCCTGACGCAGTCCGGATGCTGTGTGTAATGTCATACGCACTACCATCTCGAGTCTCCAGACTTGACGCCCCAATGCGTTCATTGCAGTCAGTATAGGGAGACTTCAACCATGTTTCTCTCTCGACAGTCCTACCCATCTTCAATCAGTTTGTCAAGTGTCATACAAAAGAAAATAAAACTCTGGGTCTCCTGTGTGCAGATGTTAAAGATGCATACAGCTCCACAGTTCTTCCCCCCCACTTGGAAGATCAGATCACAGCCTGGTTCATGTCATGCCCTTGTATAAGCCCAAAGTACAGCTATAGCTAGTTACCACCAAGACAGTAAAGAAATTGTCTCCAGGGCCATCGAGGCCTTGAAGGGTTGCTTTGAAGTTACTGACTGGAATGTACTTTGTGGACCATATGAGGAGGACAATACCAATCCTCCTGATTGCATCACTGGCTGCATCAACCTTTGTGTGGACCATCACTGCAATACCATCAAGGACTGTTTGCTGCTTCCCTGACTACAAACCATGGCTCACCAGTGATCTAAAGGCTCTCCTCAACACAAAAAGAGAGCCCTTAGATCAGGAGGCAGGGAGGAAACGTGTAGCTAAAGGAGAAGATTGAGGTGGCTAAAGAGGTATACAGAAGGGAGCTGCAAAGCTGCAGGGTAGCACACAGGAGGTATGGAGAGGCATAAAGAACATCACTGGCTTCAGTCAGCTGAGCTGTAGAGCCTCAGAATGCAGTTATGAACGGGCTAATGAGTTAAACCAATTCTATAATACGTTTAACAATTGCCCTCCTGTTCAAACCCCCCTCAGCACACCAGTCCAGGTGCAGAGGCACCCGATACTCCCTCAGCACCAATGCCCCCCCCCCCACTTTCAACGCATGGATGAACAACACAGGCTACCACTGGCTACATCTCCTCCTTGTTCTGCACCTGCCATCCACACCTGCACATACCAACTGCTATCATCCCAATCTTCACCTCCCCCAACTCCCCAGTCATCATGGGCTCACCTTCACTACTGAGCAGGCGGAGAAGGGCTCTGGGGAAACTCAGACGTGGCAAAGCACTGGGACTGGGTGGTGTGAAGGAGGGTGGTGAGCAGCTGTGTGGAGCTCTCCAGCACATTTTCAGCTGGAAAGGGTCCTGACTGTGGGGGGGGGGGGGTGACATCATGTGTGGTCTCAGTACCCAGGAAGGGCCAACCAAAAGTCTTGAATGACTGTTGTCCAATGGCCATGACCTCCACATAGTGGATACCCTAAGAGAGGCTCACCTCCGACCCCGGGTCAGATCAGCCCTCGATCCCCTGCACATGGGTGTCGCTGATGCTGTCATTTACCAACCGAACAGAGCCTACTCCCATTTGGATAAGCAGGTCAGCACTGTGACAATCATGTTTTTTGATTTCTCAAACGCCTTCAATACCATACAGCCCTCATCGCTGGGGAAACACAGAAATTTACAGCACGTACCAAGCCTTTAACCCAAAATGTTGTGCTGACCATGTAACCTACTCTAGGAACTGCCTAGAATTACCCTACCACGTAGCCCTCTATTTTTCTAAGCTCCATATCTCTTAAAAAGACTCTGTTGTATCCACCTCTAACACCTTCACTGGCAGTGCATTCCATGCACTCACCACTCTCTATGTGAAAAGTTTACCTCTGACATCCCCCTGGTACCTACTTCCAAGCACTTTAAAACTATGTCCCCTCGTGTTAGCCATTTCAGCCCTGGGAAAAAACCCTGGTTGTGTCAGAAAAGCTCTGTTCAATGCAGATTGGCACTTCCATTGTATCCTGGATAATGGACTACCTGACCGGCAGACCACAGTTTATGTAGCTTCAGAGCTGTGTGTCAGACATGGCTATAAGCCGCACTGGGGCCCCACAGGGGATGTATTGGTTCCCTTCCTGTTTACCTTGTATACCTCAGACTTTCTGCAGAAATTCTCTGATGACTCAGCAATAGTTCGGTGTATAAAGGGAGGATGGGAGGATGAATACAGGGCCCTGGTGGAGGACTTTGTCAAATGGTGCAGGCTGAATCATCTATAGCTCAACATCAGTCAGACAAAGGAGATGGTGTCGGATTTTAGGAAGACTAAACCTGCACTGCTCCCTGTTGCTATTGATGGTGAGGATGTGGATGTGGTGAGGGCCTACTAGTGCCTGGGGGGGGGGGGGGGGGGGGGGGGGAGGGGGGCATCTGGATGACAGACTTGAGTGGAGCACCAACACAGATGCTATGTACAGAGTCACCTCTACTTCCTGAGGAGACTGAGGTCCTTTAGAGTATGCAGGCCTCTCCTTCACATGTTCTAATTGTCTGCTGTCGCCATTACAATTTGGGGCAATGGCATCAACACAGATGATGCCAGCAGGCTAACTGATGAGAAAGGCTGGCTCTGTTATAGGAGCCAATCTGGACACAATGGAGGTTGTGGTAGAACAAAGAACCCTATAGAAAATACTGACAATTCTGGACAATGTTTCTCACCTTCTGCGTGCCATCTCGGCTGAATAGAGGAGCACTTTTAGTAATAGACTAAGACAACTGTGCTGCTCCAAAGAGCTCTCTATGAAGTCATTCTTACTTTTGGCCATTAGGCTCTATAATGAGTCAACATAGAGCTGGGGAAGTGATGACCCCTTCTGTTGGACTGTTTGAGGTAACTTATTTTTTATTCTTTCTACTTCTCTTCTAATAATTTGTATATCTGTATATATCTGATATTTGTATGTCTGTGTATTTCTAATGCTACTGTGGCACTGTAATTTCCTTTGGGTTCAATAAAGTATATATCTATAGCAGCAGACAGGCCATTTGGCCCATCAAGTCTGCTCTGCCATTTTATCTGGCTGATCTAATTTTTCTTTCAGCCCCCATCTCCAGCCTTTTCCCCATATCCCTTCATGCCCTGACCAATCAAGAATCTATCAACCTTGGCTTTAAATATACATAAATATCTGGCTTCCACAGCCACCCGTGGCAAAGAATTCCACAGATTCACCACACTCTGGCAAAAGAAATTCCTCCACATCTCCATTCTAAAAGAAGACCCATCTATTCTGAGGCTGTGTCCTCTGGTCTTAGACTCTCCCACCATGGGAAACATCCTCTCCACATCCACTGTATCAAGGCCTTTCACCATTCCATGGGTTTCAGTGAGGTCATCCCTCATTCTTCTGAATTCGAGTAAGTATAGGCCCAGAGCCATCAAACCCTCTTCATAAGACAAACCATTCAATCCTGGAATCATATTTGTGAACCTCCTTTGAACCCTCTCCAGTTTCAGCACATCCTTTCCAAGATAAGGGGCCCAAAACTGCTCACAGTACTCTAAATGAGGCCTCACCAGTGCTTTATAAAGTCTCAACATTACATTCTTGCTTTTAGATTCTAGTCCTCTTGAAATGAATGCTAACATTGCATTTGCCTTCCTCACCACAGACTCAACCAGCAAATTAACCTTTAGGGATTTCTGCACAAGGACTCCCAAGTCTCGTGATGCCTCAGGTTTTTGTATTTTCTCTCCAGTTAGAAAATAGTTAACCCTTTCATTTCTTCCACCATAGTGCATGACCATTCTCTTCCCGACACTGTATTCCATCTGCCATTTCTTTGCCCATTCTCCTAATCTAAGTCCTTCTATAGCCTCTCTACTTCCTCAAAACTACCTACCCTCCACCTATCTTCATATTGTCTGAAAACTTTGCAATAAAGCCATCAATCCATCATCAAAATCATTTACATATAACATAAAAAGAATTGATCCCCTATGGAACACCACTACAAGTCACTGGCAGCCAACCAGAAAAAGCTCCCTTTATTCCCATTCTTTGCCTCAGATATGATTCTTTGCTACAATCTCTCCTGTAATACCATGGGCTCATAGCTTGTTAAGCAGCCTCTTGTCTGGCACCTTGTCAGAGGCCTTCTGAAAATCCAAGTATACAATATCAACTGATCCTTCTATGTCTATCCTGCTTGTATTTCTTCAAAGGATTCCAACAGATTTGTCAGACATGATTTTCCTTTGAGGAAACCATGCTGGCCATGGCATATTTTATCATGGGCCTCCAAGTACCCTGAGACCTCTACCTTAATAATTGACTCCAACATCTTCCCAACCACTGAGATCAGACTATAGTTTCCTTTCTTCTGCCTCTCTCCCTTCTTGAAGAGCGGGGTGACATTTGCAATTTTCCAGTCTTCCAAAACCATTTCTTGAAAGATCATTGCGAATGCCTCCATGATCTCTTCAGCCACTCTTTAAGAACTCTGTGATGTACACAATCTGTTCCGGGTGACGTCTACCTTCAGTCCTTTCAGTTTCCCAAGAACCTTCTCTCTAGTTATGGTAACTTCACATATTTCATGACCCCCCCGACACCTGGAGCTTCCACCGTATTGCTAGTGTCTTTCACAGTGAAAACTGACACTAAATACTTATTCAGTTTATCCGCCATCTCCAGCATTATTTTCCAGCAGTCTGATATCCACTCTCACCTCTCTTTTACACTTCATATATCTGAAAAAGCTTTTGGTATCCTCTTTAGTATTATTGGCTAGCTTACTTTTGTATTCCATCTTTACCTTCTTAATGACTATTTTAGTTGCCTTCTGTTGCTTTTAAAAGCTTCCCCATCCTCTAACTTCCCACTAATTTTTGCTCCATTATATGTTCCTCTCTTTGGCTTTTATGTTGGCTTTGACTTCTCTTGTTAGTCATGGTTGTGTCATCTTGCCTTCGGAATACTTCTTTCTCTTTGGAATGTATATATCTGAATTGCTTCCAGAAATTGCAGCCATTGCTGCTCTGTCATCATCCACGCAAGTCTTCTTTTCCAATTAATTCTGGCCAACTCCTCTCTTATGGCTCTGTAATTTCCTTTTCTCCACTGTAATACATCTGAGTTTAGCTTCTCCTTCTCAAATCTCAGGGTGAATTTCATCATATTAAGCTTTTTTGCCTTAAAATAATCCTTTTACCCTAAGCTTTCTAATCGATTCTGGTTCATTGCACAACACCCAATCCAGATTAGCTGATCCCCTAGTGGGCTCAACATGAGCTGCTCTAAAACACCATCTCTTAGACTCTTTAGAAACTGCCCCTCCTGAAAATCCTGCAACAACCAGATTTTCCCAATCTACCTGCGTATTGAAGTCACCCATGACTATTGTAACATTGCCATTTTGGCATGCATTTTCTATCTCCCGTTGTAATTTGTAGACCACATCCTTACTACTGTTTGGGGATTTGTATACTTCTCCCGTAAGGGTCTTTTTACCCTTGCAGTTCTTTAGCTCTATCCAGATTGATTCAACACCTTCTGACCCTATGTCACCCCTTTCTAATGATTTGATTTCAATTTTACCAGCTGATGAACCCTGCCCCCTCTGCCTGTCCTTTCAATACAATATGTAACCTTAGACATTAAGCTCTCAGCTATAATCTTCTTTCAGCCATGATTCAGTGATGCCTACAATATCATACCTGCTGATCTACAACTGTGCGGCAAGTTCATCTACCTTATTCCGTATACTGCACCCATTCAAATAGAACACCTTCAGTTCTGTATTCACTCTTTTTGATTTTGTCTGCCTTTTACATTGCAACTCATGCTGTTGACTGCAATTTTGCCCTGTCAACAGCCTCTCCTCACTATGCATTGCCTCTGTTTGTGAACCAGCTGCCTCATCTTCAGCACTGTATTTCGCCTTTCCTACGATACTTCTTGCATTGAAATATATACAGCTCAGGACACTACTTGCACTATGCTCAATCTTTTAATTCCTAATTTTTAATTGTCTGAGGTCTTACCAACATCTGCCTCCACAACCTCTGCACTAGCTGTTCTGGCACTCTGGTTCCCAACCCCCTGCAACCCTAGTTAAAACTCCACCGTGCAGTATTAACAAACCTTCCCACTGGGATATCAGGCTCCCCTCCAGTTCAGGTACAAACTGCCTCACCAACCTCTGCAGTTCCATGGCGCCCGAGACAGTAATGAATGGTTTTGCCCAACAATGTCAACTGTTTACACTCCTCTGTGGATGTGGCCCGGCCTGCTGATTTCCTCCAGCATTTTGTGTGTGTCGCTGGAGGTTTCCAGTATCTGCAGAAGTTCTCGTGTCTTCCCCCCCTTAGTCAGCAAGGCTGGGCATTTTTACATCACCAGGCGTGGGTAGATCTTGTGAATACATTAGCTGTGGCTTTCCGTGACAAGAAATCATGTGACAGTACTGGGCAGCAGTGACCCGAGTCAGTGTGGCTCACCGTCACTCTGCATGGTACAACACAACCACTCCGAGTAAGGAAAGCAGTGGTGATAAACTCCCGTTCAGCGAATGCTTTATTTCATGAACTGAGGATCAATATAGGAAGTGAGTTCCAGGAACTGGACACTGGTAATCTAATCACAGAGCTGAATGAAAAAATTTTGGCGTCTGAAAGTTCTTGATTAGATTAAAGTTCTGTAACCTGCTCATTCATCTGTTTAAACACAATCCTGTTATTCTTGTCACTCACAGAGGGGCCCTGGCATTTGCAGCATATGAAGTACAAGTGGTTTCTCAATTTTAAAGCAGTCCTCTGCTTTTGGTAATCTTAACCTTCAACTTAGTTCAAAGTAAAGTTATTATCAAAGTACCTAATAAAGTGGCCACTGAGTGTATGTTCATGGTCTTCTGCTCCTGCAGCCCACCCACTTCAAAGTTTGACATGTTGTGTATTAAGAGATGCTCTTCTGCACACCACTGTTGTAACATTCGTGTGTGTGTGTGTGTGTGTGTGTGTGTGTGTGTGTGTAGTTTTGAGAGGATTAGGTAGGACCGTCAGTCTCTCCAGCAGTTGGGCACCTTGTACCTCTTTAGAATGGTTATCTCACACTGATTCAGGAAGGTCAGAAACAGAAGCTGTAGTTACAGGGTCAAAACAACAAATTTCACGATCTACTGCATGTCAGTGATAATAAACTTGATTCTGATTCGAATTTTGAGGGCTCTCTCAAGCAGACACCCATTTTTATCCTCAAATTCGCCTGCAGTCTTACCTATTGTGTTCCCCAGCGCTCCTGCTGCGTGACGTCTGTCAGTGCTCGAACCCCTTCAGCGTTGACAAAATGTCATTGATCCCTTCAGCGGCCAACACTCTTCTGCTTGTGTGTGCATGTGTTTACGTTTCACTGCATGCACAAGAGAAAGTGTGTGCGTGCGTGTTCACGTGTGTGAATGTACAACTGGAGAAGGTGTATATATTTGCCAGGAGAGAGCATAATAAGTGTGTGTGTGTGTGTGTGTGTGTGTGTGTGTGTGTGTGTGTGTGTGTGTGTGTGTGTGTGTGTGTGTGTGTGTGTGTGTGTGTGTGTGTGTGTGTGTGTGTGTGTGTGTGTGTGTGTGTTATCTGACAGAGAGAGTGACACACACAAAATGCTGGAGGAACTCAGCAGGCCAGGCAGCATCTATGGAAAAGAGTAAACAGTGGACATTTCAAGCCAAGGCCCCCCCATGAGGACATCATGTCCTGATGAAGGGTCTCAGCTCGAAATGTCCACTGTTGACTCTTTTCCATAGGTTCTGTCTAGCCTGCTGAGTTCCTCCAGCATTTTGTGTATGTTTCTTTGGATTTCCAGCATCCGCAGACTTTTTGGTGTTTGTTTTAGGAGAGAGAGTGTTTGGGTGCTCATCTCTCTCTCTGTCTTTTTAACGTTTAATCTTTGATAAAGTTTTTGATCACCTTCTAGCACCTACCTATGGCTCACAGTCAACCTTTCCTTCATGATAGTTCTATGAGGCTGTAAAAATGGAAAGCGTTGTTGTGAACGGATTGTTTCTTGCCAGTCCCTGAGAGACAGCCAGTGGGCAGGGAACTGAGCTAAGGGCACCCCACAAGAAGTCTGTACCCTCTGGGAACTGTGGAAGCTTCGGACAGGAACGGCTGATGGAAGGAGGTAATTCCTCACGTTCCTCGCTAGTAAGTGCAGTGTAGTTTACTGGCACCGATTCAGAAAATAACTCAGGCACCGGGTGCAGATTAACAGCAGAAGCTGTAATTACCAGGGAGCTCAGACATTGTGCATTCCAGAAACATCGCGTTTCTCAGTACTGCTGGCATTTTACAGTCAGAGAATTATACAACATGTAAACAGATTCTTCAGCCCACCGAGACCGCTTTCACCACTGTGCCCCCGCTTTTAAACTAATCTCATTCTGTTCTCCCCACATTCGAACAGCTTCCCCCGGATTCTACCATTCGGGGGAATTTATAAAGGCCAATGAATGCATCAGTCTGCAAGGCTTTGGAAAGTGGGAAGAAATCGGAACCTGGGGTGGGGGAGGAATCTCCACACCAGCTACACAAGAGGATCAGCCCCAGATCACTGGAGTTTTGAAACAGCAGTACTACCAGCCGCACAACTATACTAAACACTTCCATTCGATTCCCGTGTGACAGATCCGGGCTGAATTCCCCTGAATGAGCTTCAGAAGCTTCACCTCTTCTGAAACAAGGAAATTCTCTTTTAATGATGATTTCACTAAAAACAGCCCATGCGCTAAATGGTCTTTCCCCAAAGACTCGAGTTTGCACAGGTACTTGGCAAAGAAATCAATTAGGATATTTGACACTCCGAACTTGATAGCTGTAAGAATTGAGCTTTTTTTAAAAAAAAAGTTTAAACTAGATTGAAACGGGAGAGCTGGTGGCAAAAACATGAATGATGGACAGCGAAGTAGCCTGGTCTGTTTGGGGTTTCAAACCAACAAACTCGGTTGGGCACTGACATAACGACTGCTGCTGACAGATGTTGCAAAAACTGCTCACAATAATACACTGAAAGGGCTGAGTCATTTTCTAAGAAATTAGAATCTTGGTGCCGTAGCCAGTCACAGCTCCGCAGGAAGTGGCTTTCTGTGGAATTCTCTCTCTCTCTCTCTCTCCAGTTGCAGCTCATGGTCTTATCACAGTCAGGCCAAGTATGAATTACTGCCGTTTCTTCCTCTCTGTCCTCCCGAGGGAGTAAAAGAAGCCCCTTGCGTCGGGACATTCACGGGTCGGCTGCTCAGCAATGGAGTGCAAGGATTGGAGGTCTTCAAAGCTTCGGAAACCCGGTGAGTCAGCCGACTTCAAACCGTACTTCAGGGGAGGAAATGCTCACCTTGCGCCTGCAGGCTGGAGCTCTTCCAAAGCTGTATCTAGAATGCCGACAGAACCCCTCGCCTCGGGACAGCGGCTCGTCGCGAACCCGGCACTTCTGCCGGTCTGGTGGACGCAGGGGAGTTCGGCCGTCGCGGGCGGGGAGGAAGGAGATGGTCCTCTCACCCCGGGACGGAGAGAGCCGCTGTCGTGGTTCCTTTCACAACTTGTTTTGGCTGTTGCTGAGAGCAGCGGTGTGTGGGAAGGGCTTTGTGTGCAGGCTGACTGTATGAGGGAAGCCGGTCTGACCTGTACTGACTGAGCTGACACACAATCCTGGAGTAATGTTTATGTGTTGAAAGGAGCAATTGAAATTTACACCCATTGTGTAGGGTGTTTCTTTTTCTGTCCTTTTGTGTTTCTGATTAAGCTAATCGAATTTTGCTGTAAGCAAACTCACCCTGTGCACCAGTGCAGTTGACCAATGTTGCGAAGTCTTTTTGAATGTTATTTTTAGCAAATATCACTTTACGATTTGACCTAAAAGTGGGCTTATCACAAAGCAAGCTTAGTGATTAACCGGATGATCCAGTACTGTGCATAAAAATCACTTTTTAGAAAAGACTGTTTATTTTTGCAGTTCCTCGAAAGGTTGTAAATAAAGAGAATCGGCAGCGTCTCCCAATAGGAATTGACTGTGGGGGCGTGTCCACTGTTGTGGGCTGAACCTGCTTCCTGCATGGGTGCCTCGAAATTCAGCTGTGTTACTTATTTTTCGTTCTGAGAGTTATGCAATTGGAAGCAAGTTATTCTGCAGTGAAATGCGCAACTTCCGGGTCATCTGGGTCACTCAGGAAATCGGACGGGGTCCCCGGGGTCTCGATTCCTCCCCCCAGCCCTGACTGATTTGTGTGTCAGGAGTGTGGAAGCCGACATAGATCCCAGTTGGAGCACGAGGTCATTTCTGGAATCGAGGAATATGACGAGGGCAGTGTTGAGAACTGCCCACAAGGTAGATTAGTCATGATCCCTGATGAATGGCAGTACAGGTTTGAAGGTTCCACCTGCTCCCGTTTCTGACACTTTGACGAGCACAACCAGAACAATTGGGTTTTGATGCTGTTATGTGTGCTGGAGTGGCTGCCCGGTTAGTCAGTTAGGAAGCACCCTCTCAGTCTTACCCACCCCTCCCACAACGTCTCGATCTTCTAGCTGTACAGTTGCCTTGCAACCCATGTCTTGAGCCATTGTCCTCAGGAGGATGCCTCCCCAGTTCTCTTCCCACCCATCCCTGAAGCAACTCACACTCCTTTTCCTGACCTCCCTGTCGTATCCTGGCTACACTGAGGCCCGATTGGAACTAGAGTGGCTGAAAACCGCCAGCGACTCACTCGGACCTGCCTCTGACATGTGACAACCAGTCAGTTACTTCAGGGCATGGCAGAACTATTCAGTGGAGGGCTCACAGATAATTGCCTCATTTCTAGACAATCATCTTCTACAGCAGTTTCACCTGAACTACACCAAAACTAACCTGACCTGCCAGAAACTCCAGGGCTGTGTGTTTTACACTCGAGTAAGAATGGAATCTTGGCAACAAAGACGTTAACTGAAATGCTGCTCTGCTTCAGTCTCCGGATGTCTATAATCATGCAATTAAGGTCTCACAGAAGGCATTACCTTAGTATCGGAACTAGCAGTCAGTCTAGCATAGTCCATATGCCTACAACCTTCTGTTTGCCCCTCAGATTTTGTTTTAAACCTTTCACCTTTCACCTGATGTCTGTGTCCTCTTGTTTTAGACTCCTCTCATCATTGTCATTATTATATGCCATGTCATATGACGTGGGCGATTGTGGTCTTCCATAGACCTGTGGAGATGAACCCCTTCATACCTGTTCTTATTATTTTCTCTGGCCATGGCCATGATTGCTCTTGGCAAGTTTTTCTGCAGAAGTTGTTTTCCATTGCCACCTTCTGGGCAGTGTCTTTACAAGATGGGCGACCCCAGCCATTATCAATTCTCTTCTGAGATCACACCTGCCTGGTGTCAGTGGTCGCGTAACCAGGACTTGTGATGTGCAGCAGCTGCTCAAATGACCATCCACCACCTGATTGGGGGGGCTAAGCAGGTGCTACACCTTGCCGAAGGTTGACCTACCAGCTAGCAGAGGGAAGGAGCACCTTCCACCTCCTTTGGTAGAGACGTATCTCCACCCCACTTCCCAAGACTCCTCTACCCTAAGAAAAAGAAGGACAATCTACCCTATCTATGCCCTTCATAATTTTATAAACCTCTATTGGCCACCATTGCTCCAGGGAAAAAGAGGGAGGAGGAGAGGGTGAGAAAGGGAGTGAGAGGGTGAGGAAGGGGGAGGGAGAGGGAAAGAAAGGGGGAGAGGGAGAGAAAAGTGGGAGAAGAAGAGAAAGGGGGAAGAGGGAGCGAGAGAGAGGGAAAAAAGCAAAATTACATATGAGATGGCAAACCGTTTCAAAACCCACTTCCTGATTCTGAAAAACCATGATGGACGTAGGGAGTGGAAGTGACATCAGCCTTGACCTATCATTATCTCTGATCCCAGTCCAGGCCTCCCTTGTTGTAGTGACTAATGTTGATAAGATGTCTTGACTTGCTCTCTGCCATTGTTGGTCAGTTGACCCAGTCAGTCCTGTTAGATACGTGGGTTATAATCAAAGAAGAAAATGGTTGGAGTCGCTTAGCACTTTCGTGTGTGTGTTTATTAGGTGTGTCAAAATTCAAACTTACAGAAATTGTGAAAACAAAAACTGCCAATATTTACAAAAAGATAACTACCAGAAAACACAATTACAGCTCCATATTACAGGTGGCCCCCGTTTTTTGAACATTTGCTTTACGACAGCTCGCTGTTATGCAAGACCTACATTAGTACCTGTTTTCGCTGACCAAAGAGGATTTTCGCTTTTATGAAAAAAAGACGGCCGCTTTATACGTGTGTTTACCCCGAGAAAGACTACCGTGACCGTGAAGCCTTGCTGACTTCCCGACCTGATAAATGAAACTACACCATACATACAATATTTTTACTTTATATAGCCTGTACATTTATCATACCATTCCTGCTTTTACTATATGTTCGTGTTACTTTAGGTTTTATGTGTTATTAGGTTATTTTTTGGGTCTGGGAACGCTCAAAAATTTTTCCCATATAAATTAATGGTAATTGCTTCTTCGCTTTATGACATTTTGGCTTACAAACGGTTTTATAGGAACACTCTACCTTCGGATAGCGGGGGGAACCTGTATTCTTGTCCAGTGTGAACTCTTGGCAGCCTCTATCTCTTTGTCCTACTGGGGGGGATGAGTCCCTGTTTACTAGGCACTAGGATGCACCTTCTTTAATTACCCACAAAATTAACTTAAGACTCCACATGAATTAGAATATGATGCACCCCACAATGTAGTTAAATCATATTGCAAAGTAAGCAGAAGTACCCACCTTAAATACTGTATACAAGCATAGACACGTTTACACATCCCATCACAAAAGGGATGGAATATTCTGTTGTGTATGGTGGGAAAGGCACCATAAAGCCAACCCTTTAGGACCTGTTAGAACATACAGGCGGAAGGCGCTGTAGTGCGTACACTCAGTGAAACGACGGCAGAACGTGTGTGAGTGTGTAAATGCGTATGTGTAAGGAGTGCGTTTACCGAGCACTCTCCATCTGTAATGGGATTTGATCTTGTAGCCCTCAGCTAGGATCAGTTAGGGTGGCGTAGTGAGTGGGTTCATTTGCAGGATTTGTATCAAGAGGCCTGGGCTTTCAATCCAGGAATAAGCATTCAAATCCCACTGTGGCATTTGAGAATTTAAATTTAGTTAATTAAACAAATATGGGTGCTGGTAATGGTGACCTTGCAAATGCCAATTTGTCATAAAATCCTAGCTGATTCACTAAAACCTAGTGCCCTTACCTGGTCTGTAAATTACTTAAGATACACAAATGTCATCGACTCTTCTTTGCCTCAAGGCCACTACATTACTCAACGGGGATGACCTCCACTAAACTTGCCAGATCTGCCCACATCTCACTGAGAAGCCTCCGTGGTCAGGGTCGACCATGGATGTTGTGTCCTAGCTGTCTAGATACGCAGGTCTGGGCAGTACAATCTGGAGAACAAGCTCTTGCCCATGTAGCAAGCTGCTGCTCTCCGCGTATCTAATGAACCCAAAAGGATGGCACAGACCGATACAGTTTGGCACCAGTAGGATCACAGGAGTTGCCAGTCAACATTGAACTCAACGTAGGACTGCAGCTCCAGAATTTTCCCTTGGTGTTTACTCACTAAGCCTGCCCTGTGAGTGGGTATAGCCGCAAAGCAGCGGAGGTTTGAGATCAGAGTTTTCCCTCTCTTATCATGATTACTACCCCCGGCTATAACAACCTTAGGAACATCTCGTATCTTGATAAAATCAAGAGAAAATAGTTTGTTGCTCTGAAAGTTGTCGCCATGACAGGTGCACTAGACTGGTATAGAAGTCTGCTTCCTTGATGACGGTGATGGCCTTTGGGATAAATTAATGAAAATTATGAGCATTAAGTATTGAGGATGTTGTACCAAAGGAGTTTGGTTTCAAGCATAGTTGTGTATCAAGTGAATACACGAAGGCACTCTTAATTAAACAAATATGGGTGCTGGTAATGGTTAGGCACTCTTAGTACAAAACAGCGGTGTCCACTTTCCCAGGATTTAAGTGCTTCAGTGCAAAGCTATTAAGGTGGAGGAGCTTACTTGTTAATGGGGCCTTTCCTTCATTGCATATTGATTTGTGGGATTACTGGGTTCAGTGTGCCAAAACATATTCCTTCAGGGAGAAGCACGGGGGAGACCTTGGAATGCAGAGCCCATCCCTCCAAAGCCCAGTCAGAAACTTGCATTGATACGGAAAGAAGGGAAGCAGAAAAGACTGCATCTACAAAGAAACACTCACGCAAAATATTGGAGGAACTCAGCAAGTCAGGCAGCATCTGTGGAGGAGAATAAACATTCAACATTTCAGGCCAAGACCTTTAATCGGGACTGGAAAGGGAGGGGGAAGATGTCAGAATAAGAAGATGTGGGGAGGGGAAGGAGAATCAGCTGGCAGGTGATAGCTGACACCAGGTGAGTGGCTGGGGGAAGGGAGGATGGAGTAAGAAGCTGGGAGGTGATAGGTGGAGCTGAAGAAGAAGGAATCTGATAGGAGAAGACAGTTTATTTATTTATGCATTTATAATGGGTCCTGCTGGGATTTCTCAATGCCATATTACTTTTTAAAGTACAGCCACTTTTTGGAATAGAGTTAATTGGGCAATGCCAATGTGACCTTGACAGATCTGTTCTAGTGATGTTAATTGCTGGGTAGATATTACCCAGGACACCAGGAATAATCTTCATGGAAGTTTCCCGGCTTTGCCACATGTTTGAGATGTGAAATAAAGGGTAAGAAGTAAGTATTGTTCTACAATCCAGCCAGGTGACTTCTGGGAAGAGAATTCCCAGAATTCTCTGCTGGTGGGTCTGCTTTCTATTAGTCTTGTAAGGGGGATGTTGTCAGAACTGTTCCATTGAATTATGGTCTTGTAATTCACTATCAACCATATCCAGATGGCAATAAATTGGAGCAGTACATTAGAATTTGTGCACTCGTAATGTTTTCTTTATTGTCCTACACCATAGGTTGTCTTGTTACCTAATGTCTGGAGTTTATCTCACATTCTGGTTTGCATAGACTGAGTACATTGTGCTCTGTCAGTATCACAATTCCTTGTGAGGTGATGTGCTAGAGCGGGCCTGAACTGCATTTTTCCGAGTAACCCCAGCTTCTGCCATCTGACTGCTGACCTCAGAACAACTCGCTCACCTCCGTGACAAAATATTCTGGAGAGCCAGATTCCAGCGTGCTACATGAGTACAGCTAGGCCAGGCCTATGGAGATGACGTCTGTCATATGAGGTTTTTTTTGGTTATGTGGAATCAGGGCGACATTGGAGGAGGGGAGCACATTTTTGATGCTCGTCTTTTATTGCCCATCTCCTGATGCCTTTGAGAGGATGATGGCTCACCATCTTCCCCGTCAGCTTCTGGTGAGAGTGCTCCTACAGCACTGCTGGGCCTGGTGTTCCAGGATTGAGCTCGGTGACCATGGATCATCGGCAAATCAGGACAGTGAAGGACCCTGTGGGGAAGCTGGAGGTGGTGGTGTCCCCTGTCCGAAGTAGGACAGCATGTGACTCGATGGCAGACTTATTGGTGGTAACACACACAAGGTGCTGGAGGAAATCGGCAGCTCAGGGTAGCATCTGTCGAGGGGAATAAATGGTTAGTGTTTTGCCCTTCCTCGGGTTAGATGCAGCATTTAATGTGTGTTCCTCTGGAGTTCCAGCATCTGCAGAATCTCCTGCGTGGAACTTGTGGGTGGAGATGTTTCCTCAGCTGCCCCTAGTCCAACATGGTGTCAGAGCAGCCGGGGAGTTTTGTAGATGGTCCACAGGACAGCCAGAGTTCACTGGTGGTGGACAGGGCACCGGTCAAGCACTTTCTTCTCAGTTACGTCAAACTTCTTGAGAATTGCGGGAGCTACATTCAGCTAGGCAGGTGGAAATTACTCCATCTTGTCCTTGAAGTGCCTTGGAGGTAGCGGGAAGGTCTTGGGATATCAGGCGGTGAGTTTCTTGCCGCAAGGCACCCAGTGATAGATGCACCCTTGTTCTTTGGGCTTGCTGGTGGCAGGGAGGTGGGATTTAAAAGTTCCTTTTGCAGAAGAACGCAGGAAGATCAGAGCAGGAGCAGATCTCTCTATTTAATGAAATATTCTGCCCTAGGCCTCAATTCATAGAACATAGAACAAAAACGGGCCCTTTGGCCTGTGATGTTATGCTGAACTAATTAAACTATTAACTATCAGCCATGGTGGAATGGCAAAGAAGAGTCGATGGGTCAAATGGCCCAACTCTGCTCCTATGCCTTATGTCTTATCTATATCCCTCTATTCTCTGCTTATTCATGTACCTTTTAAGGAGCCGCTGAAACACCTCTATCATAATTTCCTCCAGTATCACCCCTGGTGGTGCATTCCAGGTACCCACCAGTCTCTGTGTGGGACTCAACCTGCCCCACTCATTCCCTCTCAGCTTAAACGCATGCCCTCTGATTTTAGACATTTCAAGGCTGGGAAAAAGATACTGGCAGTCTAAAACTATCCACATCCCTCGTAATCTTATAAACTTCCATCAGGTCCCTCCTCAGCCTCTGCTGCTACAGAGGAAACAACCAAAGTCTGCCCAACTTCTCTTTGTAGCACGTGCTCTCTAATCTAAGCATAATCCTGGTAAACCTCTTCTGCTCCTTCTCCAAAGCCTCCACATTCTTCCTATAATGGAGGTGACCAGAACTGCACGCAATACTCCAGATGTGGCCTAACCAAAGTTTTATTACTTCCAGTTTTTTTCCCTGTCAGTTCTCCATTGCCCTCGATCCTCCGATCTTGAATGGAGTCGGAATACCGTAGCAGAGAAGCAGGCCCTTTGGCATATCCTGTCTGTGCCGGCATGGTTTTCTGCCTTCTCTCATGCAGGATTTTCTCTTTACAGAGAAGGAGGATGAGAGGTGACTTGACGGAGTGTGCAAGATGATAAGGGGCATAGATAGAGTGGACAGCCGGAGACTTTTACCCAGGCCAGGGTACAAGGGGGCATAAATTTAAGGTGTGTGGAGGAAAACATAGGGGTATATCAGGGATAGGTTTTGTTTTACAAGAGTGTGGTGGGTGTGTGCAGAACACATTGTCCAGGGCGGTAGTAGAGGCAGATTCATTAGAGACATTTAGGGGGCTCTTAGATAGGTACATGGATGATAGAAAAATGGAGGCCTACATGGGAGGGAAGGGTTAGAGTGACCTTAGGGTAGGTGAAAAGGTCATTGTGGGTCAAAGGCCCTGTACTGTGCTGTAATATTCCATGTTCTATGTTCTGCCTCCACCTAGACCAGAACTCTCCACACCTCTCCCATCCATGTACCGATCCAAATTTCTCTCAAGTGTTACTATTGAACCTGTGTCTACCACTTCCGCTGCCAGCTTGCTCCACACTCGCACCACCCTCTGAGTGACGAAGTTTCCCCTCACATTCCCCTTAAATATTTCACCTTTCACCCTAAAACTATGACCTTTCACACTGAAGCTATAATGAAAGGTTTATGTAACTCCAGTAACCTAACCTCCGCAGCCCTCCAGTGTTCCTCTTCAGAGAAGAGGGCAGAAGCTCTCCCTAATGCCGTAACCAGTGTTTAGTGTGGCGAGCAGCAGAGCGCTCGTGGCCGACAGGGCTGCTGACAAGTAAGGAAGCGCGGCAATGTCCTTGTGATTGTCTCCTGTGTTTCCTTAGCTTGTACTCCTTCCCCTCCGCCCATCTTATTACAGGAGCTTGGCGGACTGCAGGTATCCGAGGCGGAGGGAGGGAGGGACCCTGGCTGCTCGGGGGCCGCCCTCACCTGGGGCAGGAGCGCTGCAGCGTCGATCTGCATGCCCGAGTGTGTGGCAAGTGATTTTTGTTCAGTACACTGGGCAAACTACTGCACCCCGGAGCGTGAAGCGAGTTCCAGGCTGCTCAGGGCTGGCGAGCTTTTCCAGGCTGCAGCACCAGATGTTTCTAATAGTTCCCTTTTTCTGGCTGTAATCCTGGCTGGGGCAGTGCGTTGCACCTCGCCATCCCACCTATCAATCACCTCTGCGAAGGTGCAGCAGAGGGATGAGTAAACGCCTTCTTACCCAGATGAGATTTATGGCTAGGAAACGAGTTTGTGGATGGATTTCCAGCCTGGCTTCGGTGCAGCTGGAAACGTTTACTGGGACCATATCCCATTTGGACAGGTACTTGCAGGAGCAGAGCCTCGGAGGAGTATGGAGTTAATGCAGGCAAGTAGGATTGGTATAGATATGCATGATGGTCGACATGAACATGATGGGCTGAAGGGCCTGTTCCCATGCTGTACAACTCTCTGTCTGCGTGTAAGTAAGGAAATATAACAGTGTGCCTTTGTGATCAGTCAGGGTTAGATGATTTGCTATGTTATGAAAAATGTACACTTCCCCTAGGTAGCAGCTAGAATTGGCAGTATCCCAAGACTCACAGGAGTTCATCTCAGTCACCCTTTTCACACATAATTGAGTGCAGTCCTTCTTGTTTCTGTTCTGCTGAAGCTCTTTAGAATCAGAGGGTCATACACCAGAGATATAGGCCCTTCAGCTCAGTGAAACTGCCGACTATGGTGCCCACCTATCTAGTCCCAATCTCCTGCATTCAACTAATATCTCTCTAAGCCCCCCCCGCCAATGTACCTATCCACGTGCGTCTTAGGCGATACTATTGCAGCTGCCTCAACCACATCCTCTGGCAGATCATTCCATATGCTCAACACCCTGTACATGAAAAGCCTACCCTCGAGTTCCTTTTAAATCTTTCTCTGCTCACCCTAAATCAACACCCCTAGTTTTGGTCTCCTCTTCCCTGAAGAAAGACTGTTACCATTCACCCACAGTTGCATGGCTAGGCACAGCTCAAATGCCATCTATAAATTTGCCAACAAAAACAATTATTGTTGGCAGAATTTCTGGTGGTGATGAGGAGGGGCACAGAGTGAGATAGATCAGATGGATGAGTGGTGTTGCTGCTTTAAAAAGCCTTGCACTCAACGTCAGTAAGGCCAAGGAACTGATTGTGGACTTCATGAAGGAGAAATTGAGGGAGCACACGCCAGTTGTCATCGAGGGATCAGAAGTGGAAAGGGTGAGCAGTTTCAAGTTCCTAGATGTCAACATCTCTGGGGCCCAATATCTTAATGCAATTACAAAGAAGGCATGACACAGCTATATTTCATTAGGAGTTTTAGGAGAATTGGTGTGTCACTAAAGACACTCAAATTTCTATAGATATGGAGAGCATTCTAACTATTCTAACGATTAGAGATAAAAGTGGGAAGATGTGCCTGGAGGCTGTGGAAGTGAGCGAGGTCCTCAATGAATACTTCTCTTCAGTATTCACCAATGAGAGGGAACTTGATGATGGTGAGGACAATATGAGTGAGGTTGATGTTCTGAAGCATGTTGATATTAAGGGAGAGGAGGTGTTGGAGTTGTTAAAATACATTAGGATGGATAAGTCCCTGGGGCCTGACGGAATATTCCCCAGGCTGCTCCACGAGGCGAGGGAAGAGATTGCTGAGCCTCTGGCTAGGATCTTTATGTCCTCGTTGTCCACAGGAATGGTACCGGAGGATTGGAGGGAGGCGAATGTTGTCCCCTTGTTCAAAAAAGGTAGTAGGGATAGTCCAGGTAATTATAGACCAGTGAGCCTTACGTCTGTGGTGGGAAATCTGTTGGAAAAGATTCTTAGAGATAGGATCTATGGGCATGTAGAGAATCATGGTCTGATCAGGGACAGTCAGCATGGCTTTGTGAAGGGCAGATCATGCCTAACAAGCCTGATAGAGTTCTTTGAGGAGGTGACCAGGCATATAGATGAGGGTAGTGCAGTGGATGTGATCTACATGGATTTTAGTAAGGCATTTGACAAGGTTCCACATGGTAGGCTTATTCAGAAAGTCAGAAGGCATGGGATCCAGGGAAGTTTGGCCAAGTGGATTCAGAATTGGCTTGCCTGCAGAAGGCAGAGGGTTGTGGTGGAGGGAGTACATTCAGATTGGAGGGTTGTGACTAGTGGTGTCCCACAAGGATCTGTTCTGGGACCTCTACTTTTCGTGATTTTTATTAACGACCTGGATGTGGGGGTAGAAGGGTGGGTTGGCAAGTTTGCAGATGACACAAAGGTTGGTGGTGTTGTAGATAGTGTAGAGGATTGTCAAAGATTGCAGAGAGACATTGATAGGATGCAGAAGTGGGCTGAGCAGTGGCAGATGGAGTTCAACCCGGAGAAGGGTGAGGTGGTACACTTTGGAAGGATAAACTCCAAGGCAGAGTACAAAGTAAATGGCAGGATACTTGGTAGTGTGGAGGAGCAGAGGGATCTGGGGGTACATGTCCACGGATCCCTGAAAGTTGCCTCACAGGTAGATAGGGTAGTTAAGGTGTTAGCTTTCATTAGTTGAGTGATAGAGTTTAAGAGACGCGATGTAATGATGCAGCTCTATAAAACTCTAGTTAGGCCACACTTGGAGTACTGTGTCCAGTTCTGGTCACCTCACTATAGGAAGGATGTGGAAGCATTGGAAAGGGTACAGAGGAGATTTACCAGGATGCTGCCTGGTTTAGAGAGTATGGATTATGATCAGAGATTAAGGGAGCTAGGGCTTTACTCTTTGGAGAGAAGGAGGATGAGAGGAGACATGATAGAGGTGTACAAGATATTAAGAGGAATAGGCAGAGTGGACAGCCAGCGCCTCTTCCCCAGGGCACCACTGCTCAGTACGAGAGGACATGGCTTTAAGTTAAGGGGAGGGAAGTTCAAGGAGGATATTAGAGGAAGGTTTTTCACTCAGAGAGTGGCTGGTGCGTGGAATGCACTGCCTGAGTCAGTGGTGGAGGCAGACACACTAGTGAAGTTTAAGAGACTACTAAACAAGTATATGGAGGAATTTAAAGTGGGGGGTTATATGGGAGTCAGAGTTTGAGGGTCGGCACAACATTGTGGGCTGAAGGGCCTGTAATGTGCTGTATTATTCTATGTTCTATTCTATATATATATATATATATATACACACACACTTATCGTAGTTTACAATTTTGTTATTATGTCTTGCAATGTACTGCCACCACAAAACAACAAATCTCATGACGTATGCCAGTGATATTAAACCTGATTCTGATTCCTTATCATGTCTCATCATTTTAAACATTTTTATAAGGTTACCCCTCTATTCTCTATAACATTTCAAAGAAGAAAGACCTAGCTTGGCCAGACTCTCCCTATAACTCAAGCTCTCCTGTCCTGGCAATATTGTCGTAAATCTTTCCTGCAATCTTTGCAGTCAACCACTTCTTTGGTATAACAGTGTGACCAGAACTGTACACAGTACTCCCAAGTGTTGCCTCACCAATGACTTGTACATCTGTAACATAATGTCCCAACCCCTATCTGTACTCAGTGCTCTGACTGATGAAGGCCAAATTGCTTAATTGACCACCCTGTCTACCAGTGACACTGCTTTCAACAAACTCTTACACTCTTAGTCCCCTCTGTTCCATTACACTCCCTACTGCCTGAGCATTCATAGTGTATGTCTTACACTGGTTTGACTTTCTGGAATGCATCATCTGTTACTTATCTGCACTGCAATCCATTTGCCACTCCTCAGCCCACTTCCCCCACTGATCAAGATCTCCTTCTTCACTATCAGCAACGCCTCCTTCTCAGAATTGTGCTCACTACTGCCTTTCAAATGCACTAACCAGCAAGGGCACTCATCCACTGCTGTAAAGTGGGAAGAAAGACTTGCAGGAAGAAAGACTTGCATTCTCTTCATTTCTTAGAACATCCCAAAGAATTTTACAGTAACCGAGAATCAAAAAAAAACCAATGAGGAAATCAAAAGTAGAAGCAGGCAATGTTGGGAACAGTCAGCAGGTCAGGCAGCATCTGTAGAGAGAGAAACAGAGTTGATGTTTTAGGTTAAGAAAAGCCCCTCTGCACTCTCAGCAGTTCTGATGAAGCATGTTCACTATGTTTTTAACGTGTTTTGGCCCATTGAATATATACCGAAGTCTTTGTCTTATGAGGAAGGTTGAGTGAGATAGGGTTTTTCTCTGTGGAGTGAAGGGAAATGAGAGGTGACGATAGAGATTTAGAGAGGCTGAGACAGAGTGGATAGCCAGTAGGTTTTACCCAGGCCAGCAATAGCATACCGGAGGGCATCCTTTTTTAGGTGAGTATAGGGGAGATGTCAGAGGTAGGTTTTTTATACAATGAGTGGTAAGTTCCTGGAATCCACTGCCAGAGGTAATAGTAGACGCTGATGCATTAAAAATATTGAAGAGACTCTTAAATCTGGTTGAAAGAAAATTGTAGGGTTATAGGAGGGAAGAGGTAGATCGATCGAGGAGTAGGTTAAAAGGACGGCTCAGCATCATGTGTCGAAGGGCCTGTACTGTGCTGTAATATTCTGTGTTCCATATACATCCCTCCTCCCACCCGCGCCACAAGTTTTCCGCTGTAATCTATTCTCCCTGTATTCCATCAACATTGCCCTAGATCAGGAGTTTCCAGTCTGGGGTCCATGGACCCCTCGGTTAATGGTAGGGGGGGTCCACGGCATAAAAAGATTGGGAACCCCTGCAGTAGATTCTGTGAGTCACTCAGATAATGAGGACAACGTACACTGGCCAGCTAATCTACTAGCCCGCAAATCTTTGGGGATGTGGGAGGAAACCGGCATGGTACCAGGGAGAATATGTCGACTACACACATTCAGCATCACACTTCCCTATCAGACTCGGATCACACATGCACTGAGGTAGTAGTTCTGCCCTTCCTGGTCTCAGCTCGTACTGGGTTCCTAAAATAAATCTTAGAGAATCACTTTTTAGGCCAGGCACCATCTGTGGTGAAGGAAACAGTTAACGTTTCAGGTATATGGAATTTTTCCAGAATGGCAGCAGATTATAAATGAAACAAGTTTTAAGTTGCTGGGAAAGTGGGGAGCAGAGAGAATCAAAGGGAAGGTCTGCAATAGGGTCGAGGCAAGTGGAGACAAATCTTAGCTACCCATTCTGCACTGGAATTGGTTTATTTTGTGAAACGCTTGCCTTGAGCAGTATTTATACAGTTCGAATCATTACATAATACTTTGAAGGTAAAGCAATAACAAATAAAAGATTCTGGAAAAGTGCAGTGCAGGTAAATGATAAAGTGCAAGGTTAAAACGAGTTCGATTGGAAGGCCAACAGTCTGTCCTGTCATGAGATCTGTTCAAGAGTCTGATGACTGTAGGGTAGAAGCTCTCCTTCAGCCTGGTGGTACATGCTTTCAGGCTTTTGTATCTTTTGCCCAATGAGAGGGGGGAGAAGAGAGAATGTCTGGGGCGGGTGGGGATTTTGATTATACTGGCTGCTGTACCGAGGCAGTGAGAATTGTACTTCTCGCTGAGGAATCATTGTTAACAGTGGTAACAAAAATAAATCAGCAGCTGCTTCAGATCATACAATAGTGGAACAGAACTAGGCCATTCAGCCCATCGAGTCTGCTCCGCCATTTGATCATGGCTGATCCATTTCCCTCTCAACCCCATTCTCCTACCTTCTCCCCATAGGACATTGGAGCAGAACCATGTTCTTGCCCCAGTCCAGAGACCTAATGACTCTGGTTCAGTACTGCTCTGCTGGGTGTGATATCTATTGGAACACACATCTAATCAGGGCCCTCAGCATCACAGTGAGAAAGAGCAAACTCCACACAGATTGCCTTAGAGGGGAGGGTCTCTCTGCTGTAAGGCAGTGGCTTGATTAGCTATACAACAGTGCAGTCCACTTCCTCAACCTAATACTGTCAGCCTTTATCATTGTTGAGAAGGACAGTCATTAAGGAGATGGCATAGGGGTTAAAATACCAGACTACCAACCAGAGCCCTGGGCTAACAATCTGGAGACCATCAAATGCCACCATGAGAGGACTGAAATTAAAATTTATCATTAAACATAGTCACTTCCATCATGGGCACTAGCCTCTGTAATATACAGGGCATCCACAAGGAGTGATACCCCCAAAAATTGACATCCATCAGCAAGGACACCCCATCACCCAGGTCGACCCTTGTTCTCATTGTTACCATCAGGACGGAGGTACAGGAGCTTGAAGGCACACTCTCAACGATTCAGGAACAGCTTCTTCCTCTCTGCCATCTGATTTCTGAATGGATTTTGAATCCATGAACACTACCTCACTACTTTATTTCAATTTCCGCTCTATCTATCTATCTATCTATCTATTTATTTATTTATCTGTCTATTTATTTATTTATTTATTTATTTATTTAATTGATTGATTATTTAAATGTATTTTTAATATATATATTATATATACATACACACACATACACACACACACGTACTGTAACTCACAGTTTTTTCTTCTATTGTTATGTATTGCATTTTACTGCTACCACAAAGACAACAAACTTTACAACATGCCCGTGGTATTAAACCTGAATCTGATTAAGTAAAACAGGATGTGAGTAATGAATGGATTGCTAGAGGAGCTCAGGGGCTCAGTAAGCACCTATAGAGAAAATGGACAGTTGGTGCATAAGACTCGTTATCTGGGCAGCTCAGATGAAGTGTCTGAACCTGAAATGCAGACGCTGCCTGACCCGCTGAGTTCCTCCAGCAGTTTGTTTTTTTATCTGGATTCCAACACCTGCAGTGTCCCGTGTCTCCATGTTATGAGTAACAGAGACCACAAATTCACTGGATTGTTGCTGAAACCTCAGCTGGTGTTTGAGGAAGTCATCTTTAGCCAGTCTAACCTCAGTGTGACCCAAGCACACCGCTATGTTTAACTCTGAAGTGGCCCAACAAGTTCAGGGACTGTTGGAGTTAGTCATTGAAGCTGAAAAATGTGTGTGTGAAAAATTGAGGAATTCCTTTTGCAAGATGATCACAGGTCAAGAGCAACACACACACACAAAATGCCGGAGGAACTCAGCAGGTTAGGCAGCATCTATGGAGGCAAATAAACAACTGATGTTTCAGGCCAAGACCCTCTGTCAACTGTTGCTACCCCTCTG
Organism: Hemitrygon akajei; assembly: GCF_048418815.1. Classification (NCBI taxonomy): domain Eukaryota; kingdom Metazoa; phylum Chordata; class Chondrichthyes; order Myliobatiformes; family Dasyatidae; genus Hemitrygon; species Hemitrygon akajei. Next base: position 72,016,029 of record NC_133140.1, on the reverse strand, counting down.
TTGACGTCGCCTGACTAGCTGAGTTCCTTTGGCATTTTGTGTGTGTTGCTCAAGATTTCCAGCGTCTGCAGAAACCCGTGGGTCTCAGGTCAAGAGCAGTCATGTTACAGTGGCCTCCCTGCAGGGTTGGAGAACTATGCGGTAAGAGAGGTGTGTGTTTATACAACCTCTCAAGCTGACCTTCACCGCAGTCTTGACTCCAAATAAAATTGTTTGCGGTGCTGTGCTTCATACAGCAGAGGAACATTTTCAGTGTGTTAACATCAATAATAAAGCCATTAAACTCAGGTCTCACTGACTGCTGTACAGTCAAAGGACAGGGGCCGAGCTCCCTAACCTGATGTCACTCACCAGGGATTTGACAGGAATGTCTACATTGATAAAGCATATTCCATGTGGTGAAATGGACAAGGCGCTGCTTTCAAACTAGATCTGACACCAGAGTGGAGACAATAAACTGCAGATGCTAGAATTTGGAGCGACTCGCAACACACTGGAGGAACTGAGTAGGTCCAAGCAGGGAAATAGCCGATGCTTTGGGTCAAGGCAGAAGGGCTGAAGAAGTAGGAATTTAATAGGGTAGGTCAGTGGACCCTGGAAGCAAGGGAAAGAGGAAGGGAACCAGAGGAAGATAATGGGCAGGTGATCTTGACCCGAAACATCAACTGTCCATTTCCTTCCAAAGGTGCTGTCTGATTTGCTGAGTTCCTCCAGAGGTAGATCTGATATCAAGCCACATAAGGTTAGGTCAACACTTTATGGAACATTTCAAAGGAGGAAAGAGAGCTGAAGGTGTATAAAGAGGATTCCAGAACTTGGACATCTGGAAGCGCGATAGAAAATTCTCAGGCAGTGGCAGCTGGCTGGGCCTCCAAAGAACAACAGTTTGCCTTACACCAAGTGGTAGTATTGAGTTGGAGCCTTAGAGGCACACCTGTAAGCGTGGCTGACTCATTGACTTAAAGGGCAAGGCAACAAAGTCAGATTTAGAAAGATATTGATAGGAGGGGGGCGTTCAAATGATCCCCCACCGAACTGTTTGATCACCTTCATGGCAAGTGACACACTTTTCTACATCCACTGGGATCTTGATACTGGCACTGGCTGTGACTATTGGATGAAATCTGCAGGAGTTCTTACTAATGTCTGAAAAGATAGACCATGGAACATTGTTGCACAGTAAAGCCTTGATCCCACAATGTTGTTGCCAACCTTTTAATCTACTCTAAGATCAATCTAATCCTTCCATTCATATAATCTTCCATTTTCTTTCTTCCATTTTCATGCCTATCTAAGAGTCTCTAAAATGCCCCTGAGGTATCTGCCTCTACCACCATCCATGGCAGTGTGTTCTACCCACCCACCCCTCTCAGTGTAAAAGTCTTACTTGGATATCCCCCCCCACCCCCACCCCCACCCCCCATGCTTTCCTCCAGTCACCTTAACATTAGTCATTTTGACCCCGGGAAGTAGCCGTCTGTTTGTAGCATCATCTGTTTCCAGGATCAGCTACCAAGTCCAAGCTTCAGGAAACAACATTTCATCAACCCCATTGGCTGAGACCCTTGCCATTCTCTTTCTCCTGAGTGCTGTTGCCGTGGGGATGTTGTCTCATGCCTTGGTCATGGATGCAGAAATGTGGCTTCCATTTCAGTTGGCTGCTCCTGCTCCTCCCTCTCCTACCCCGACAGTCAGTAATTGCAAATCCTGTCTGCATCACGGTATAGCGAGACCAGCTCTTCCAGTGAACTTGGCAGATCTCGGGATCAGACTGTTGACTAGATGATGGATTACTTCATTTAAAATCTGCTCTGGGGCCAACTCATAATCACATAGCAGGAAGGAGTGCCTCTTCCCTTGGTCTGGTGCTCGTATGGGTTTCCTGTGGTGGTGTTTCAATAACGAGACAGTTGTCAACCCTGTAGCAGTGTACAGTGGTAGAAGCAGCTCACTGGTGTGTTAGAGGCTAAGACAGCAGCACATTGGAGAATGGGGCTTATAAACAGGGCACTCCTGGAGAACAGAGGCTCCTAAGCACAGCTCTCCATTGGATAATAGGATAAACACTGCTCGCTACTGGAGATAAAGACTTATGAAGATATCACTTGGGGAACAGTTAAGTTAAAGTCTGTCCTGAGCCTTATAGGCTCATCAGGCTGGTGCTTATGCCGGTTTCCATGGCGTGAAGCGACTGAGAGTACGAGACTCCCCCCCCCGGATAGGACGCCAGTCTGTCGCGAGGTTAACCCCCAGCATTTTGCTGGTACCCATTTTCAGCTGGGTGGACTGGAGCAGTGTGTGGTTAAGTGCCTTGCTCAAGGACACAACGCGCTACCTCAGCTGGGGCTCGAACTCACGACCTTCAGATCGCTAGTCCAATGCCTTAACCACTTGGCCATGCACCACGCACTTGGGGACTGAAGGCCTCCAAATATTGCCATTATTGGAGAATGGACACAAAGTGTGAGACTAGAGTGTGTGTGAGGAGATGACTTAGGACAAAATGCCAGGAGGACTCACCAGCTGTTTGAGGTACTGAGTTGTTTAATCCCATATCATCAGCTGAGCAAAATGCTGGAGAAACTCAGTCAGGCAGCATCTATGGAAATGAATAAACAGTTGTAGCTTCTCAAATGTTTCATTCCGCATTCTAGTTACCCTTTCACCCTGTCTTTTCACCTGCCCATTGCCTCCTTCTGGTTCCCTTCCTCTATCCCTTTCTTCCAGGCTCCGCTGTCCTCCCCTATTAGATTCCTACTTCTTCAGCCCTTTACCTCTTCCACCTCTGACCTCCCAGCTTCTTAATTCATCCTCTCCTCTGAACACAGCCTGAGAATAGAGGGACGTCCTTTTAGAATGGAGATGAGGAGGCATTTCTTTAGCCAGAAGGTGGAGAATCTGTGGAATTCATTGCCTTAGGCGGCTGTGGAGGCCAAGTCTTCATATATATTTAAGGCAGATGTTGATAGATTCTTGATGGGTCAGGGCATGAAGGGATACGGGGAGAAGGCAGGAGATTGGGGCTGAGAGGGAAAATGGATCAGCCATGATGAAACGGTGGAGTAGACTCAATGAGCCAAATAGCTTAATTCTACTCCTATGGGCTTATGGTTTAATCGCCCACCTTTTCCCTCACTTGGTCTCAACAATCACCTACCAGCTTCTGCCCCTTCCTTTTCCAGTCTTGATGAAAGGCCTCTTGGCCTGAAACATCGACTGCTTATTCCCCTTTACAGATGCTGCCTGACCTGCTGAGTTCCTCCAGCAACTCGAGTGTGCTGCTCAAGATTTCCAACATCTGTTGGACCTCTTGGTGTCTGTCAACACCCCATGCCTGCTTGGGCAGACAGTGCAACCCATCGCCACTCTAGAACCTAAAACTAAAAAGTAAAATGCTTGTACTGGTTCACCCCGTGGCTCAGGGTGGGTATGAGGGAAAACAACATTAGATTTTATTTTAATGATGTAGCAACAGCCTGCGCCCTGCCGTCACTCAATGGGCCATCCTGTTGATGGATCTCAAGTGAAGATTGAGACATCTTTATTGCAACTTTATTGAGAAGTAATGTACAGTTGATTAGAGAATGACCCTGCTCCGCTGAGCTGCATGCTGTCAGAAGGGTTACAATAGAATCTGACCTCCCTTCCCACCAGGCTCTTGCTTAGACTGTCTCTGGAGTGCCCTAACCTCTGATATAAGGCACATTGATCACAGCTTCCTGTATTCATAAAAGCTCTTTGCAAAAGCTCCCTCGTTGCAGCCGTCTCCTTGCTATAACATTCTTTTTACACTGCTCTCCAAGGCAGCATGAAAGACTGGGCCCATTGTGCCCAGTTTTGAATAAAACTCTGGGCGGAATAAATTTGTAGGTTTGAATCCCTGATAAATGCTCAATTAGTTAGCCGTAAAAAATAGGATCCAGCTGTCCATTGACAATGCATTAAAAAAAATACACATTAATACCTCGACACAATCAGTAATTTAATCAGAAATAATCCTTCATTAACTGCCTCCTGCCTGGAGATGTCTGTTCTACCTGAAAGATAAAGTGAAACCAGCTGGTGTTTGTTGCACATTGAGGTTCTCCAGAAAGTTCACTTTCGAAAAAATCTGTTACACTAACTACCCGTAAAATTTATATTAGGTCTTTAACCAAGTAAAATGCTTCAAGCCACCTAATAGAAGAGTAATCAGCTTGTGAAGGAAGCATTGGGACTGTTGACTGTTGATTCTGTCACACAGAGATAGGATTATAGAGTTGGAGCTTATTGTAAAACTTTTGACACCATGTGGCTCAGAGGTGCAGAGTAATTCCTCTGAAGAGCACCTTTAGATTCTGCTAAACCCATGGCAGCAAGAGGCATTTATTTGGTTCAATGTCTATGAAACTTGGCGTGTTTAGCACGAGCAACTGGGGTTGAATTTCTCAACATATGGTACCCATTTTAACCAGGACTCGCAGCATATTTCCTTCAGCTATGCTCTGAGTTGTGCCGGTATTTGTATCACAAACACGAGAAAATCTGCAGATGCTGGAAATCCAAAGCAACACACACAAAATGCCGGAGGAACTCAGCAGGTCTCCTGAAGAAAGAGCTCGGCCTGAAACATTGACTGTCTACTCTTTTCCATAGATGCTGCCTGGCTTGCTGAGTTCCTCCAGCATTTTGCATGTGTTGCTTTGTATACTTATTGTCTATGATCACAAAAAAAGTTGAATCAGGCCTATAACTCAATTCCAACTTTCATTATGATCAGGTCTGATCAACTCTCATATTTCTGTTGTAACCCAATGCCCTTTGGAGCCTTTTACCCCAGAAATTTCTGTATCTCCTTAAAAAATATTTATTGATTTAGCCTCCACAGCCCTTTGTAGTTGGAAACTCCAGAGGATCACCACTTTCGGAAATTTTTCTTCATCTTCATCCTTTACTGAGCTTGAATGAAGTAGTCCATAGAATGCCCAAGAGACAACCACATTGCTGTGTGTCTGGTCATCACGAAGGCCAGCCTAACTCTCTTAATGGCTGGACTGAACCTGATGAACTTTTTACAACAATCTGAAAGATTCATGCCAGCTGGAATTGGTTGAATTAACTGGCAGGGATGAAGGGTCTAGGCCTGAAATGTTGGCTGTTTATTCCTCTTCACAGATGCTGCCTGATCTACTGAGTTCCTCCAGCATTTTCAGCATGTTGCCAACTGTCATGGTGGCCTTTGATCTCAGGAGCTTGCTCTTTAACACCAGTTGAGTATGAAACCCATTATGCCTCTGTATGTGACAACAGCTGGGGGATGTTTGTTTCTCTTGTCAGTCGAACACCGGCCAGGCCATCTGGTGCTTCTGTGAAGGCAGCATCAAGAAAGGAGCAAGGCCACAGTGGAAATTACCCAGTTGTCCGTGGTCAGATTTACATTGAACAATGTTCACTGGAAAGAAAAACACAAAAGAAAAAAGACGCAAGATGCTGCAAAGTTGATGACCCCTATCACCGACTGCTCTACCACATTAACCACTGTTGAACAAAGTTTAGCTTTCTACTGCAATAGCAGGCCTTCCCTTTCATTCTGAAGAGCCCACCAAGCTGCTGTGGTGTGGTGTCGCAGATAAGCAGCCAAGAGAAAGAGCTTCTCGCTCACCATTTGCAAACCAAAGGTCATTCATCAAACTGCCCTGTCTCCTGCTAAAACTCAAGAGTTTCTGCAGAAGCTGGGAATCTAAGAGTAATACACACAAAGTGCAGGAGGAACTCAGGCAGAGGAACAAGCAGCTGACGTTTCAGGCTGAGATCCCTCATCGAGACTGGAAAGGAAGGGGGAAGAGGCCAGAATAAGAAGGTGGGTGGAGCGTCTTACTGGTGGCTGTGGTTCCTGCTCTCAATGTACTCTGAGTCATTCACGGTCCTCACAGACATCTCTAAACATTGGAGCGGTACTCTCTATGCTCCACACCCACTGGCAGGATAACCAAACCTACATCAGTGTCCCCTCCCAGGGCAACGTTCCCAGCATCAAAGCCCTAATGGCATTCAGTGGCAAGTCACATGACCAAGAGGAACTCTTCCTGCACAGGGTGGTGAAGGAGCTGCCAGAGGAAGTGGGTGAGGCGGGTCTTATGGTATTATTTAAGATGCACATAGGTAGGTACATGGAGGGATATGGGCCCAATGCAGTAAATTGGGACTAGCTAGGAGGATGTGGTTAGCCTGGTGCTGTTGGCTGAGGGTCAGATATCCATGCTGTATTTGTCTCTGGCGTTTATGACTCCCGAAGCAGGCACTCAATGCCAAGCACTGTCTCAGGCAGGAGATTGCTCAGAGGGCAGCGTTGAATGTTGTCCTGAAATTAAAGATAAAGATTAGCCTTATTTCATCACGTACACAAAACAAACAGCGAAATGCGTTTTGTTTGAATCAATGACCAGCACAGTCTGAGATGTGAGCTGCCCCCAGCATAATTGCCGCCATGCTTCTGGCACCAACACAGCATGCCCACGACTCAGTAACACTAACGTGAATGTTTGTGGAACGTGGGAGTAAACCAGAGCACCCAGAGGATACCCGCGGTCACAGGGAGAACGTGCAGACTCGCTACAGACAGTGGCAGCAATTGAACCTGGATTCTACAGACAGGACAGTAAAGCATTAGGCTAACCACGTCACCCTCATATAACATCTCTACCGACTCGTGGGAATCTGTGATTCACTATCACTCCAATTACAGAAGATGCTTTCAGGATGACCTTGACAGCCTGGAATCCTGGGAGGACACAGAGTCCCCTGTAGGTGGCAGAACGAGTGCACCACTTCACAGTCTTCTAGTCCCACCAAGCATCGCCAGCCACGTTGACCTCGACGACTACACAACCAGAACAGAATCATTCCATCCCAGTGATGGCCTAAGAGGGAGAAGAAGACGAGATGTAACAGAGTAACAGCAATGAAATGCTGGAGGAACTCAGTAGGTCAGGCAACATTTATGGATTGGTATGAAAGAGTCAACGTTTCAGTCTGAGACCCTTCATCAGGACTGCAAAGGAAGGGGGAAGAAACCAGAATAAGAAGATGGGGAGAACCATAGAACACTACAGCACAGAAAACGGGCCATTTGGCCCTTCTAGTCTGTGCCGAAACTTTATTCTGCTAGTCCTATTGACCTGCACCCAGTCCATAACCCTCCAGACCTCTCCCATCCATGTATCTATCCAATTTATTCTTAAAACCTAAGAGTGAGCCCTCATTTACCATGTCAGATGGCAGCTCGTTCCACACTCCCACCACTCTCTGAGTGAAGAAGTTCCCTCTAATGTTCCCCCTAAACCTTTTCCCTTTCAACCTAAAGCCGTGTCCTCTCATATCTCTCCTAATCTAAGTGGAAAGAGCCTATTCACATTTACTCTGTCTATGCCCCTCATAATTTTGTAAACCTCTTATCAAATCTGCCCTCTTTCCTAACCTGTTCAATCTTTCCTGTAACCCAACTCCTGAAGACATCCTGGTAAATCTTCTCTGGGAAGCTAGAAGGCAATCATGAGACTAGGTGAGTGGAGGAGGTGGGTTAAAGTAAGAAGCTGGGAGGTGATAGGCTGAAAAGGTAAAGGGTTGGAGAAGTAGCAATCTGATAGGAGAATGGACCCTGGGAGAAAGTGGATGAGAGTGACATAATCGTGGCAGTCGAGGGGGCCATGGACAGACATGTTGGAATTAAAATGGTCGGCCACCAGGAGACCCTGCTTGTTGCAGATGGAGCAAAAATCACACACAAGTTAGAATAGTTGTTAATAGCTGAACCTTTCCTAAGGCTTATTGGCGAATGAGATGGGTGTTTATGACTCTCTAATAGTTTCTGGCACTTGGCTTCTTATTTAAATCCCCTTGCTGCTGTGGTGAGATTCAAACTCACATCTCTGGTCCAGTGGGTTCTGCCCCAGTAATCTATCCACTGTGCTGCTGTGTGATTAGATATAGTGTTTTGTGGAAAACTTATTATAGACACAGACACACTGAATGAATGAGCCATCAATAAAAATAGCCTGTTGCCAAATCATGGTTCCACACCCTGCTTGATATTTTTTTGACATGAATTCGGAAGCAAACTGTAAGGAAAAGTGACTGTGTTGGTAAAACGTGCTTGTTTGCTGCAAGTTCAGTGAGGTGGTGTTCATTAGAATGTAGCCGAGAGGTTTGGGAGAGAACCGGCTTGTTTATTTATTCATTTAGACATACAACGCAGACCAGGCCCTTCCAGCCCAATGAGCTGCTATGCCCAGCAACCCATCTGTTTATCTCTAGCCCAATCACAAGACTGTTTGCAATGATCAATTAACCCACTAACCGGTACGTCTTTGGAATATGGGAGTACCCGGAGGAAGCCGCACGCTCATGGAAAGGACGTACAAACTTCTTACCGGAGGGATTAAAATGGAACTGTGAACTCTGACACCACGGGCTATGAGAGTGCTGTGCTAACTGTTACACCACTGTAGCGCCCCAGATTGTTGATGGACACAGGTTTACCAGTTAATCATATCACGGGGTTTATAACTGTAGGATGGATTCTCTTTTTCCCGCTCTGCTGCAGGTTTCCCCTGGCCATCATCTTCAAAGGCAGTCCCATCTACTTCTTTTGCTCAAGAAGCCCCCTTTAAGTGAGTATTGCGTATATAGAACATAGATCAGTACAGCACAGTAGACTTTCTGGCCCATGATGTTGTGCTGACCTTGTAACCTGCTCCAAGATCAATCTAACCCTTCCCTCCCACATTCATAGCCCTCCATTTTTTAATACAAACAGATGAATGCATGCCAACCACTCCTAGTGATGAGCAGGTACTCCTGGTTCTGCTAACCTCATGCACTAACCTCTCACTCAACACCAACAACTTTAGGTTTCTTCTTCCTTGAATCAGCTCTTTAGTTCTGCTAATGTCAAGTGGCAGGTTGCTGAGTGAGGGGTTGATCTTCTGACCTTTGAACTGTGTGGTCTTGCTTACCTTGCACTCTTCGACAATGGCAGTCCCCCAGATTGGATTGGGTTTGCCCATACAAATGAGGCTCCCCTTCTTGCCTTTGTCACTTAGTGCTGCAACAGATACTATGCTCAGTAACTTCTTCAGGCAAAAGACAGGAAAGGTCCTGGAGCATTGAGCAAGAGCTCTTGTTTGAGATGTGCCTGGGGACCTGACCAACACCACTGATAAATTACTGCATTCCCTGTTTATTGCCCATGGCAGGTGAATCATTGCCAGTAGGTTTCTTGCATGACAACAGTTCAGGAATTTGTCCTTACATTGTACGAAAGGTATTACATCAGTTGTAGGAGCTATGGAGTTAATTAATTTAAAGATATTGCATGGAACAGACCCTTCTGGCACAACAAGCTGCACCACACAGCAACCCAACTATGGAACTCCAGCTTAATCACAGGACAATTTTCAATGACCAATTAACCTACTAGCTGTCTTTGGACTGTGGGAGGAAACCGGAGCACCTGGTCACGGAGAGAATGTACAAACTCCTTACAGGTGGCGCCTGAAATGAGCTCCAAGCTCTGACACCACGAACTGTAATAGCAGTGCGCTAACCACTACACTACCATCCGTGGTTCTGCTCATTAAGAATGATCAGGAAGACGAATAATGCATTGGGTATGTGCCAGTAGATCAGGAGTCTTGTAAAGTCAGAAGCAACCGTGAGCAGCTTTAACTGGATGGGGACATTGGTTTAAAAGTTGTACTAAGGGGAAGGAGTCTAATAAAGCCGAATACATTACTTAAAACACCAAGAGGTAATAGTGATGAATAGAATTTTATGGCCCTTTCCTCTTGTGCACCAAAAAATTAGAATACCCTACTGACTGAGGTATGCCAGGCTAGTACTGTGGAACGTTTCAAAACACTTCTAAAAACCTACTTTTAAAATTTAGCCTACTTATAGGATTACTCAATGCCTGTTGATGTTGATTATGTAATTTGGTATATTTGCCTGCTTTTTAATTCTATATAATGTTTGTCTTTACTTATGGTTTTTAATTTTGACTCTTACTTTTATGGTTATATTGATTTATCTTTACAATCTATGTAAAACACTTTGAGCCGGCATCTTAATGTATGAAAGGTGCTATAGAAATAAAATTATTATGATTATGTTGTTGAACAGGAGTTAGTTTGGGGAGGAGGAAAATCTGAACCTAATGGGATGGAGGTGAGCACCAAGTGGTAAAGGGATCTAGATTCACAAATTATTCAAAGTAGCAGTGCAGTTCACGATATAAATCAGGGGGTCCGAACCTGAGGACACCTTTGCTTGACGGTATTGGTTCGTGGCATAAAAAACATTATGTGCCCCTGATATAAATGCAAAATACAGAGGCTCAACTCTACAAGAATAGAATCACAAAGCAGAGAAGTTTTATAAAACCTATACAGGGCATAAGATTGGAACACAGTTTCAATCCTTGGTATGCAAAGCCTGTGGTCGCTATAGAGAAAGTTATGTGGAGAGTTACAGGAATTATACCAGAACAGATTCTACTTACCAGTCTGAGAGACTTACCTGGAGTTGAAGACCATAAAAATGTGGCATTAGAAGATCGGGAGACTAAGCCTCATAAGTATACTGGTCACTGACACAAGCACGGGTTGTAGTGGAAGTTATTCATTCAGAGGCTGGAGGTTATGCATGACCTCAAGTGAAGTACAGCAGAGGGATTTAAGGACATTGTGCAAATACATGGCGTAGAAAGTGACTGGAGAGTGTGTTGATGGGTGAGATAAGTAAGAGTGTGAGGAAGTTCAAGAGGGACATACAATCAGCCTGGTTCAGTTGGATTGAGAAGCCTGTTTCTATGTTGTTGTAAAGTCTATCACATTGAATACAATACTCCAGATTTGATTCTTCATTCTCTATGAAGTGCTAGGAGCATTTTCTGTTTGAAGGTGTGATATAATTACATGTTGACACTGTTGAGTGTATCAGTAGAGCTAATGACAGGGCCACTGCAATACTGTGGTTAAGTCTAATAGCAGAAGCTATTTTTCAGATTTCAGTGTCTCTGTTTGATCTTACTCTCTATAAATATACTGGGACAATAAGTTACACCTGTACAAAGTTATGTCTGCACTTTTGCAAGCACTTGCATATGTGGTTGTATGTATGCTTGTTGGTTTGTGAGTTCGTTATGTGCTGTGTATATGCTGTGGTCAGTACATGCGGGGTGTGTGTCTGAGGTATTTGTGTATGTGCATTTACGTTCCATTGCCAGACTATTCTCTGATTTTTTTTTACTGCTAGTCTGGGCTTCAGACTTCACAAGCTCAGAGTTAACTTTCTGAAGAACATGTTAATAACATTAGTAAAAGTTAAGATTTCCACTTCCAGAACACACGGAAGATTCTCTAAGTGGAGCATGAATGTGTAGTGAGCAACCTCCCTCTCTTTCTCACAGCATCTCTACTTTTATATGGTGGCTAAGGTTTAGATTTTTCATGGTTCAATATACAGTCAGTAGCCACCTTATTAGGTACTGCCTGTATCTAATAAAGTGGCCACTGAGTGCACGTTGATGGTCTTCTGCTGCTGTAGCCCATCCACTTCAAGGTTGGACGAGTTATACATTCAGAGATGCTCTTCTGCACACCACTTTTGTAATGTGTGGTTGGTTGAGTTCTGTCGCCTTCCTATCAGATTAAAACCAGTCTGCTATTCTCCTCTGACCTCTGTCATCAACAAGGAATTTTTGCCACAGAACTGCTGCTCGCTGGATGTTTTGTGTTTCTCACACCAATCTCTGTAAGCTCTGGACACTGTTCTGTGTAAAAAAAAATCCCAGGAGATCAGCACTTTTTGAGATACTCTGGCACCAACAATCATTCCATTATCAAAGTCACTTAGCTCACATTTCTTCCCCATTCTGGTGTTTGGCCCGAACTACAGCTGAACCTCTTGCCCTTGTCTGCACGTTTGTATGCATTGAGTGGCTGCCTCGTGATTGGCTGATTAGATATTTGCATTAATGAGCAGGTGTGTTGGTGTACTGAACAAAGTGCGCACTGAGTGTCTACGGTAATAATTATAGTGACAAGCACAGTTAACAGAATGGTACAACAATGGTAATACTATCCAACGTCGTGCAAAAATAATTGCTAAAGTGGCCGTGATAGAGGAACCAATTGAGAGTCTTGGAAGAGATGAACGGCTCAGAAGTCTGATAATTGTGGGGAAGAAGCTGTTCTTGACTGGTCGTCTGGGCTTTCAAACTCCTGTATCTTCTCCCACATGGTAGGAGAAAGAAATTGTCTTGGGTGGCAGGCATTATTGAGCAGGGAAAAACTGAGAGATGAATTAAGAATTAGTGGTTGGGTGTCACCTGGATTAGGCATTGGGTGATTATGTGAAGAAAGAAAGCATGCCTTCGTTTTTCCAGTCATCGTGGTGGCTGCTCCCTTCCTAAACCTCTCTCCTTTCCTGTCTGACCACTCCTGCAGTCATCTTCATTAACATCTGTATCCTTGGCTCAACTCCAATGCATCATTAACTTTTGCCTTGGGATGTTTTCTAGTGCTGAAGCTGGTTCTGATTAAGTTCTGCGCAAAGATTTGAGTGCACAACTTGAACAGATCCCAAAGGGCTCCACCATTAGACCGTGCCTCCATCTATTCAATATGGCTGCTGCAGGAAAAACCTCATTGGGAATTCTGTTCTGAGCTGCCAACACAATGTTTTGGGCCTTTACTTTGCTTCCTTTTTCTAGAGATGCTGCCTGGCCCATTGAGTGTGACCAGCATTTTTGTCTTTCAGATAAAATGCTAAACTGAGGTTTTCCTCCAATCACCTTGCAGCTTTTTACGTCCATCACCCTCCCTCCCTTCCCCCTCCCCACCTGGTCTTACCTATCACCTGCCAGCTTGTACTCCTTGCTGCACCACCTTATTCCACCTTCATCAGTTTACCAGTCCTGATGACAGATCTTGACCCAAAACGTCAACTGTTTGTTCCTCCACCATTTCGTATGCGTTGCTCAAAGTTTCCAGCTTCTGCAGAAGCTCATGTGTGAGAGGAGACGTGGAGCTTTCATTTTGTGTAAAGAGTGGTAGGTGTCTGGAACCTGTTGCCGGGGCTGCTGCTGGAGTTTAAGAGCCATTCAAACAGATACACTAACGCGCAGCGAATGCTGGGGCACGGATCACGTACATGCTAATGGGAGTAGTTGAACGGACTGCTGGTCTGAGGACTCTTAAGAGAAACAAAAACATTAGCTGAGACTGATCAAAGGATACTGGAAATCAAAGTCAAAACAATAAATGCTGGAAGTACTTCTCACAGCATAAGTGGTGTCACAGGTAGATAGATTTGTAAAGAAAGCTTTGACACATTAGCCTTCACAAATCAACGTATTGAGTAAAGGAGATGGGATGTTATGTTGACGTATAAGATGTTGGTGAGGCCAAATTTGGAGTATGGTGTGCAGTTTTGGTCACCCACTGACAGGAATGATGTAAATAAGATTGAAAGAGTATGGAGAAAATTTACAAGGATGTTGCCAGGACTGGAGGACCTGAGTTATAGGGAAAGATGAAGTAGGTTGGGACTTTATTCCTTGGAATGTAGAAGATTGAGAAGACATTTGATAGAGGTGTAGAAAATTATGAGGGTATGGATAGGGTAAATGCAAGCAGACTTATTCCACTGAGGTTGTGTGAGACTACAACTAGAGGTGATGGTTAGGATGAAAGGTGAGAAGTTTAAGGGAACTTCTTCACTCAGAGGGTGATGAGAGTGTGGAATGAGCTGCCAGTGCAAGAGCTTGATTTCAACGCTTCTGAGAAGTTTGGATAGGTACATGGATGATGGGGGTTTGGAGATTGATGGGAGTAGGCAGTTTAAATGTTTGGCACGGACTAGATGAACCAGAGAGCCTGTTTCTGAGCTGTACTTTTCTATGACTCTATGACAAATTGAACTCAACATTAAATTTAGTTTTCATAACTAAACAGTTTATCTGGTCATTTTCACATTGCTGGATTTGGGGACTTGCTGAGGGCAGATTGACTGACATGTTTCCAACGTCATGAAGCTGACTATTCTTGGCCAACGAGCAACTCTTGTGCTGTTACAGTGTATTCAGTCACTGTAGTGCTGTGTTGGACCATGAGGGAAGGGGGAATATCTTTGTGATTTTACTGAACTAGAAGCATAGTGCTACAATGTTTTGGTCATTAACACTGAGCCACAAATCTTGTGCTGATGTCAGAGGATATAGCTTCAAGCAATTGTGGAGAATTGGGACATCACAGGTCTTGTACCAGCAAGCATCCACAGTACAGCCTGTACTTTGCTTTTACTTCGTTGAGGCCAAGGTTTACTGCCCCTCCCTAATTCCCCTGAGAAAGTCGTAGTGATTGACTTTTTGAACTGCTGTAACCTCAGAAATTATGTGCATGTGTTTATGTGTTCATGTGGTTTCTTCCTCTGTATGCATGTTTGTGTATACCTGTGTTTGTTACGCTGTGTGTGTGTGTGTGTCTGTGTGTCAGTGTCTGTGGGGGAGTATGTACACATGTATGTCTTTGGGTCTGTGATTTGGGGCCCTGTGGTAGCGTAGCAGTGAGTCACTATTACAGCTAGGGACTTTGGAGTTCAGAGGTCAATCCTAGTGTCCTCTGTAAGTAGTCTCTGTCCGTCCTCCCATGGAATGCACTGGTTTTCCCTGGGTGTTCCAGTTCCCTCCCACAGTCCAAAGAAATACCGGTTAGTAGGTCATTGTAAATTGTCCCATGATTAGGCTAGGATTAAATGGGGGTTCCCAGTGGCTAGGCTTGAAGTGCTGGCAGGGCTGGATCTCTAAATAAATAAAAAAAAAGGTTTTAAATAAAATGTTTGTGCATATGTATGTATGTGTTATGCACACGTGTATATGCCGTGCTTGTCATTTTATTTATGTTATATATTTATCTGTGTACGTGTGTGTGGTATGTGCTTGCATGTATGTATGAATTTGTGTTTCTGTGTCTGTGTATGTATGTGTGGTTTGTTTGTGTGTATAACTGTTTATGCTTGTGTCTGGGTTTATATCTGTTGCTGTGTGTGTATATGTGTATGTGTGTCTGTGTGTGTGTGTATGTTAGTGTGTGTGTGTGTATGTGTGTCTATGTAAGTGTGTGTCTGTGTGTGAGTGTATATGTGTGTACGTGTGTCTGTGTGTATGTGTGCGTGTGTGAGTATGTGTGTCTGTGTGTGTGTCTATGTGAGTGTGTGCGTGGGTGTGTGTGTGAGTGAGTGTGTAAGTCTGTGAAGCAGGCTTCTGCTGTGCATTGTCGATCTGTTCACTGCCTCACCACAGTCCACGTGACTGTGTAACTGTTGCCTCATGGCTATTGGGTTGAGCTTGGCAGGTGTCTGGGGACGCGGAGCAAAGCTGCCGGTGAATGGGAGGGCTGCTTTTGTGCAAAGGATTTTATTATTAACTGTTTGGGTACTGCTGAGCTCACTGAAGTTTGATGCTAAAACCTCGCATCAATGTAGTGTGGGGAGATGGGAACCAAACACTGAACACTGGTTGTTATTGAAGTTGGTTTATTATTGTCACAGGTACCGAGATAACTGAAAACTTGTCTTTGTACTGTTCATTCCACAACGCATTGAGATAGAGCAAGTTAAAACATCAGCAATGCAGAGTAACGTGTAACAGTTTCAGAGAAAGTGCAGTGAAAGTCAACAATAAAGTGCGAAGATCATTGTAAAGAGTCCATCTTATCATACTAGGAAGCTATTACAGGGAGATAGAAGCTCTCCTTGAGCTTATTGTACCTGCTCCTTCAGGTTTTTTTTATCTACTGCCCAGTGGAAAAGGGAGAATGTCTGGGGTGGCTGGTGTCTTTGACAATGGTGGCTGCTTGACTGAAGCAGCAAGAACTGATAGGAGGGGAGTCTGTTTCCTGTGATGCCCTGAGCTGTGTGCATAACTCCCCGCAGTTTGTTGCAGTCACGTGCAGACCAGTTCTCGCACCATGCATGAAGATGGGATGCTTTCTACGGTGCATGGATGTAAGCTGGAAAGGGTCGATGGGGACATGCACAATCCTGAGGAAGTAGAGCCATCCGCCACATTTCTGGTCACGTTACTGAGGCAACAGAGAGAGAGAGAGAGAATTAAAGAATGAGAAATTGAATCTTCCCCAGGGATATATGTTGTGAAATTTGTTGTTTTTGGCAGAAATACTGTGCAAGACATTAAAAAATCGCTGTAAGTTACGAAAGACAAAAAATACACAGTACAAAAAAAAAGTAAATTTATTATCAAATTACATATATACTACCTTGATTCATTTTCAAGGAAAATAAAGAAATACAACAGAATTTATGAAAAACTGTACGTAACAGAGACTGGCAAACAGGCAATGTGCAAAAGATGACTTTGTGCAAATAATTAAAAAATGTAAATAAATAATACAGACAACGTGGTAGTGTAGTGGTTAGCACAACGCTTTACAGTACCAGCGACCCAGGTTCAGTTCCAACTGCTGCCTCTGAGGAGCCTGTACATTCTCACCTTGACCACACGGGTCTCCGTTTCCCTCCCACAGTCCAAAGACAGTTGCCTGGTTGGTTGGTCATTGTAAGTTGCCCCATGATTAGGCTGGGGTTAGATTGAGGGTTGCCTGGTGGGGCTGCTCGAAGGTTCTACTCCGCGCAGTATCTCAGTAATTAAATAAACAAGCAAGCATGAACTGAATACGTGTTTGTAGACTGTTCAGAGATCTGATGGGAACGATCTTGAGTTTATATAGCGCCTTTTATCACAGTGAGGAAAATTTAGCTCCATGCCCCGTTGGGAAGTGTGTGGGAGGTGGAAGAGCTCAGGCTGCACACAGCCCACCTGCTGCACCTTTCCCTGCCCAATACCAACCACGGCCCTGTGCTGACAGCAAAGCCAAAAACAGTGTATGGAGTCGTAGCACCAGAACTGGCCTGAAAGAATGAGGGTGTGTTAGTGCCTCAAGGTATAGGAATACGAGCACTTGAAAGGTGACGGAGGGAGAGGTTACACTTCACTGCACTTTGAGATACCTTCAGCGGGCTTGCTAGCACGGACAAATAACCTTTAATTGTCCCGGTGAATGTGCAGTTGCTTGCCCTTGGCTGGGGTTTACCAATGTGCTAACAGCTTCAGCAAACTGCAGGCTTGGCCATGAGCTCCTCTCTGGCGGGTGTTGTCTCTCATTATCCGGTGAGCAGCTGCAGCAAAGGTCTGGCTGCCTGCCACGTGTTGACAGGCGTGCCTGTAAGAATAGCGTTTGTTATTGCTCAAGACGCCTGACATGACGCCTTTGCACGGGCTCCCTGGCCTTTTCCAGGAGGGAGCTTCAGTGTCTCGCCCCCCCACCCCTCCCTTTATCACTTCTGCAGCCAGTGAAGTACTTTGCAATTGCTGATGCAATGAGGGGGGAAGCTTTCACTCGGCAGGATCCCTCAACCAAGAATGACCATGTTATAGGAGCAGAATTAGTCCATTCAGCTTATTGAGTCTGCTCCACCATTCTATCATGGCTGATTTATTATTCCTCTCAACCCCATTCTCCTCCCTTCTCACCGTAACCTTTGACTCCTGTACTAATCAAGAGCTTTAAATATACTCAATGACTTGGCTTCCACAGCTGTCTATGGCAATCTCATCACCCTCCAGTTAAGAGGTTCTCCTCATCTGTGAAAGGGACATCCTTGTATTTTGAGGCTGTGTCCTCTGGTTCTAGATTCCTCCACTATAGGATAGATACATCCTCTCCCTATCTACTTTATTAGGTATCTCCTGTCTTGATTTGGTGGTCACCTTGCCACGAACGTATAAAGGCCGCTCGAGGGGGACCGTTTCCTGAATCACACATTCCCCTGACCGGTGGGGGAGCTCACACTGTCCCCCTTTCCTGGCCTGGGGGAGCACAGCAGTGAAGGGAAGTAAAAGGACAGAGAGGATCTGTGAGCAGATTTTCATTGATTCTGTTGTACGTCTTTGTTCTACTGTGAATGCCTGCAAGAAAATGAATCTCTGGGTAGTATACATACTTTGTTAATAAACTTACTTTGATCTTTGAACTTGGAAAGTGAGAGGAGGTACACAGCCGGATATTTGCACTGGCGCTTCGCAGCTTCTAACAGCAGAGGGCAGGAATGGGCCAGGATTTCCAGTTCAGTCAAGAGCTCAGCTCACTGGAGAAAGCAAAGGGAAACCCTGAGCCTTCTCCACTTCCCTGAGACCCTGAGTCATCTTCAAGATGCCTCGAACTTCTTGCAGTCTTGCTGTCCGTCCTGTCCCATCTTAGGCTTGGCTTAACAAAGGAGCAGCAGAGGGACTGAAGTCCCTTGAACTTCCCTCTTGGAGGGACCATTACTTCAGAGCCCACTGTTGCCCTGTGTGGCAATGAAACAGAGAGCTCGAGCTGTGGGTGCTCCTCAGCTGAACTCCTACTATATAAATCCTTGCGCTGAACATTTCTGTGAGGAGGCTGAGACAGATTGCTCGGGACGTGGGGACAGATTGACGGCACAGTGGCTCAGCTAGTAGAGCTGCTGCCCCACAGCTCGGCGAGTCTGGTTCAATACTGATGTCGGGTACTGTCTGTGGGGAATTTGTTTGTTGGCCCCACGACCACATGGATTTCCTGCAGCTGCTTCGGTTTCTTCGTACGTCCCAAAGATCTGCACTGTAAATGAACTGGCTACGGTATATAGGTTGGGAGGTTAATTGGTCATTGTAAATTGTCCCTGAATTGAGTTAGGATTAGATCTGGGGATTGCTGGGCACGTGCCTCACAGGACTGTAAGGGCCTATTCTGCACTATATCTCAATCAATCAATCAATAGACACATAAATAAATAAATAGATAGAAACATAGAGAAACCTCCTTAGTTGTAGGTAAGTGATAGGATCGTGGTGTGAGGGGCGAGTTGACAGGACCATAGAGAGCACTGTGAAGAGTGTAGCACATGGGTGCTTGAGAGTTACCATTGGCCTTTCTGAGTCTCAGTTATGTCCAGTGCTGCCAGGATCAGAGTCAGTGATGTATGTTGGTAAATTTATTGTTTTATTGCAGCAGAACCATGCAAAACATAAAAATAATTACAATAAGTAATACAAAAGTCGAATAGTGAGGTGGTGTTCAGGAGTTCAGAAATCAGAAGCTGGAGGGGAAGAAGCTGTTCCTAATCCATTGAGTGTGCAGCTTCAGGCTCCTGTACCTTCTCCCTGCTGGTGGTATTGAGAAGGGAGCATGTCCCAGATGGTAAGGGTTCTTACTGATGAATGTCGCATTTTGGAGATGTCCTCGATGGTGGAGCGGGTTGGAGCTGGCCGGGTCTAAAACTCTCTGAAGCCCCCTTTTGATCCTGTGCATTGGAGCTTCCATGCCAAGGCCAAGGGCAGAACCTCCGTTTGCTCGGAGCTGCTGAAACCGTGACAAAGGTATAAATCACTGCAAATGCATAAAGGAAAGGAGGGTCAGAAAAGCAGCGAGCCAGATCTTCTACCCAGCCACCAGCGCTCCTGTCAGACTTGCCTGCGTGGAAGTCCCCAGGTCCCGCACGGGCACAGGCTTAAGCTGGCAGTGGCATCTTCCGCTCTGCCATCTGTGCTGTCAGTCCCCTCTGTGCCACTCCTGTGTCCTTGGTGGCATGCTGAACTTCTGCAGTCTTCCCAGCTCCCAGACTTAGAAATCTGGTGCCAAGGCTGTGGAGGGCAAACCCTCTTGCTACAAGTACAGCAACTAGACTGAAATGAGTCAGGAAAACAGCCGGTGCAGATTTTGATTTGACTTAAAATTGTTAGGTTTATGGTATTAATGGTTTTTATGTCAGTGAGGATTTTTGTTTTGCAGTTTAATCATTTTAATTTCTTGTAACAGTTTTGCTCTTTAATTGTTTCTTGTCGCTCATTCATGTTTGTGAATGTAGAGACACATTCGGTCTCAGTGAGAGCTTCGACAGCCGGCTTTGCCGACTGTAGGATCCATTCTGGGAGGGCAGCCGGCTGTAGAGGGATGTGCTTCCATTCTGTGACAGGGCATTGCTGCTGCATTGTTGCTGGTGGCTGGTAACCATGGAGACAGTGTAATAAAGAGTGCAGTACTGGAACAGGCCCTTCAGCCCATTATATCTGTGCTAACTATGATGCCATTTTAAACTAATCCCATCTGCCTGTATGTGGTCTGTACCCCTCCATTCCATACCCATTCACGTGCCTGTCTGAACGGCTCGGAAGTGTTGCCTATCTGCTTCCGTCGCCTCCTCCGGTAACATGTTCCGGGCACGTACACGAGGGGAAACTTCTTCACTCAGTGGGTCGTAGGAGCATGGAACGAGCTGCCAGCACAAGGTGGTGCACACGAGCCCAATTTCAATCTTGGATCGGTACGAGGATGGTAGGGGTATGGATGCTATGGTCAATGGGAGAAGACAGTTTAAATGGTCTGTGTGGGCTAGATGGACTAACGGGCCTGTTTCTGTGCTGACCCTTCTATGACTCTACAACTACTGTCACACTCTTTGTGTAAAAAAAACACTTGCTTCATAATTCTCCATTAACGTCAGCCCTTGATAATCTAAAGATAGCAATCCATGTTTCTCCAACCTCTCCTTAATCTGTAATCTTGGCAACATCTTGATGAACCTCTTCTGCACCCTCTCCCTGGCCTCCTGTAAAGCTGTGGCCAGAACTGCACACAGGATCTGTCACACTGTCGAGGAGTGAGCAGCCGGAAGTCAGAAATTCTTTCCATCCTCTCTTCTTGAGTCTTCACCACCCTTCTTCTCTTTATGCTGGCCATTTCACCTCTCCACTGTCAGTCCTGTCACTGGGTTTAGCCCCACATCTTTGAATCTTTCTTCTTCTTTTATGTGGCTGTACATTACTGATATCTGGCATGTACTTGCTATCTTATATGTGATTTCTGTGCCTTCTGCTGTTGGTACTGTGTTTTGACCCTGGGTCCCAGAGTAATGTTTCATTTGGTTGTATTCATGTACAGTTGAATGACGATTAAACTTGAACTTGAAAATGGACAAATGCAGATCATAGAACACTATGCAGACCGTTTAACTTATTCTAAGATCAATCTAACCCTTCCCTCCTACATAGCCCTTCCATTATTCTATCAACTATTTGCCTATCTAAAAGTTTCTTAAATGCCCCTAATGTTTCTGCCTCTACCGTCACCAGGGCATTCCAGACACCCACCACTGTGCAAAAACCTACCTCTGACCTCTCTCCTATACTTTCCTCCAGTCACATTAAAATTATGCCCCCTCGTATTAGCCACTTCCACCCTGGGAAAAAGGTCTTTGGTTATCCACTCAGTCTATGCCTCTTATCATCTTGTACACCAATCACCTTCGGCAATTCCTTTCCTCCCACAGATGCTGCTCAACCCGCTGAGTTCCTCCGACATATTGCTTATTGCTCCAGATTCTGGCAGCTGCAGTCCCACGTGTGTCTTCCGGTTCTTAACTTGACCGTAAACATGTCTTAAGTTGGTAGGATCAAACTATACATTTTAGGATGAGGGTGAGCATCAAAAGAATTGTAAATTTCAGGATTGGGTAGGCCATGGTTGGGTCAGAATGGATTTTAAGGCTCAGTTTTAATTGTATACACTGCTGGAAGGGTGGATTGTTCAGGGATTTTGAGTGTGCCACTGGTTTGAGATCACATTGTTAAGGATGGGAAAAGCTCAGGCAGACTCTTGCACCCCATCACAGCCCCAATAATCAGCTGCATACAGTCACTGGGCAAAGCATGCAACTCCTGATCGTTAATTCTTCAGCCTGTCTTCGAGCAGGAGGCAAATCCAGAGCAGAGCCAAGCTCCCCATCGAACCTAAGCATTGTGGTATAAAATGTAACATATACACAGGAGGGCTTTTCAAGTCGTAACCTCATTTTGGGCTTCGGGTAATGTCATAAAGTGGAAGAATGTCGCTCAGTCCCAACCTCCTAATTAGATCACAGACTCTCAATCACTCCCGGGTGTCCATAATTCTTTATTTAATGCATCTGAACCCTTAAATAGATTATGCCATACAATCACTGCAGGGTATCCATCATTCTTTATATCTTTTCGAATAACTATTGCCTCATTATGCTAATCTCCTTTTACATTTGTATAATTTTTTTGTTTTTAACTTTAAATTTTTACCTATCTTTTCCTGGCTGGAAACCTGAGCGCTGCTTTTGCCAGGTTGTGAGGGTGGGGGGGGGGGGGGCGGGGGGGTTGTACCTGAGTCTGTGTTACGTTGTCTTACCCCACCTTGACGCAGGGAGATGTGGGGTGGACACAGTGGCCCTGCATCTTTGTAACACCATTAACCTAGGGCATGTAAAGATGCTTCTCTGAGGCGATTGGCAAGCTGACACCCATCACACACGGTGGCGGCAGAGGGGGGGGGGGGGCGTTATCAGAGCAGACAGCTTGAAAGGTTGAGTGGAAGAGACAGCTTTTAAGGATTATTTTAGAGGAGGAAGGGTGTCTCGAGGGAGTTCTAGATCAGCAGCAGACAACACCATCGCTGGTAAAATGATTGAAATCAGAATTAGAATCAGGTTTGTTATCACAGACATGTGGTAAAAATTTGTTGCTTTGTGGCATCGGTACAGTAGTACATTAAAATTTATTATAAGTTACAAGAAAGATAGGTAAGTAGAAAGATAGAGAGATTGATAAAAGGGGGGAATAATGATGGGTTCTTGGACCGTTCAGAGGTCCGATTGGGGAGGGGAAGTTGCTGTTCCTAAAACATCGAGTGTGCATCTTCAGGCTCTCGTACCTCCTCCCCGGTGGCCGAAATCAGATGAGGGCAAGTCCTGGGTGATGAGGGCCCTTTCATGATGGGTTCCACCTTTTGAAGATGGCCTCAACGGCGGGCAGGGTTGCACCCATGATGGAGCTGGCTGATTCTACAGCCCTCTGCAGCCTGTTCCGATCCCGTGCATTGAAGGAGCCTCGATAACAGGGAGTGCCGCAGGCTGTTAGAATGCTCTCCGTGACACGTTAGTAGATGCGCTAAAGGCTGGGGTTGGAGGAGCCTGGAGAGCTTAATGTAGGAACTTTTGGCGGTTAGCTTCTATGCACATGATATTATTGCGAGCGTCAGGAATGTGGCAGGGGGCATATTGGGACAGGGGTATGTTTCCTGTCCCCTCCACATTTCCCTGGAGCAGCGGTAAGACAGAGTAACACACAGAAGATGCTGGTCAGTCGGTATCTATGGAAATGGATAAACAGTCCACGTTTCGGGCTGGGCTCCTCCAGCATTTTGAGTGTGTGGTGCTCTGGGTTTCCAGCACCTGCAGAATCTCTTGTGAGAGACGTAGAACCTGTGGCCACAATTCGAAGGGAAGTGGTCACCCACTGAAGAGAGCCAGGAGGGAAATTCCATCCTCCCAGAGGGCTGGGGGTTGTTGGAACTCCTTACCTCAAAGTGCAGTCGAAGTTGTGTCTTGGAATACTTCTGAGACAGATTCTTGATAGGCATAAGGGTGAAAGGTTACCGCAGGAATGCAGGGATCACCCATACTCTTATGAGATGACCAACCCGCTCCTGCTGCTAATTGACAGGTTTGTACCTTGGAGGAGGCTAGGAGGGGGCAGGACTGGAGAGGAATGAGCATGTTTTAGTGGGGGCATTTTTTCAACAGGAGGCACTGAAAGGTCAGCGATTGCAAGCAAGAAGGGGCATGAGATTCTCGCCTCACTCCTGCTGGCCTGTATTGACACAGCTGCCAGGCGAAGATGTTCTGCATTCCTGAGCCAGATACAGCAAACCCAGGCATGCCATTCAACTATGGGAGGTAAAGGTTCCAGGCTAATTCCTACCTGAACTCCAGCATCCACATGGCATCATCCTGAAGACTTTAAGATATATTAGCAAAGTCAGACCATTTGACCCATCGGGTCTGCTCTGCCTTTTGATGACAGTTGATCTTGTTTAGTTTTTCAGCCCCATTCTCCCCGTAACCTTTAACCCCTCACTAATAGAGCAGCTATCAATCTCTGCCTCAAATACACCCAGTGACTGCTGTGGCAGCGAATCCCACAGATTCACTACTCTCTGCCTGAAGAAATTCCTCCTCATCTGGGTTGTAGAGGGGTTTCCCTTTATTCTGAAGCTGTGCCCTCTGATTCTAGACACCCATGTTAATGGAAACTTTGGAGAGGGAGGCAGTGGTTAGCAGTCAGGACCAAATCATCACTTTGGCGTGGTTGTGAGGGAGGCACTGAGACTAGACCAGGTAAGCTGAGATTAACCATCAGTGAGCAGTCCTCATCTCCTGAGTGGCAGCATCCAGGGTTGAACAGATGATTGTCTACTGGAGACAGACAGTACAGTGCAAAAGTCTCAGACACGTAAAAAAATTATGTGTAAAGTGAAGATGCTTTCAAAAATAATGAAATTAAAAATTTCTAAGTATCAGAGAAATTACTATAAAGAGCAGTAAACAGTAAAAAATTAAATCAATATTTGGTGTGCCTTTAAAACTGCATCACTTCTCTTTGGTACACTGTCATGCAAGTTGTTAAGAAAATCGGCTGGTAGTTTGCTCCAAGCGTCTTGTAGAACTTCACAGTTCTTCTGCAGACTTTGGCTGTCGTGCATGCCTCTGTCTCTCCAGGTAATCCCAGCCTCAATGATGTTGAGATCATGGCTCTGTGAAGGCCGCATCATTTGAAACCATGTAAAAATCTAGGGTGCCTGAGACTGCAGAGCCTGGAATCTGGAGTAAAAAAATCTGCTGGAGGAACCCAGTGGGTCGGGCAGCATCCGTGGAGGGAAATGGACAGTCAGCATTACGGCGCCCTTCATCTGGACTGGTGACCTGGTGCCTCGGCCTGTTTCCGAAGACCAGTGACACTCTTAAGCTAATCGCCGTAAACTGTCATCACGCGCCCGATTAATTCGTTTTTCCTCCCTTTTGCTTCGTGATTCTTCCTAGACTGTGCAGCTCTGCAGTTTAATGCAAAATTTAAAACAAATGACTTAAATCAATATTATGCCCATGGCTCACAGAACGCAATCAGATTTCATTTTATTTGGGCTTGCTTGATCCTTGCTTATTGTCTCCCGCGTATTTGATGCTATCAGTATTTTCCGCCTGTAAGTACCAGCCAGATTAATGTGTGAACACCCTGCGGAGGATCAGTCTGGATTGCTTCTGACGTTACTTCAAGCCTCCACTTAGCTCGTGCAGTCTTTCTGGCTCCGCGCGTTCTAATCTAAAGCAGCTGTAGAGACAGGAGACTCTCTCTGCAAGAGAAGCAGGCATTCATATTACGAGTAAAGGTCAGGCCCTGGGAAATTAAATGTTCATAAATAGAGGCCTGAACACTTTAAAGAGTGGGCCGCAACCATTTGATCTCATTAAAGTTTAATACCCATCAATGCCACTCCTGGCAGATTGGGCCTCAGCTTAATTTGACGGGTGTTAAGGGAGAATGATTAAATAATTGTTGTCGCTGGGGACGGGCTTTTTATCGCGTTACCTGGAAAGGGCAGTGCGTCAGCGAACGGGATGCTCAGCACTGTCAGGTTATCGAATGCAGACGCCTTCTCCCACGCCGCACACTGCAGGTTGCTGAGCTAATTTCCCTTATGCCGCACTGACACAGTGTCGGAAGTTTACTCTTCGCTAAAAGGCCTCTGGAGCTAGCTGGTAATAATAAAACGTTTCCAGCAGCACCTTGGAACTAACATTTCCAAGCCCATTGCTCCCACTGAGAAATCTGCTCAACAAATCAAAAATGCTGAGTGAGCCGCAGTCCCAGAATTCCTTTTACGTCACCCATTTGAAGAGTAAATTGGGCAAACAAGTGTTATTATCCCTTTTGCCTATTGGAAGCACATCTCGGTTTCGCTGTCTCTTGAAGACTGTGAGTATCCCTTTCTAAGATTCAGTTCTGGTAACCTCATTAAAAGCAGCATGCAGGAGCCTCGGAGAGGATGCAGAGGAGATTTACCAGGATACTATCTGGATTAGTGAACACGTCTTACAAGGAAAGGTTGAGGGAGTTGGGGCTTTTCTCTTTGCAGTAAAGGAGGTTGAGAGGAGACTTGATAGAGGTGTATGAGATGTTAAGAGGCATAGATAGAGTGGATATTGAGTACCTTTTCCCCCAGGTTTGCTAATATTACCATATAACAATTACAGCACGGAAACAGGCCACCTCGGCCCTTCTAGTCGGTGCTGAACGCTTACTCTCACCTAGTCCCACCGACCTGCACTCAGCCCATAACCCTCCATTCCTTTCCTGTCCATATACCTATCCAATTTTTTTTTAACTGACAATATCGAACCTGCCTCTACCACTTCTACTGGAAGCTCGTTCCACACAGCTCCCACTCTCTGAGTAAAGAAGTTCCCCCTTGTGTTACCCCTGAACTTTTGCCCCCTAACTCTCAACTCATGTCCTCTTGTTTGGATCTCCCCTACTCTCAATGGAAAAAGCCTATCCACGTCAACTCTATCTATCCCCCTCATAATTTTAAATACCTCTATCAAGTCCCCTCTCAACCTTCTACTCTCCAAAGAATAAAGTCCTAACTTGGTCAACCTTTCTGTGTAACTTAGGTGCTAAAACCCAGGTAACATTCTAGTAAATCTCCTCTGTATTCTCTCTGTTCTTTTGACATCTTTCCTATAATTTGGTGACCAGAACTGTACCCAATGCTCCAAATTTGGCCTCACCCAATGCCTTGTACAATTTTAACATTACATCCCAACTCCTATACTCAATGCTCTGATTTATAAAGGCCAGCATACCAAAAGCTTTCTTCAACACCCTATCCATATGAGATTCCACCTTCAGGGAACTATGCACCGTTATTCCTAGATCACTCTGTTCTACTGCATTCCTCAATGCCCGACCATTTACCATGTATGTCCTATTTTGATTAGTCCTCCCAAATGTGAGAGAAGATACTTTTAAGGTGTCTGGACAGAAATACATGCAAAGAGTGGCTTGTGTGTGGAACATGTTGCCAGTTTGGTGGTAGAAGCAGATACATTAGGGACACTTAGACAGACACATGGGCGAAAAGAAAGTGGTGGGCTATGTGGGAGGGAAGGGTTATGTTGATCTTGGGGTAGGGCCCAAGGGCCAGTACTGTGTTGTAATGTTCTAAGTAACCCTGAGTGTATTTTAGATGGAGCCTGCACTGTGTGTTCCTGCCTCTGGATCTGCTTCTGCTCCTGAGTGAATGAGGAGGACTTTCACCTCAGACCCAAACTGCCACGGGCTCATGTTGTAAGAGAAACGCAGAAGTCACAAGAGGCTCTCTCTACTTTCTGCTCAAGGCAGATGGGCCGTTAAACGGAGAAGATGTTTCCCCTCTCAGCTGAATGTAGGAAGACCCACAGCCCTTACATGAAGAAGAGAAGGAGAAGTTCTCTTCCATGACTCGGCCATTTCTGCCCCAAGCCCTACATCAGTATCCCAGTTTACTTGTTACGTCGACATTAGAGATTCTACAGATGCTGGAAATCTTGAGCAAAGCACACAAAATGCTGGAGAGTGACTTGCTGAGTTCCTCCAACATTTCTCTGTGTGTTATCTGGTCCCTATTTGTGAGAACTTGCTGTCTTTTGGTCCCAATAATATTGCCAAGTTAAGTGCTTTGTGATGGTATTAAAGTTCAAAGTAAATTTATTATCAAGGTACATATGCTACCCTGAGGTTCAATTTCTTGCAGGCGTTTACAGGGAAAACAGAAATACAATTACATTTACGAAAGACTGCATCAACAGGCAAAGACTGACAAACAAGCAGTGTGCAAAAGAAGACAACTGTGCAACTGAAAGAAGTAATAACTGAGAACATGAGTTGTAAGGAGTGCTTGAAAATGAGTCTGCAGGTTGTAGAATCAGCTCAGAGTTTATCCATGCTGGTTCAGGAACCTGATGGTGGTAGGGTAATAACTGATCCTGACCCCGGTGGTGTGGGACTTTCTGTAAGTCTTCTGTCTCTCCTGTTCGATGGTGGTGGTGAGAAGAAGACATGGCGAGGATGGTGGAGGATCTTTGGTGAAGGGTGCAGCTTTCTTGCGGCAGTGCTCCATGTAAATGTACTCAGTGCTGGGGAGGGTTTTTCCTGTGACGGACCAGGCTGTATCCACCACTTCCTATTCTATGGCATTGGTGTCTCCATGAAGCAGCCTGTTCAGACACCCTCCTCTGTGCATCTATAGAAGTTTGTCAAAGCTTTTGCTGACAAGCCAACTCTATGCATACTTTTTATTTAGAGGTACAGCACGGTAACGAGCCTGTGCTGCCCGATTACACGCATGTGACCAATTAACCTACTGACCCGTACGTCTTTGGAATGTGGGAGGAAACCGGAGCACCCGGAGGCTGAGACAATAATGGACCAGCCATGATGAAATGCCATAGCAGACATGATGGGTCAAATGGCCAAATTCTGTTCCTGTATCTTATGGTCTATGGAAACTCACAGGATCAAAGGGAGAACCTACAAACTCCTTATAGATAGCAGTGGGAATTGAAAGCTGATTGTTGATCTCTGGCACTGTAAGGTATTGTGCAAACCACTACACTATCATGCTGACCTTAAAACCAGGTGAAAGGTCACCTGGCACCAGTCCACCTTGCAAGCGTTGGACGAGCACCTGCTTCTCATGTCCGCGACCCATCAATTTGCAAGCTCTTTCAAGTGCTTAAGCTAACTTCCCACACCTATCAGGCAGAAGCCAACTGATATGTAAAAACCATTTATAGAAATCCACCCATCTACATACACATTGTACTATTGACATTTTACAGGCAAATTCTCAGACCGTGCAGCTGGTATGTAGGCAACTTAAAGGCACCCGCCAGCTGAGCAGGTTATACTGGCAACTCATGAGTTTAAATATTTGTTTAAAAGAAGCATATTCATGTATTAATGCCTTTTAACGACCTTGGCACGCAAATGTGGCACCCTTGTTAACTATCTTTCAAATACTGTCCCTTTTGAAATGGAAGGTATCTACCATTGCTCTGTGAAATCCCACCGGAAGGTTAAAGCAGATTCAGGCTGTTATCCATATTTGAGGTTGTCTCCTTTTCCAAAGTCACTGGAGCAGAGGGAAGTGAAAGCATGAATAGACATGAGGGATTCTGCAGATGTTGGAAAACTTGAGCAACGTACACAAAATGCTGGAGGATCTCGGCAGGTCAGGCAGCATCTATGAAGGGGAATAAGCGGCCGATGTTCTGGACTGAGACCCTTCATCAGGAATCAAATCTGGACCAGGAATTGGCTACGGACACTTCAAGCCTGCTCCACCATTCAATACCATTGTGGCTGATTTGCCTCAGGCCTTATCGCCTCCTCTGTTCCAGTTTCCTGAAGCCCTTAATCTTCTATAAAAAGTCCAAGAGATTGCTGAATGGAGACTGAACAACTTTTGGGGCTGGGGCTTGTGAAGACCATTGGGTGGGGTAGATGTTATTAAAGACGGGTTTCTGGTGATGCCAGAGGGGTTTCTGTCTGATCTAAAACTGATGAGAAAATCCTGAAATGATGAATGCCAGTAGGCTGGAGTGAGCAGAGCAACGAGACCACGGTGGTTGGGTAGAGAGGGTGAGCAACGCACAAAAGCCGGAGGAAATCGGTGGTCCAGTCAGCATTGGTGGAGGGAATCGGACAGTTGGTGTTTCAGGTCAAGACCCTCCCTCTGGGCTGCTAGTTTCAAGTTTTGACCCCAAATGTCAATTGTGCATTTCCTGCCACAGATGCTGCTTGATCCGCTGAGTTCATCTGCATTTTTGTGCATTGCTCCGGGTTCCAGGTTTTGTATCTCCAGTGACTCATGAGATTGGGGCAGTGTGTAAAGTTGGGAATGGGGAGAGGTCTCTGAGAAATGCAGGACTTTCAGGGATTGGCAGTGCCTCATCATTATCTGCTGTGTTGTATGACATGGACGATCATAGTCTCTTGACCATGATTGTTCTTGGCAATTTTTTCCACAGAAGTGGTTTGCCATTGCCTTCGTCTGGGCAGAGTCTTGACAAGACAGGTGACTCCAGCCATTAACAATACTTTTCAGAGATTGTCTGCTGGGCATCAGGGGTCGCATCCAGCTGCTCATACGACCATCACCTACTCCCATGGCTTCACATTACCCTGACCCTGGGGGATTGGACTAAGCAAGTGCTACACCTTGCCCAAGGGTGACCTGCAGGCTAGCGGAGGGAAGGAGCTCCTTACACCTTCTTTGGTAGAGACGTAACTCCACCCCGCCACACGGTGGCAGTATCTCGGATTCCCGAAACCAGCATGGTAAGGCTCACTCTGTTTTATATGTGAGCATTGCCAGTAAAGGCAGATATTTAAAGTCCTGATCAAAGAGTGGAGGACGGCAACTGCAGATGGTGAGGAACGATGTTTAAGGCCACAGCATGATACAAATCAGCTCAAAATTTGGGTGGAACAGTCGCAAAAAGAATTTAATCCTCAAGTGCAAAGTCACGTGTATTGGGAAAACCAACAGAGGTACGACATGTGATGAATGGTAAGGCTTGGAAAGTGGGAGGGAAATGTGAATTTGATGTTGGAATAAGTTAAAATATTAGCACAACATTGTGAGGGGGGGGGGATTTTATTGAAGCTTACCTGATATTGAAAGGCTTAGATAGAGTGGGCATGAGGAGGGGGCGTCTAGGACCAGAGGAAACAACCTCAGAATACAAGGACATCCCCTTAGAACAGAGATGAGGAGGAATTTCTTCAGCCAGAGGCTGGCGAATCTATAGAATTCATTGCCATAGATAACTGTGGGGCCACGTTATTGGGTATTCAAAGCAGAGGTTGGTAGGTTCCTGATTAGCATAGGTGTCAAAGTTTGCAGGGAGAAGGCAGGAGAATGGAGTTGAGAGGGATAATGAATCAGCCGTGATGCAATGGTGGAGCAGATTCGATGGGCTGAATGGCCTAATTCTACTCCTATGACTTATGGTGCTATGTGACCATGGTTCCAAATCGCAGGTGACATTTCTAACCCTGCTCCAGTCTTTATGGTAGTTGTCAGAACACAAAGATAGATGACTGTTTTTTAGGAATTGGAAGGTAGGCTTGTGTACGGACCCATGCAAAGATCCCCTCTCCCACATAACCTGCTTTGTTTAGTGTTCGAGCTGTTTTGCACGTTGGACTGTTTCAACGTCCCTACGGTGACTTGCATTTTCCTAAAAAAACAACGCAAACATACCCAGTAATTTGCATGTCTTTGTGAGAGGTTCACCAGAATATATTCTGAGACAGGCAATGTCATCTTTTACGACCGTGAAAGCTGCTCCCTTGGCAGTGTGTCTGTGTGTGTATGTGATGAAATCCTGACTTTACAGCTTTAATGTGCTGAACTGCATGACCTTGACTAGTTCAAAGGCAAGGATTTTTCTTAACAACAGTGCCATTATACATATTACCGAGCGACCCTTGGAGTCAGGGGTTACCTGTGAAGAGAAATTTAAAACTCTGTTGCTATTGTCACAAAGCTATGCAGCCATTTCTGTCCCAGTGAGTAATGGCTTAGGGCTGGGGATTCTGGAACCTGTCTGCTTGTGTGAGTCTCTGAGTGGGTGTATATGTGAACACATAGACCTAGAACGTAGAGTGCTACACTACTGGACAGCTCACAATGTTGTGCCAATTTTTATTCAATGCCCTCCTGTGCATCATCTATATCCCTCCATTCCCTTCCTATTTATCTAAAAGCCGTTTCCACTCCACCAAACTGCCTGCTTCCACCACTACCCATAGTAACCTATTCTAGACACCAGCACTCTCTGCCTAAAGAAGCTGCTCCTCTTATCCCTTTGAACTTAGAAGTATGGTTGGGTTGAGCCTGACAAACGAACAGCACAAAGATGATGTCTCCTCGTATGGTGACAAAACATTTGCAAGTGGATTGCCAAAACTGGAGAGCCACTCAACCAGCCATCATCCACCCGAGCTGCACGTTTTCCAAGTTATTTCAAACACTTGAAATAACATGCCTGACCTCTGGTGTTTGACATTTCTACCCTAAGCTAAAGACTCTATCCTTGCCTCTCATAGTTTTAAAAGCCTCTATCACAGGGGTTCCCAACGTCTTTTATGCCATGGAGCCTTACCATTAACCGAGGAGTTCGTGGACCCCTGCTCAATCAGATCGCCCCTCAGCTTCTGATGTTCTAAGGAGACCAACTCAAGTTCGTTCAGCCTTTCCTTTAGCTCACATTCTCAAACCCAGGCAGCATCCTATAAACCTATTCTGTATCCTCTCCTGAGTCGTCATGTCCTTCCTATGATGAGGTGAAAGCCTATTCTGAATCCTTTCCCAAGTCTTCATGGTGAGGTGACCATAACTGCATGCAGTGCTCCAAGTGTGGTCTGATTAATGTTTTATATAGTTACTGCCTGACTTCCTTGTGTACTTGCATAGACACTTCCAGTGAACTACAGACCTGGTCAGCAAAATCCTTCTGCTCTTAAAGGGCTTAGCATAAACTGTATACTTTTTCATTTCATTGGACCTCTCAAAGTGCAACACCTCAAACTTGTCTGGATTAAACTCTATCAGCCGCGTCTTTGCCCATATCTGTGACTAATTTATATCCCACTGTATACTTTGGTAGTCGTTTACACTGTCCACAACTCCACAAATCTTGATGTCATCTGCAAATTTATTAATCCTCTCATCTACATTTTCATCCAAATCATTGATATATATCGCAAACAGCAGAGGTCCCAGCACCCTGTATATGTGTGAGTGTGTGTTACAGAGAGAAAGGGTGTATGTGTACGTGTGAGAGAGTACACAAGCATGTTTATGTATGTGAGAGAGAGGGTGTGTATGTATTTCAATGTTTCAGAGTAAATTTATTATCAAAGCACTCATGTCATCATGTATATATGTAATTGTATGGGTATGGATGTGTGTGTGTGTGAGTATGTTGTGTCTGTGTGTAAAAATGGGAATGTCAGTGTACGTGTGTTTGTGTGTGGCTGTAGGTGTGTCCATGTTTGTGTGTATCTGTGTGTGAGAGAGAGGATGTGTTTGTGTGAGTGAGTATATGTGTGTCTGTGTGTGAGAGAGAGGATGTGTTTGTGTGAGTGAGTATATGTGTGTCTGTGTGTGAGAGAGTGTTGTCAGTGTTTGTGTAGGTTTGGGTCTTGAGGAATTAGGTCATACAGGGAGAGGTGAGAAGCTTTATCTCTTGCTGATGAGCTGCTAACTTTGCCTGTTGCTCAGTGCGAGAAACTGTAGCCCCTCAATATCTGTGCAATCACTCATTGTGCTATCACCTTGGAACAACGCCTCATTCCCGACGAAGTGAATTGGGGAGTCAATTGCCAAATGATCCCGGGCTTCTTCCTTCAAGATGTGTGCATAGAGATATTATATCTCTTCCCCTGACCACGACGACAAATAAAAATGCCAGCAAGCCAAACAAAGGGAGACAAATCCCATCTGAAAGCTGATAGTTTAATGGGTTGTAACAGTGTGCTCAAGGCGCTTGCTACAAGCTTCACAGTGACAGGTTTATCGGCAGCCCAGCCGCACTGGAAGGCTTGTGTGTTATTTACCGAACTAGGACCGTGACTCTCTGCAAAAAAAAAGAGACAGTTAACATAAATCCACATGAAGGATCAGTTACCAGTTCATTGAACCCATGGTAAGTGCCATGAAATAGGATATTCTCCCCCTGCTCTGCCTAGCACTGCTCAGCATCATATGCATTGTATCTACAGAGCTTTTGATTCCACGTAGAAAGACTTGCTTTTCCACAGCGCCTCTGGTGACCTCTGGATGTCCCAAATTACTTTACTGCCAGTGACTGTTGGTACTCTGACCTCCTTTAATCATTCTGTTATCGGCAGCCTGGCCTTCAGCTGTCAAGCTTCTTCCCTAAATCTCTGCCTCGTATTTTCACCCTGAAAGATGTTCTCTCAGCCAAGCAGCGGGGTGGTGAATCTTTCCTTGATGGCACTCTCGTGAAGTATCGAGGAGTACTTCTATCCTGATGCAGGAACTTGGTGAAAATTCTTTCTCCCCTCCCCACAGATGCTGATTGTCCCTCTCAGTTCCTCCAGCAGATGGCTTGTAGCTCAGAGTTCCAGTATCTGTAGTCATTTGTGTCTCTTAGAACACTATTTATTGATCGATCGATTGATTGATTGATTGATTGATTGACAGAGATGCATTGTGGAGTAGACCTTCTGGCTGTCCAAGCTGTGCCACCCAGCTATCCCCCAGTTTAATCCTTGCCTAATCACGCGACAATTTTAAATGACCAATTAACCCATCAACCTGTATGTCTTTGGACTGTGGGAGGAAACCAGAGCACCCAGAGGAAACCTGTGTGGTCATGGGGAGAATGTACAGACTCCTGACAGGAAGCGGTGGGAATTGAGCCCTGGTTGCCGGTACTGTAAAGCGTTGTGCTAACCACCGTGCCCGCAGCTTTGGCTGCTGTGTGAATGGAGATGATTCTGTGGAGTGGAGAGTGGGGCAGTCAAAGAAAGAATCAGTGCCCAACATGCTGATTTTAGGGCCGGCTGTCAAAAGCTTAGCAAAGGGAATAGTTTTAAGGACAACAGAAGATGAGCCTCATTTCTCACCTGTATATCGAAGCATACAGTGAAATGGTTTGTTTTGTGTCAATGACAAAACTGTCCGAGGAGTGTGCTGGGGGCCAACGTAGCCACGGTAGCGTCGTGGCGCCCTCTGTTGGGAGTCTCTGTACATTCTCCCCATGCAATGTGTAGGTTTTTCCTGGACGCTTCAGTTTCCTCCTATAGTCCAAAGGCGTACCAGGTAGGTTAATTGATCATTGTAAATAGTACCGTGATTAGATTAGGGTTAAATTGGGGTTATCAAGCACCGCTCAGCTGTGCAGTTTGAAGGGCCTATTCCACGCTCTTATCTCTAAATAAATAAAAAATAGCATTCCACAACTCACTAACCCTGAGCCACACACACAAAATGCTGAAGGAACTCTCAGCAGAACGTACAAACTCCATACAGATCCGTGATCGCTAGCGTTGTAAAGCGTTTGTGCTAATTATGCCATTCATTCAGTATCTGATGCCATTCAGGATAAAAAGGTAGCAGCTGAGGGGGTGAGGGTGATCCCTAGAAATTCAACAGTTGAAGATACCATAAACTACAGTGTGATAATCCTTCAATGATGTGGATTGAGTGGAAATTTCCTAGTGTCTTTTCATTGAATGCCTTTCTTTGATATTACTTCTGGAGTACGAACTGCATTCTTTCTAATGCTGTTCCTTGTATGAAATTTGGAATCAGAAATTGCCTTAATTGTTTTCCCACTCCACAAAGTGACTGCACCTCTCAAGTCTTTCTTTGTCAGTACAAGACTGGGATGTGTAAAGTTCACGAAAGGTGCGTGAGGACTGCGGGTGTTGCTTTCTTTAATGCTCTTGAGGTTTCTCGGCATGTCCTTGTCTCGCGTCTGTGTTTACCTCTCTTTCTATTAAATGCAACTCAACTTTAGATACAGAGATATTTTCAAAATGTGTTAGTTTCCTGAACTGCTGCATGATGTTTTATTTAAGATTACAAAGGGGTTGAATACAAAGAAGTTGAATACAAAGAATTTAAGATGTGCACAGCACACGGGCCGCTGGAGCGACATTCCTAGAGCTGTGATTCTTCTGTATATCTCTGACTGTTAGGATCTGAAGGGAGATTAAGTCAGGACATTTCAGTTGCAAGTGCACAGTGTTAGATTCAGCCACTTGATCGCTGGCCAGACAAATGTGTCATGCTCCATGCTACGTATTAGGTAGCGTAGTGGTTAGCACAGCGCTGTAAGGTACCAGTGACACCACTGCCTGTAAGAAGTTAGTACATTCTCCACGTGCGCCATGCGTGTTTCCTCCTGGTGCTTCTGCTTCCTCCCACAGTCCAAAGGCGTACCGGTTGTTAGGCTAATTGGACATTGTAAGTTGCCCTGCGATTAGGCTGGGGTTAAATCAAAGGTGGCACAGCTGAAAGGACTGGAAAGGCCTATTCTGTGCCGTATCTCAATTAAATAAATAGAATAGAATTTGAGCGTGTGTCCCAGCATTACAATAGTGGATGTATATTCCCAAATACATAGAACAGTACAGGCCCTTCAGCCCACAATGTTGTGCTGACCTTTTAACCTGCTCTAAGATCAATCCAACCCTTCCCTGCTACATAGCCCTTCGTATTTCTTTTATCCATGTGCCTACCTGAGAGTCTTTTCAATGTCCCTGATGTATCTGCCTCTACCACAACCCTGGCAGGACATTCCATGCATCCCATCAGTCTCTGAGTTAAAAAGAAACGCTTGCCTTTGACATCCCCCCATACTTTCCTCTAATCAGCTTACAATCATTCAGTTAGTTGTCAAGTGGGCTAAGGATGGCAGGATGTATGCAGACTGCCAAATTTAGAGGCATCTTTGGGTCTCATTATTGCTCAAAGTTGTATAAAAATAAATCCTAAAACATTAGCCCCATTTGGCCAAGCACTGTTGAGGATGTTTCCAATAGTGGCTTCCAATCTAGGACCAGAGGGCAGAGGATCAGAATGCAAGCCTTTCAGAAAAGCGATGAGGAAGAATTTCTTTTGCCACAGGGTGCTGAATCTGTGGAATTCATTGCCACAAGTGGCTGTGGAGGTCAAGTCGTTAAGTATATTTAAAGTGGAGGTTGATAGATTCTTGATTAGCAAGGGCATTAAAGGTTACGGGAAGAGGGCAAGAGAATGGGGTTGAGAGGGATAATATATCGACTGTGATCAAATAGCAGAGCAGACTCGATGGGCTAAATGGCCCAATTCTGCTTCTGTGTCTTAAGATCTTGTGGTAAATTCAGTGACTTAGAATATTCCTGTCACAACAGCGTGAATGTTTGTTACCCAATTACAGCATGCCCTCTTTAACTGGAGTTATTTTGCTGTGCAAGAGATGTCACATGGTGTGGGAGTAGCTGTCAATAACTCACAATACGTGTTCTACTTGCCGGGTAACTTTATATATTTATTATGATCAGCATATGTCGAATGATTGGCATTCATTCATCGCTGTTCAGGTTTTATTATTCTGTAGGCACAGAATCTTGTTCAGTGTGCTGGTGCGGGTGATTTATTATTGTGTCTGGAGCCTTCTCTCTAACATCCTTTGAAAGAAAGGCCTGCATATATTTAGAACCCTTCACTACCTCTCAAATCATTTTGTAGTCAACAAAACACCTTTGTTGTAATGCAGGTAACATGTGGCCGATTAGCATACTGCAAGATCCTATAAATAGGAGAGCGATTATGCTCGAATTATCTGCCTTTCGGGTCGCTAGAGTAAAATGCCGCAGATGCCAGAAAGCTGAAATAAAACAGAAAATGCTAGAAATTCTTAGCTGGTCAGGCAGCAACTGTAGAGAGAATGGTCTTTCAGACTGAATGAAGGATTATCTACCTTAGATATTAATTGGCACGGAATGGGGTGGAATGGTGGCGCTATGGTTAGCGCAGTGCTGTACGGTGCCAGCTGCAGAATTAAGATTCAATTCCTGCTGCCGTTTGTCACGGGTCTGTATGTTCTCCCTGTGACAATGTGGGTTCGTTTCCTCAAGCTTTTCCAGTTTTCTCCCACATTCCGAAGACACACCATTAGGGTTTTTCAGTTTTTGAGGTGCTATGTTGGCACCAGAACCTTTCCTTATCTCCCCTCTTTGTTTTGCTGCCCAACCTTCTTAGAGTTTCCAGAAAGTTCTTTCTCTTTCTGTCTTTGGTGATGTTCAACGGCTGATACGAGCAACACGCACAAAATACTGGAGGAACTCAGCAGGCCAGGCAGCATGTATGGAAAAGAGTACAGTCGACACTTCAGGGCGAAACCCTTCAGGAGGACTGGCGAAGGGTTTCGGCCCAAAAATTCGACTATGCTTGCTTCCTTAGATGCTGCCTGGCCTGCTGAGTTCCTCCAGCATTTTGTGTGCGTTGCTCGGATTTCCAGCGTCTGCAGATTTTCTCTGGTTTGTGAATGTGTGATGTGCATTATCCAGCTCACAGGAGATGTCCTGTTGCTCATAATCAAAGAAGAACTATGGGGCTTTTATGTCAACTTGGGAGAATAGACAGGGGAGGTTAGTATGGCAAACTAACGGAGATGGGAGTAGACTCTCACATGGTGGATTGGATAGTGGACTACTTGACAGATAGACCTCAGTATGTGCGGTTGGGAGACTGTAGGTCTGACACAGTGGTCAGCAGCACAGGAGCGCCACAGGGAACCGTACTCTCTCCGGTCCTGTTCACCCTGTACACATCTGACTTCCAATATAACTCGGAGTCCTGCCATGTGCAGAAGTTCGCTGATGACACGGCCATAGTGGGGTGTGTCAGGAATGGACAGGAGGAGGAGTATAGGAAACTGATACAGGACTTTGTGATATGGTGCAACTCAAACTACCTGCGTCTCAATGTCACCAAGACCAAGGAGATGGTGGTGGACTTTAGGAGATCTAGGCCTCATATGGAGCCAGTGATCATTAATGGAGAATGTGTGGAGCAGGTTAAGACCTACAAGTATCTGGGAGTACAGTTGGACGAGAAGCTAGACTGGACTGCCAACACAGATGCCTTGTGCAGGAAGGCACAGAGTCGACTGTACTTCCTTAGAAGGTTGGCGTCATTCAATGTCTGCAGTGAGATGCTGAAGATGTTCTATAGGTCAGTTGTTGAGAGCGCCCTCTTCTTTGTGGTGGCGTGTTGGGGAGGAAGCATTAAGAAGAAGGACGCCTCACGTCTTAATAAGCTGATAAGGAAGGCGGGCTCTGTCGTGGGCAAAGTACTGGAGAGTTTAACATCGGTAGCTGAGCGAAGGGCGCTGAGTAGGCTACGGTCAATTATGGAAAACCCTGAACATCCTCTACATAGCACCATCCAGAGACAGAGAAGCAGTTTCAGCGACAGGTTACTGTCGATGCAATGCTCCTCAGACAGGATGAAGAGGTCAATACTCCCCAATGCCATTAGGCTTTACAATTCAACTGCCAGGACTTAAGAACTTTTTTTTAAAGCTATTATTAATGCTTTTTGAGTTAGTGATTTAGATGCATATCATATTATTACTGAGTTAAGTATTGTATGTAATGAGTTTTTGCTACAACAAGTGTATGGGACATTGGAAAAAATGTTGAATTTCCCCATGGGGATGAATAAAGTATCTATCTATCTATCTATCTATCTATCTATCTCCCTATCCGGAACATGGCACTGCTGCAGATTATATTTCTCTTGCGGGAGTTGAACCTCGGACTCACTGTCCTGCTGACTGAATCTATTCTAACACCTCTGATGGCACCCTGTCCTGCTTGACTCTGATGCTCCGTACGTACTGCAGCCTTTCTGAACAAGGTGGCTGTGCCTTTAAGCTGACTCTTAATGGAATCATGGGGATGGGAACAGAGTGGGCACTGAGGTAAAAATTCCATCATAACATTATTGAATGGTGAGTGGGCATTGGGGGGAGGGGGGATATTGGAAAATGCCCACTCCAGCTTCTGTTCCTTCTGTTCTGCCTGCCTTCTGCATTAAAACATTGCAGACTGATTTGAGCTAATGGAAAATGTCCATGTCTGTAATGTTAAAGTACTGGCGGGCATCGGCCATCTAACATTCGACTGCAGACGGTTCCGGCTCTAAATTCACCGTTTATATTCGTTTCATTACCTTTCTTTGAATAGCCCAAATTTCCAAATAGCCCAAATCATCATGAAAGCTTGAAGTTCTAAATAAAGTAAATACAATTTTAAACTTGAAAGAAACAAATGTGTTTCTTCTTTTATCAAAATAAACTTAATTCAAAATAAAAATATTTACTAGAATAAACTGTGCAATTCCTTTTCATTCTTTACATTATTTCTGTTACATTCCTACACATCAAAGCACTTCTGCCGCTCATGTTGCCCTCTGGGGTGGTATAATGGTACAATAATTGAGGAACTCCCTCCCCCGTAGCAGAAGAAGCCTACGCTATAGTTCTTCCCCACCAAGGCCATCTAGACCAGGAGTTCCCAACCTGGGGTCCATGGCATAAAAAAGGTTGGGAACCCCTGATCTTAGATCATAGCTTTGATGGCATCATGTTTAACAGAGAGAAAATCCCGTACTCGGCTCAGTAGACCTAAATACGTTGTTTTTAGTCATGGGCTGCTATAATATGCCTCCAAAGTTTACTTAGTTCAGCAAATGAATCAGGATCAGGTTTATTATCACTGACAAGTGTCGTGAAATTTGTTGTTTTATGGCAACAGTACAAATGAACCAGGATATAAAGCACAACAAAGTGTTACAGAGTGTATTGATTAAGGATGGATTACTGACCACTCACATATTACCCAACACTCACTTTCCCTTCACTCTACTTTTCCACAGCGCTGCTTCTGTTGTTAAACATCTTTGGGCTTTGTTCAACTTCTGACGTCGTTGCAGACATGCTGCAGCATGGAAATGTGTCAAAAAGAGTGGTCCATACAACCATGGAACATTACAGCACAGAAACAGGCCTTTTGGCCCTTCTTGGCTGCGCCGAACCATTTTTCTGCGTAGTCCCACTGACCTGCACCTGGACCATATCCCTCCATACACCTGTCATCCATGTACCTGTCCAAGTTTTTCTTAAATGTTAAAAGTGAGCCCACATTTACCACTTCATCTGGCAGCTCATTCCACACTCCCACCACTCTCCATGTGAAGAAGCCCCCCCCCCCCAAATGTTCCCTTTAAACTTTTCCCCCTTCACCCTTAACCCATGTCCTCTGGTTTTTTTCTCCCCCTAGCCTCAGTGGAAAAAGCCTGCTTGCATTCACTCTTATCTATACCCATAATAATTTTATACACCTCTATCAAGTCTCCACTCATTCTTCTACGCTCCAGGGAATAAAAACCTAACCTATTCAACCTTTCTCTGTGACTCAGTTTCTCAAGTTCTGGCAACATCCTTGTAATCCTTCTCTGCACTCTTTAAACCTTATTAATATCCTTCCTGTAATTCGGTGACCAAAACTGCACACGATACTCCAAATTCGGCCTCACCAATGCCTTATACAACCTCACCATAACATTCCAACTCTTATACTCAATACTTTGATTTATAAAGGCCAATGTACCAAAAGCTCTCTTTACTAGCCTATCTACCTGTGACGCCACTTTTAGGGAATTTTGTATCTGTATTCCTAGATCCCTCTGTTCTACTGCACTCCTCAGTGTCCTACCATTTACCTTGTATGTTCTACCTTGGTTTTTCCTTCCAAAGTGCAATACCTCACGCTTGTCTCTATTAAACTCCACTTTCCCTCGTTCCAGTATACTTCCCTCAGAGCCTTCCAAACTGTATTATTTCCCACAAAAGTGCCCAGTTTCCTTCTGAAGATTGAGGCTGCTCGCTCTACACTGTCCAGGAATGGGTTCAAGGCAATCACCTTCTGCATTCTTCATATCTTCCCTCTGCTTCTTATCCCAGTTCTGTGTAATGCGGTCCATTCACCAATGGGAAAAGCATCTCCTTGTTCTGGCAGGCTTTTGGAAAGTTTCTGATAAACATTTTATCCTGCTTAATATATAGTATATAGAACAGTACAGCACAGGAACCGGTCCTGTAGCACACAATGTTGTGCCAAACCAATTAAATTTGTAATCAAGCAGCTAACTAAACTAATCTCTTCTGGCTAAACAATGTTCATACCCTTTCGTTCTCCTCACATCCATGTGGCTATCCAAACATCTCTTAAAACTCCCCAGTATATCTGCCTCTACCTTCACCTTGACAACACATTCCAGGCATCTATTACTCGGAGAAAAAACTTGCCCCTCACATCTTCTTTTAAATTGCTCTCTGGTATTGGATACTTCAACCCTGGGAGAAAGATACTGTCTGTCTGCTCTACCTGTGCCTCTCATAATATTATAAACCTCCATCAGTCTCCACCTCTCCAGAGAAAACCGCCCAAGTTTGTCCAATCTCTCGTTATAGCACACGCCCTCTAATCCAGGCAGCATCCTGGTAAACCTCCTCTGCACCCTCTGCAAAGCCTCGACATCCTTCCTATAATGTGTTGACCAGAACTGTTTGCAATACTCCAGATGTGGACCGACTTTTATAAAGCTGAAACATAACTTCCTGACTTTTGAACTCAGTGCTTTGACAAATAAAGGCAAATGTGCCACATGCCTT
Source organism: Hemitrygon akajei (assembly GCF_048418815.1). Taxonomy (NCBI): domain Eukaryota; kingdom Metazoa; phylum Chordata; class Chondrichthyes; order Myliobatiformes; family Dasyatidae; genus Hemitrygon; species Hemitrygon akajei. The sequence goes on along the minus strand of NC_133140.1, from coordinate 71,973,783 downwards.
CTTAACCACCCTATCCGCTTTAGTGTAAGATAGTTTGGTTGGTTGAGTCACCAGCTAATGTTGATGCATATTTACTAAAAACAAAAGGTAGCTGATATTCAGCAGAGGGCATGTTGATCTTGACATTAGATTGGATTGACAAGTTTGACTGGTGTTACTCTCAAGTTCAGGAACATAGAAAGAGCCTGGGGCCAGCTGATAACAGCTGATCCATGAACTAATCCTATTTACCTGTCTTTTCCAATCTCATAATATCTTCAGTTATCAAGTATCTATCAATAATAGATTTTAGATAAATACATGAGACAGTTTGTAGAGGATAATTCTAATCTTTTACCATCTCCACTCCCCCCCCCCCCCCATAGTGTGGAGATAATCTAACTTAATTCTTAAAAGGCCTCCTATGAGGAAAAGCCTTTACCGCTGAACCCAACAATTGGGAAACAATTTCCTTCCAAGGAGCTTTCCCAATAATAGCTTTGATTAAAGCAGTCCTTCACTTTCTAGATTTCAGAGACTGTTGCCATGGTGATTAGCTCTAATCACTAGACTCTCATACCGGAGGGTACATCCCTTCAGAACAGAGATGAGGAGTTTCTTTAGCCAGAGGGTGGTTGGTGATTCTGTGCAATGCATTGGCCACATACAGCTGTGGAGGACAAGTCATTGGGTGTATTTAAAGTGGAGAGTGATAGGTTAAGGCATCTAAGGCTATAGAGAGAGTGAAAATAAGTCAGCCATGATAGAATGGTGGAGCAGATTAAATGGGCTGAATGGCCTCAATCTACTCCTATGTCTTTTAGTTTTATAGTCTTAATTGCCTCCTCAGTCCAGGGACAATTATGGGTGGACTGTAAATGCCAGAGGTGTCTTCATTCTGTGAGAAAATAAATTTTAAAAATATGATTTTGCCTAATTTAACCTATGGTATCTCTAGAGAATATACTTGCTGAAAAATAAACACTGCCTGGAAATGATTGTGCTATATCTGTTGACTCTTCAGCCTAAAAACAGCCTGATAAGTGCGTGCAATCCCAGTTCAGAAGGAGCAGAAGAAGGGGTACATGGCCACTGATCGCCTCTTTTCATTTCGAAAGACTCAGTTTGATAGAAAGGAATTTCCCATGTACTGAACCGCAGAAATGTCCCTGGTGAATCGAGGCATGGGGAGGGGTGGGGGGAAAGCCATCTGTGTAGTCATTCTGTGATCATTAACTAGTACATGGGGAGTAAACGACACTATAGATGGGAGGGCACAGCTGTGGAGATAATTCTGTATTCTGTACAGCCCCACAGAAAGCCCCAAACCAGGTGAAGCCTTAAAGATACCATACAAATACAGGGTTTTACCTGCAGTGTATACACAAACCTGCAGTAATGCACAGAATCATCTTTATGGCTGTAAGCCACATGGCAGAGATCCTTTATGTGTGTTCTTTGATTCAGAATGTCATTTCTTTTTCTCGGTAATTATAATATTTAGTTGCAGGCGGCTTGTGGCTTGGGACTGAAATTCCCTACAGGATTTCACTGAAAGTGGCTCGCACTGCCAGCTGAGTGGGCGATGACGATTAAGTGTTACTTCACAAGACCTTGGAAATAAAAAAAAAATAAAAGCCTGCTTTTAAACTGGTGCTTTTAAGCCTTGTAATTTAAGGAAGGAGACTAGAATTTGTAAGAGGCCTTCAGACACAATTTTTCTGACCTGTTAAAAACATGTTCCTTACATTTACTGTATTTCCTACCACCCACCTCTCCAGAGGAGTGGGTTACACGACACTGGGAGTCAACTATCATTCAACAGGTCACTTGCCATGTAAGGTTGTTGTGATTCTTTTTCAAAATAGCTTTATTCCACCATGAAAGCATAGGCTTGGAATCAAGATGTTGCCATTGCCATGAGTGAGGCACTTCAGATGCTGTGGTGCCCAATGGGTTTTGTACTACTGGGCATTTCAGTGGGTTTCCTCTCCCAGGACTCTTGGGCACCAATATAACCATAAGACGGGGATACGTAGCCAGGATGGATAGACACTCAGCGGCCACTTAGTGGAACCCAGTGTGCTCTCCTGCTGCTGCACTCCATCCACTACAAGGATTGACGTACGCACTCAGGGATGCTTCTCTGCGGACCGCATGGTTATTTGAACCCGTCTGGCCTTTCTCCCCTCCCCTTTCTCATCAACAAGGCTTTTTTTTAACCCAGAGAACAGCTGCACACTGGATGGTTTTTTTTTCTGTGTTTTTTTTTGCACCATTCTCTGTAAACTCTAGAGACTGTTGTGCATGGAAACCCCAGAAGATCGGCCGTTTCTGAGAAATTCAAACCACCCCATGTGGCCTAAATAATCATTCCATGGTCAAAATCATTAAGTCACATTTCCTCCCCCGTTCTGATGTTTGGTCTGAACAGTAACTGAACCTCTTGACCATGTCAGCATTCTTTTATGCTTTGGGTTGCTGCCACATGATTGGCTGATTAACAGCAGGTGTACAGGTGTACCTATACGTGGCCACCAAGTGTAACACTGTTATAACACTATAACACACCTTGAGTCTGGGCACGTTAACGTACTAAGAACAATTCAGAGATCCGTTAGACCAGTTCCTGGATGGGAAGGTCCTCTTAGAAAGAAAGATTTAATAGGCTAGGTGGACATGTGCTGGAGTGTAGATGATTGGGGGGGGGGGGGGCGGTGACAGAGGGGTCTGGACAGGTTCGATGTGGAGAGGATATTTCCTTTTGTGGGAGACTGTAGAATTAGGGATCATGGCCTAAAAATAAAGGGGCTATACATTGAAGGCAGAAGTGAGGCGAAGTTTTCCTTTTCGGTCTTTCGAATTCTTATCTTCTAGACAATGGAAAGGGAGGACAAAGGTTACTATGCATGGATCAACACACACATACATGCTGGAGGAACTCAGCAGATCAGACAGCAACTATGGAATGAAATATTCTGTCAACATTTCACACCGAGACTCTTTATCAGGACTAATTTACTAATGAAGTGTTGATTCAGAGTCTCGGCCCAAAACGTTGACTGTTTATTCCCCAATAGATGCTGCTTGACCCATTGAGTCCTCCAGAGATTTTTGTACGTGGCTTAAGATTTCCAGCACATGTGTTTCCAATTTGCAAAGCATGGATTTGAGATTACAATCATATCACCCTCATTGAATGGTAGAGCACACACAAAGGACTGAGTGGTTAACATCTGCTCCCAACTCATGAGGATAGCCAAGTTAGGACCTCTTCTCAATGACCCAGCAGAGTATCAGTAGACTTACAAGCCAAGCCATTACCTGACTGACAGACAAGTGTCTTCAGTGCAATTCAGTAGATGCCAGTCAGGAGCATGGGCCAGTGTCTAACTATTCCAATGTCCCCACAAACCCGGCTGCCATCTTTTGTGAGCCTTGTTGCCGTGGCGAAGACCAGGATTGGAGGTTATGGGGTGTGCTGACGTCAGGAATCAAATGTGGTAACCCAACTGCGAGATGTTCTGTACAGCTGAATTGTCAGAAGAACAGCACATTCTGATTTAAATGAGTGTGGCTGCATATAGGGGAGTTCAAGGCTTTAGACACAAAACACACAGACACAGGAGCCACTCTCTGCTGTGTGATTACCTTAAAGCATGTGTTTTATATAGCATTTATTCATTTAAGCGGGAGTATAAAATTTGGAAGTGATCAGAGTCTCAAGACTAAAATTTATCATCAAATTATGTATATGTCACCATATACTCCCCTGAAATTCCTTTTCTTGCAGGCATTCACAGTGGAACAAAGAAATACAACAGAATCAGTGAAAGACTACACACAAACACTGGCAAACAATCTGTGTGCAAAAGATGATAAACTGCAAATACAGAAAAAAGAACAAATAAATAAATGGATAATATTGAACGTGAGTTGTAGAGTCTGTGAATGTGAGTCCTTAGGTTGTGGAATCAGTTCAGTGCGGAGGCGAGTGAAGCTATCCACTCTGGTTCAGGAACCTGATGGTTGAAGGGTAATAACTGTTCCTGAGTCAGGTGGTGTGGGATCTCTGGCTGAACTACAAGTGAACTGTTTTACAGTTAGCCCTGACATAAATTGAGAATTAACCCCAAAGTCAGGAGAGCCACATGAAACCATCTCATTTATAAAATAAAAATATGTACATAACTTCTCCTCCTCCCCAAAAAGAGAGTACAGACTAACGTAGGAGATAATTACTGCTGATAAAATGGTGTGTGCCCACCTGCTTCACTGCGAGTTTTTCCCTAAATAAAAGGCTCAATACTGTTGGCATTTTATTTCCAAGTCTCTTAATCTTGTGATTCCTTAGCAGCATCCAAAAGATAGGCTCTTTTGAAATCCTATTCCTCCCTTATTTATGATGTTTTTATTTTTTTCTTGCACCCCTCCTCCCTGCCAGCTGTCACAGTAGGTGATCCACAGAAAATCACCAACAGAAGCAGCCATGCAAAATAAAAACAATATCCCAGTTACTGAATATCCACGCTCCATAAATATTTCAGCTCCCAGGACAATCCAAAGTATAAGAAATTCAATAGACTTTTAAGATATTAAAGGATGTTGAGGAGGGTTAGGGGTATGGGGCGGGGGCAGCCGGAGGAAGAGATCGGCTCCTGTGTTTATTGTGTTGTGTTTCTAATGCCTTGAAGGAGCATTTTAGTCAATCAAGAGGGAGAGAGAGCTGTAAAGTGGTTAAGAGCAAGCGTGTTCTTAAATATTTGATGATGCCTATTTCTTTCTAATTTGATCCACTTTTCGAGTTGTGAGCCTGACAGCTGCTGTCACTGCCAAAAAGAGGTCAAACTGATATTCTGAACAAATGGGAGAAAGAAGGAGTTGTAATGCCCGCTTGGCAGACGGAGATGCACACACACACAGAGACACACATGGATACACGTACACACACACACACAGTCGCGCACACGTACACAGTCACACACACAGATACACATGCATACACGTACACACGCACACGCACACAGATACAGACACACGCACACAGTCACACACACAGATACAGACACACTGATACACACACACACAAACACACAACAGACACACACAGATACAAACACACTGATATGCACACACAGACAGAGACACACAGCAGACATACAAACAGCCACAGACCCATGCTCACATGCAGTCACATGCACACATACTTCATATATATATATAGATATATATATACACACACACACACACACATACGCACAAACATGCAAACACACTTACAAACACTGATATGTGTACATGTGTGTGTGTATATATGTGTGTACACACACACACACACACACAAACTCTGAGCTGACAGCTTTATCAAGCCTCCAGTCTTCCAAATTCCATTGTTGCTGACATCTGTTTCGGCAAGTGATTAATTGCAATTAGTGAACAGTTTGAAAGCCCGTGAAAGAGTGTTCAGCAGAAGCTCATCAAGATTAATGAGATGAGGCAGTTGTCAGAGGGACCTCTCTTGTGATTTTTTTTTAAGCTAGGGTGTGCTCTAGGTGTAGGAGTGCTGGCAGCAGCTAATGTCAAGGGCTGTCTCTCTTACCGCGCACACCCCACCCCCCACAACCCCTCCGCCACTCCTCCTCTCCTCTTCCCTTGGGTGCGTGCACACCGAACTGCAGTGTCAAAAATGTAGCCCTTTGCCTCTTTCTTTCTTTTGTGGATGGATGATATGAAGAGGGAAGAAAATAAGCAGCACTCTGTATAGATGAGGGACATCTGGTGTATTTTGTTTTATGTAATGAGCTGCCAGGTCACTGAGACTGAAAGTAATGCAGTCCGAGTAGAAAATTGGCACCAGCGCAGATGGTTGGAGAGCACTTTTGAAATGGCCCACATTCCTATTCTGACACCATTGATGTAACCACTGAGTCTAAAGTACCTATAGACCAGGGCTTCCTAACCTTTTTAATGCCATGGAACCCCATCATTAGGGGTCTGTGGAACCCATGTTGGGAACCCCGCTTTAGATCCTTGGACCAACTCCATTCCTTTGCCTGTATCTTTTAGAGATACAGCTCGAACTAGGCCCGACAACCCTGATTTAACCCCAATCTAATCTCGGGACAATTTACGATGATTAATTAACCTACCCGGTACGTGGACTGTGGGAGGAAAGCCGAGGACCCGGAGAAAACCTACGCATTCCGCAGGGAGGGTGTACAGAGACTCCTGACAGAGGATGCTGGGATTGAACTCCAAACTCAGGCTCCCCAAGCTCTAATAGCGTGGTGCTAACCACTCCACTGCCGTGTCGTGCATTCTCCTACGATTGGAATCGTTTCATTTGGCTCCCACATGCTTCACTTAAGGATCTGCTGCTCAGCACTATCAGAGCGATAAAGATATACTCAGAAGGATGTAATCAGGAAGGCTATAAATAGGTATGTCACAATATTATAATGTGCCAGTACATTCATGTCTGCTGAGGAAGAAATTCTCACTGTTTCAAATCTGAATATCTAAGCTGTCTCCACCAACCTGCCCCAATTAGAAAGGGAAGTTGCATTCATGTAGCACCTGCCACAGATTCCACAAAGCTCTTTATAAATATTGGCAATGGCGTGTCCGTTCTAACACACAGAAGCAGAAACCAGCAAAGCCTCACAGACGTAGACGCAGGAGATTCTGCAGATGCAACAAACACAGAAGGAAGAACTCAGCAAGGCAGACGGGACCTGGTGAGGGTCTCGGTGCAAAATGCCGACTACTTATTCCTCTCCACTGATGGTGGAGTTACAGAGTTCCACCAGCATTTTACGTGCGAAACCCTTGCAAACCATCTTGTGACCGGTGACCAGACCGTGGGGTAGAAATGCCTGTGTCGAACGTAGAGTGAAGTAGGAGCAGAAGTTCCATTGACCTTTCATTCCTGGGCTTGCTGATCCGATTAGTTATCGGTCAGATAGTTCCACAACTTTTGAGAACTACTCGCTTTCAAAACCCTTCATAGTCTTGTCACCTCCACATATGTGTAATACCTTCCAGTCCTCTAACCCTGTGAGTTAATCCTACTCCTCCAACTGGGGCTTCCTGATCAGCCCTAATTTTAGTTATTTCACCAGTGGGGACTCAGCATCAGCAGATAAGGCACTGAGCTCTGGAATGTCCTCCCTCAACCCTTTTGCCTCTCTCGCCTACTTTAAGTCAGACCCAGAATCGGGTTTTTAATCACTGTCATATGTCGTGAAGTTTGTTGTTTTGTGGCTGCAGTACAGTGCAGGACAGAAAATTACTATAACTTACAATAAGAAATAAAATAAATAAATAGTGTAAAAGAGGAATAGTGAGTTGTTGTTAATGGGCTGATGGACCATTCAGAAATCTGATGGCAGAGGGGAAGAGGCTGTTCCCAAAATGTGCAGAGTGTATCTTCAGGCTCTTGTATCTCCTCCTTGATGGTAGTAATGAGAAGAGGGCACATCCTGGATGGCGAGGGTCCTTAATGATAGATGCTGCCTTCTTGAGGTGCCAACGTTTGGAGATGTCCTTGATGGTGGGGAGGCTTGTCCCCATGTTGAAGGTGGCCAAGTGTACAACCTTTTGCAGCCTCTTTTGATCCTGTGTATTGAAGACTCCATACTCTTTAGTCATCTGTCTTCATTGCTCCTTTTGATCTGTCTTCATATCTCCTTTAAGACCTGGCACTAATTTTTATTTGTTGACAAGGCTATTTTGCTGCATTAAAGGTGCTGTTCAAGAGAACTTTGTTATCCTTGGAAGGGGGCCAGAAAGACTAACTTTATGTAAAGAAGCAGATTTCCTCTGTCTCTTGTTTTCAAGGGCAGAAGGATTACACTGTGCAACAGATAAAGTATTATTCCATTATTAGAGTGGAGGTGTGCTCCTTTGAGGCTATGAGGTTTAATCATGTAAACCAGGGACACCCCAAGGTTTAATTAAAGGATAATCGTTGTCGGATTGTTCTGAAATTCACCAGAGTTGCAGGGGAAAGTTTTCTCTGCGGACTGGCACTTACAGAAGAGCAGTGCTCCTTATCAATGTCAAAGAGAGTTCAGGAGAAGCAGTTAACTTCTCATAGCCTCTCTTTGTTTTCTCCAAATTCTGTATCCCAATAGCAGCTCACAGCACAGATAGAAGTCATCCAACCTGTTGTGCCTATATCCCAGCATCTCGTCCATTACACCCTCCTTCAGCACTTTATCCTGGGGGTATTTCTCAGGCAGTAAATTCAAGGTCCCCAGTACTTGTCAAACGAAATATTGTATCTCCTTAACTCCCTTCTAGCCTTGTCACTAATTAATGCACACAATATGTTGGAAGAACTCTACAGCGCAGGCGTGAAGGGTCTTTTCCTGAAAGGTCAGCTCTTTCTTCCTCTCCATAGATGCTGCCTGACCTGCTGAGTTCCTCAGCATATTGTGCGTGTTGCTCTGGATTTCCAGCAGCTGCAGGATCTCTGGTGTTTATTGTTACTTACATTAAACCTATGTCCACTAGTTATCATCCACAAATTTGTTTATATTTAGAGATCTAGCACAGTAACGGGCACTTTTGGCCTCATGAGCACGTGCTGCCCAATTGTGCCCATGCGGCCGATTAATCTGCTAACCGGTATGTCATTTGGAATTTGCGAGGGAACTGAAACACCCGAAGGAAGTTCGTGTGGTCACGGAGAGAACGTACAAACTCCTGACAGACAGCAGCAGGAATTGAACCCAGTTCGCTGGCGCTGTAATAGTTGCGCTACCATGCTGCCCCAAATCCTTTCTGTTTACCCTGTTAGTACTTTATACACATCAATTAAATCTTCTCTGTTGCAGAGAAAGAAACACGACGCCCACCAATCTCTCCTCATGCGGTATTAACGTGAATCGGACTAGGAACTCATGCTCTTGAAGCATCTCCTTTTATTAAAGGAAATATTGGAGTGAGCTGTAGGTGAGGCAGCCTGTTAGAAGTGTAATAGGGGCAGAAAAGGCAAGAAAACTCCAGCAGGCTAGGCATCTTCTGTAGAGGGAGACATCACAATTCTTTCGACAGAATCAGAATCAGGTTTAATAACACCGGTGTATGTTGTGAAATTTGTTGTCTTTGCAGCAGCAGTACATTGCAATACATAATAATTGAAAAAAAAACTGAATTACAGTAAGTATGTATGTAAGAAGTAAAAAAATAACAAAAAGTAGTGAGGTGGTGGTGTTCATGGGTTCAGTGTCCATTCAGAAATCAGATTGCTGAGGGGAGGAAGCTGTTCCTGAATCATTGAGTATGTGCCTTCAGGCTCCTGTACCCCCTCCCTGATGGTAGCAATGAGCTCAGGGCATGTCCTGGGTGATGGGGGGCCTTTAAAGATGGATGCCATCTTTTTCAGGCATTCCTCATTGATGACGTTCTGGACACTGCAGAGGCTAGTGTCCACGATGGAGCTGACTTAAGTTTACAACTCTCTGCAGCTTTACTTCAAAGAGTATTTTGCCTCCCAAACAATAAAAAAAGGCCAACTGTATGGAACCACTGTAATTATTGGTGAGGATATAAATTTATGTAAGCCTTTATAGCGAGTTCTGGACTTTACAGCATTTCCCAATAACTGACACTCAGGGTTAAAAGCAAAAACTTGCAGAAAGAAGGAAAAAGGCTTACGTGAAGGAGCAGGATGCCACTGTCAAGGACTTTTGTCCCCGCAGTGTATAATGCAGGTAAGGCAGACAGCAAAAGCTGGAAATTCTCCACAGAATCCACACAGTTTTCCATTTGTCAAATAATGTTGGAGTTGGATAGTTAGTTGAGACCACATGTGTTTCTTCCCATTTGGGTGGTATGATCTCTCAGCCACTCTTTTGTGTTGTAATGTGTCAGTGGATTTAAGTTCCATTGTTTCTTAAAAAATGTGACACTTGCTTCCCAAACAGTTGTACTTGACGGCTCTCTCCTGGGATATTTTGTGATCCATGAGGTACCAATTCACTGGCTCTGGAAAATATTCTCTTGTCTCTGCTGCGGTCTGCTAATTGATCGGGTTACTGGCATGCAAGCTGGATGGATAGCTGCAATTTTCTTTTCCTCTTTGTCTTCTGATTTGACACCCACACTAAAGCTTCCTAACGAGTGGCCGGTGGACATATGGCCACTGACAGCTAGGACTGAATCTGAACTGCATTAATTTCCTGACAGTGATGAAGTGTCAGCATGGGGAGGAGGGGGGGTCAGAGGGGATTTGGTAATGGCAGGTGGCTGGGAGACACGAGTGACCCGTGGTGACAGGTGTTTATTTGTTTCTGGTGAATCACCTTCTGACGACTGAGCGCCGAGCCAAGATCCTGGCTGGCGAAAAGGGATGGCCGAGTGGTAACCAACATGAAATCAACGGGTGACCCTTATGTACTTCACCCTGTCAGCGTTGAACTGACCCTGGCCCACACGGTCCTTGTTAGCATAATTATAATCCAGTTGTGTTTCACTCAAAGTAGAAGGAACAGCAAATGACCATTAAGCACGTGAAGCTCACCCTTTTTCATGGATTATCAACCCTCTCAAAGTTCAAAGTGAACTAATTGTCAAACTGTGTATGCCCTGATGAAGGGTCTGGGCCTGAAACGTTATCCACAGATGCTGTCTGACCTGCTGAGCTCCTCCAGCATACTGTGTGTATTGCTCTAGATCTCCAGCATCTGCAGCGCCTCTGGTGTATATGTCACCAGGTGCTACCCTGAGATCCACAGTAAATACAAAGAAACACAATAGAACCAATGAAGAACTGCACACAACAAGGCTGATAAAACAACCAAAGTACAAAATACAACGAACTGTGCAAATACGATAAGAAAAAAAAGGAAACAAAAGAATAATAATTAATAAGAAATAAATATCAAGAACATGAGAGGAAAAGTCCCTGAAAGTGAGTCCATTGGTTGTGGGAACCAATGATGGGGGCGAGTGAAGTTATTCCCTCTGGTTCAAGAACCTGATGGTTGAGGGGTAATAACTGTTCCTGAATCTGGTGGTGTGAGTCCTGAGGCTCCTGCAGCAACTTCTTTGACAGGAGGGATGAGAAGAGAGCACGGCCTGGATGGTGGGGAACTTTGATGATGGATACTGCTATCCAGCAACAGCGCTCCTTGTAGATGTGCCCAGTGGTGGTGGGGGCTTTACCCGTGATGGACTGGGCCGTATCCACAACGCAGAATTAGGCCATTTGGCCCATCGAGTCTGCTCTGCATTTCATCCTGGCTAATCCATTGCCTTCCCAGTCCCAGTCTCCCACCTTTTCTGCGTTACCCTTCACGCCCTGACTAATCAAGAACTTATCAGCATATCCTTAATTATACCCAATGACTTGGTCTCCACGGCCATCTGTGGCAACAAATTCCACAGATTCACCACCCTCTAAAGAAATTCCTCCTCATCTCCATGCAAGTGTGCCTCAATTCTGCGGCTGTGTTCTCTGGTCATAGACTCCCACACCATAGGAAACATTTGCTCCAAATCTAGGCTGAGGTATTCTTGGATTTGGGAACACGGCGGCATCTGCTTTATGTTGATGTGGGAATCCAGAGATAGCTTAGTCCACCACCTTCAGATTCACATGGATGGACAGCATCAAAACCAGGGCAGTCTCCACTGTGTAACTTAAACCGTCCAGGGTGAAGTGGTGTCCACGCCACGCTAACTGAGAGGTGGGTAGTCGCTCTCAGACCCATTGCTGTCCTTCCTATCCTAGTAGCCGTCTTATCAGCATTACATTCGCACCAGGAATGGAACTGCATTCTCTCAGTAAAGGAAGCATGAAGTTTTTTGGAACAGCAAATTTTCTTGGAGTGCACATGGTTTCATGAGATGGAGGGAAAGTAAGGAGACACAGCCTCAGATTACTGTGAGCAGCATTTGATTATAATCAAAGGACATAGAATTGATTGTAGCTAAAATGGAAAACAAAACACAGTCTTAACAGTGTTGCATTTTCTAAAGTGTTCTCGCCTATCTAAACTTCAAAGGATAAAGTCTGGAAAAATGTATTTGCTGATAATTTACAAAAATTACTACTCTTTTTGAGGACTTTAGAGCGCTCACGGACGTTGCTGCCACGGTAACCTCCCACGGTTCAGGCGGCTGTTACTTCTCATCCCAGGCTGTGGCCTTTTAGCTTCCAGGATCAACCAAGTACCAAGCTTCCATGTTACAGATACCGAAGTTAAAATTCCTTCCTTGCAAATAAGTTTTAACCCCTCGGTCATAAAACTTTATCAGTAGGAGCAGAATTCGCCTATTCAGCCCATCAAATATGGTCCGCCGTTCCATCATGGCTGACTTATTATCCCTCTCAACCCCCTTCTCCTGCCCTATCCCCGTAACGTTTGATGCCCTTACTAAACCGGCACCTACCAACCTCTGCTTTCAATATTCTCAATGACTTGACCTCCACAACCGTCTGTGGCAATGAATTCCACAGATTTTCCACCCTCTGGTTAAAGAAATTCCTCCTCATCGCTGTTCTCTGTCCTTGTATTCTGAAGCTGTGCCCTCTGGTTCTAGCCTCCCCCGCTATTACCTCCATTAACATTCTATCAGAAATCATAATCTGTTATCAGAAACCTGTTTATTATCAATGACATATGTCATGAAATCTGTTGTTTGGCAGCAGCAGTACAGTGCGAGACATAAAAATTACTGCAAGTTCCAAGAAAATAAATAACTAGCGCAAAAGAGGAATAGCGAGGCAGTGTTCATGAGTTTGTGGACCGTTCAGAAATCTGATGGCAGAAGGGAAGGAGCTGTTCCTAAAGCATTGAGTCTGGGTCTTCAGGCTTCTGAACCTCCTTCGATGTTATCTGTGGGAGCTTGCTATGTATAAACTGGATACTATATTTCCTGCAGCGCTAAGTCAGAAGGAGTTTGTTGCATTAAATTTACATGGGGAGGCTGTAAAATGTACTCTGTTAAAGACTGTTAAGGTGTCCAGATATTTATGTTGGGACCACAGTGCTTGCTCCAGGCAGTGTGCCCCGATCTTGTTTGCTAAGGGGAATGATTTTAGAATCAGCATGAGGCTTTACTTCAAAAGAGCCATTGATGCTGTCCACTCACTGGCTGTCAAGAAGTGTAGGCCTTGAACTGGGGGAGGAATACCTCCAGCCCCTCAGCCTCCCCTCATGGTAGCAGAGGGGTGAAAAACACCTCCGGTTTAAGCCCTTCTAAGCAGGCATTTAACTGTACCCAGAACTAACTGGAAGGCAGTAAACATGAATCTCCCTGCCTCTGAGATCTGTAAACATCCTGACTGGAACAGCAATGTAGATAAAGAAAGTGAGGTGGCTTTTTTCAGCGATGACCTGGGAGTGGTGAGGCCGAGTGAAGGCAGAATGGTGTGAGCCTTTCTACAGACTGATGAAGGGAAAGGTCTTACCTGCTTTCTAGTCAGGCCACAACCCTTGGCCCTGTACTGTCAGCGCCACTTGATTAATGACTAATTTTTGGGTGGTTGTCAAGAAGGGTCAGGCGGGTCAGTGCCAGAGGTTAAAGGAGTGACAAGGAATCAGTGCAGTTCAGAAGTCAACTCCTGCTTTGTTGGTGTCCTGTGTAATTATCAAGAATAGCTTGTTTGTTCACATGGAAGATAATTAATACGCCGAGCTGGGTAAAGGTCGGAAGAAATGGACCCTGCCTGACCCTGTTTATTGTTCGGGCTGGCGATTAGAGGCTCTGCTGCCCCGACCATCTGGCCTGACACTGACCACAGCATCTCCCCGAGCGGGTCACTGCCTCTCTGCTGCCCCTCACGGTTAAAGTTTAAAGGAAGCGCCGTCGCCTCTATATTGGGTGTTCAGAGGGCAGCTCGCAAGGCAGCTGGTGGGGGAAAGTGTGAGGAGGCGACCGCCTTTCCGGCCCGCCACTTGTGTGGAGGAACTTTGAAATCGTGCTTAGTTTGGCCAAGATAAATTGCCGTCCAAACATCGCTGTGAACGGCAGATGAATCACCTCTCGGGTGCTTATATATAGATACACATTCGGAGAGAGAGAGGATAACCACATTGATATGTATGTGAAAGGATGGATATATATGTTGATTTATAGATCCTATATATATATGATTTATCAATCAACGTATACATCCATCCACTATATACATGCATTGTACAATATG